>NC_135502.1:169424024-169736524 GCF_052857255.1 Amblyomma americanum
CCGGATGTTGAACTGCCTTAAAGACTTTTTGTCTAACCGTACATTTCATATCCGCCTAGGCTCAACCCTTTCAAGGAAATTTATTCAAGAAAATTACGTACCCCAAGAATGTATTTTGAGCACAATACTCTTTATTGTAAAAATGACTTCTATCACGAAAATAACTCTAAGTTTCGTTATGTATTCTGTCTATGTAGATGATCTCCAGATAGCTTGCACATCCTCGAACATATCAACATGCGAACGACAAATACAGCTAAAAATAAATAAACTGACGGCATGGAAAGACAGAAATGGCTTCCATTTTTCTCCACAGAAATCAGTGGCCATTCTTTTCTCACTAAAATTAGGCATACAGATAAATCCCCTACACCTGAACGAAATAGACTTACCTATGAAAAATTAACATAAATTTCTAGGGATAACATTGGACAGAAAGCTCACCTTCCTGCCTTACATAAATGCGTTGAAAAAAGAAGCTTCTCGATCTTTGAACATACTCAAATTGCTGTCGAAAAAACACTGGGGAGCCGAGAGGGCATGTCTCTTACAAATTTACCGCTCTGTAGTACGCTCTACCCTGGATTACGGATGTATAGAGTATGGGTCAGCGAGACCATCATACCTTAAAAGGCTAGATCCTGTACATAATTTAGGCTTGCGTCTTTCCACTGGTGCATACAGGACATCACCCATAAACAGTCTCCACGTAGAAATAAATGAACCATCGCTTACATATAGAAGAGCCATGCTCACATGCTCGTAAATTCTAAAAATCCGTTCACGGCATAAACATCTATGTTACCCTATCGCTACAAAGTGCCTTTCTAGAACACTCTTCAACAACAAGCCACAAGCAGCTCGGCCACTCCTCTTGCGATTTGAAGAGATGTGCCGGAACCTCGGCATACTAGACATATTGCCAAACATTGCCCGAAGGCGAGGTCCACTGCCGGCATGGCACAATTCCCCTGAAATCTGTGATTTCATTCTTACGCGGTTCCGTAAGAAAAAAATTCCGCAACAACATATAATACAAGAATTCCTCACATTTGAGGCAAAGTATAGTAATTTCGCAGCTTTTTCTACCGACGGTTAAAAAACGGATGCTTAGGTTGGAAGCGCAGTTCCACAGGGAAATTGGAATAAAATAGTAAGACTTCCACAGTGCGCTTCCATCTTCACTGCGGAATGTTACGCCATCTGTGTAGCCATAGAAAGAATAGTAAATGAGAACCTCGCCAACAGTATTATTTACACAGACTCGCTAAGTGTGTTCACAGCCCTTCATTCTATAAATGCAATAACTCCGCTGCTTGGCCACCTCATACACAGCATTACAACAGCCATAGCTCAAGCACAAAACATAACATTCTGCTGGGAACCAAGTCGTGTCGGCATAAAAGGCAAGGAAAGAGCAAATTTGTGCGCTGCTCAAGTTTGTGGCAAGCAAGTTAAATATGTAAATATGCCCTATAGACATTGAATGATAGGTTTAGTTTGGTTTATGGGGGTTTAACGTCCCAAAGCGGCTCAATCTATGAGAGACACCGTAGTGAAAGGCTCCGGAAGTTTCTACCACCTGGGGTTCTTGAACGTGCACTGACATCGCACAGTACACGAGCCTCTAGAATTTCGCCTCCATCGAAATTCGACCGCCCCGGCCGGGATGGAGCCCGCGTCTTTAGGGCCGGCAGCCGAGCGCCGTAACCACTCAGCCACCGCGGTGGCTAGAGATTGCATGAACGTACTACATTGTAATGCAAGGTAAAAATGGCAGTCCGCTTGGAACAACGAAGTAAGTAACAAACTGAACTTAATAAAACCAGTTCTACGTGAATGGAAGTCATGTGTGTACCAGAAACGTTTCAAGGAAGTCCTCATCTGCGGTCTCCAAATAGGCCACACTCACATTACACATAACTTTGTAACCAATGCATTCCTTTTCACCCAGCACTGCTCTTGGGTGATAATGCAAATGTGGGCATGTCATGCGTTCTTAGGTTTTTAACAGAAGCTGTTTTTTTTTAAAATATGTAAGTCATGACCCAGTACTTCGCCTGATACACCTCAGCCATTTCTCATTCCTGAATAAAAGGCTGAAGTTTTTATTTGGTTGGTTGGGAGCCTCGAGATCCTTGCCCTGTCAAGGATAGTCGCTGATGTTACCCGACCCCTTTAAAAGTTTTCAATAGTACCCATTTCTAAAATCTTTTTGCTTCGTCATCACGTGGTAGTTCTAAATATTTAAGCACTCTACACCACCGACGATTTTCACATTTCTATAAAGTTATCCACAAATTTCTTCTATACCTCGAGCTCGGCGCATGATGGCCTTAGTTGCCTATGCGCCATAAAACACAACACAACAAGGACAAAAGCCTTGTGGTCACTGTCAGGTGTTTCAACCGGGCCCTCAGGCGCAAATGGTTTAAAGCAACACAGCGCGTTTAAGAAAAGGTGGCCGATATCAGCTTCTAAGAAAATTTGACAGCAACGAACAGGCAATTGCTATGGCTGATGAGGGGCAAAGAAAAATGGCTACAAATTCATTAGAACTTCTGAAGGCAGAGTTTTCGTAAGCAAGCAAGCTGGTGCGTAGGTTATCAGGATTGCAACCGAGAATGACCTGAGCAGAAATGTCTACATCAGTGACCACGTGTTATTGAATATCATAAAATTTTGAAGGCTCATCACACGACAACTTCGTTCAATGATCTTACGAATAAAAACAAGTGTTTCCATGAAAATGGGCTTTCTTTTTATTATTTGAATGCAAGGAGCCTGACAAAAAAAAACAAGAATACGTTGAGTCATACCTTTCTCATTTACACTGTTTCTTTGATTTCTTGGTGTTTTCTGAAACACGGTTCTGAGAATGCACTGATGTCAACAATTTCTCTGGGTACAGTCGCGTTTCTGCCTATCGTGTTCAAAAACGAGGTGGAGGTGTATCTCTTTTATTCATGACTGCCATCACTATGAAAACGCAGATGACTTGACATGCATGTGTGACGACTTCGAAACTCCTGCCAATATGTGCAGAAATACTGCTTTCCTTTGTATCTACCGGCCGCCGTAGTCGCACTGACATTTTTTTTTATTAAATTGAATCGCTCATGGATTTAGTGAGTACCCAGAACGGAAATTTAGCGATCATAGGTGATTTCAATGTGGACCTAGTCTCTCGAAACCCTTCAAAAGTTCAACTTCTTGAAATTATCCTAGCTAATGGTATGATAACATCAGTTAACAGCCTACGAGAGTTACGCCAACACTGGTACGCTGATCGAGTTATTTTTTATAGATTTTCCTAAGTCTGCTGCTTGCTCCGCTGTACTCAGTTCAGGCTAGAGCGATCATCTACCAATTTTTGTAGCAGTACCAATTACTACGCGAAACCGCTGCACAAAAAATGCCACCCGAATCATCACAGACAGCGCAAAAGAGAGCTTCCAACAATTTGTTGAAGAAATAAATTGGGCGAACGTATACGACGAACCAAAACACTCTTGGTCCTACGATATTTTCATGTCTGAATTTTCAGATTAGTAATGATGCTGCTTTCCCTCTTACAACTATTGTTAAGCTCAAAAAGGCGAGAAAATAATGGATAAAAAATGACCTCTTTATGCGCATAAAACACAAGGATAAGTTGTTCGAGCAAACTTTGCGAACATGCTATGCTGCGAATGTGCAGGAAATCAAATCTTTAAAAAAACCTCAGCTCTGACTTAAAAAAAAGCAAATTATAGATTTTACCAAACCAAGTTCTTAAAGTGGGCCGATAACATAAGAAAATCATGAAAACAAGGTAAATAAACCAAATGGGACGCAAGTTTCTGGCACACCATTCTATTAGTTATTAATGAGATTGCTCCGATTCGGAGCAAAATTTAGCTAACCTTATTAATGGCCATCTTGCAAAAGCAAGCGCACCAAAATTTTCATCTTTTTCTTGGCCTAGCAGTAGCTTGGAAATATATACTGGGGCCACCGTTGCGCGAATCTATATTCCTAACGCCCTTTTCCGAGGATGACATTAAGCTTATAATATATTCGCTTGGTAATCGTTCTGCAGCTAGCCATGACGACATTAAAGCCGGACCTATCAAAGTAACAGCGCATGTAATCTCAAAGCCGCTTGCTTACATCTGCAACCGCATACTGGCTTCACGAATCTTTCCTGCGAAAATGAAGATAGCCTGCCTCGTGGTTATTCACGAGGGAGGTACTTATAATGAAGTGAACAACTATATGCAGTCTTGTCTATTTTTTCGAAAGTCATTGAACGTGTCATACACAAAAGCCTCGATAGCTTTTTCCTTGCAAAAGCATCGTATCAACTAAATAGCATGGATTTCAGAAAGTTAAGTCAACTGAAATGGCACTCGTGGCAGTAAAAACTAACCTAGTTAAATATATTTTAGATTTTCGCAAAGCTTTCGACTTTACCAAATATCACGTTTTGCTACGAAAACTTTAAATATGTGGAATTAGGGGCAGAGCACTTCAACTTATGCGCAGTTACCATGAATCGCGTTTTCAGTTCGTATGCATGCATGGCTATAAATCTAACCCAAAGACAGCAATATACGGTGTGTCGCAAGGGTCAATATTGGGCCTTTAGCTCTTCCTGATCTACGTAAACGATATAGTAAACATTCCTCAATGCGAATAAGTACTAATAATGGGCCCTTTGCTTTTCCTGATCCATATAAACAATATAGTAAACATTCCTCAATCGGATTGTTTACTATTATACGCAGACGGCACAAATGTATTTTTCTGTGGAGCCATTCTTAATGAACTTGAAAGTACTGATAACACATTGGCTATTCGAATTTAGTGCATGGCTAAACGTAAACGGACTCGAATTAAACGAAAAAGAAAAAGGAAGTTTCTGCTCTTTTGTGTAAAAAACATGCCAATAGATTATGATTTCAAGATTCGCTTTGGCTCTTGTTACCTCGAACGTGTTAGTTCCCATTCATGTTTAGGAATTCCATCACAACCTAGGCTGGAGGGACCATATCGACAACATCCGTGTTAGGACAGCAAAAGCTATGGGTATGCTGCATAGGCTTCGTTGCCTACCTTTCTTGTTAAAAAGGCAGTTGTACTTCTCACTTATTCATTCCCACATCAATAATTGTCTGTTTATCCGGGGTACATGTAAGAAAACTGGCCTGGAAAAAATATCAGCCCTGCAGTCCCGAGCAGCTTGCAACTTTTTCCTACAAAATACGACACAAATAGTTCAGTAGCAAGAGCACAGCCTCATGTGATCCCCGTAAAAGCTTATATGAACATAAACTATGCATGTTTTTTGTTTTAATGAAATAGATACAAACTATATACATTTTTAACATGTACCTTAATAGATCTACTGGCTACAGCTTGCGCCTGACTTCAATTGTGGTAGTTACCACCTCGTGCCCACTACGGAACATAATTAATACACTGTGCAATCATGTTGTGCAATGATCATCCATTTGTAATAGATGCTGCTGAATGCTGTTTCACGCCTAGTGATTTTAAGTGCATCTGTTCGTTTTTTCTGTTTGTGTTACGCTGTATCGCATATAACAAAGTGCGTATATTTTGTTCTGTACATATGTATATAGAATTATGGTTAGGACAAAAAATATTTTTGTATTACATTCTGTTGCATTTTATGCACAGCTTTCTGTACAGTTCAGTGTACAACGTTTCGGTTGATTGTTTTTTTTTTCA
The DNA here is from genome assembly GCF_052857255.1 of Amblyomma americanum. Classification (NCBI taxonomy): domain Eukaryota; kingdom Metazoa; phylum Arthropoda; class Arachnida; order Ixodida; family Ixodidae; genus Amblyomma; species Amblyomma americanum. The sequence continues at coordinate 169,429,761 of NC_135502.1, forward strand.
AGGCGAAAGCATTTAATGGCTCACACTGTCGTCTAAAAAGGAAAGCAGAAAAAGAATGGTTTCTTCAGATAGAGAGGGTAAAATGAACCCAGAAGCCAAGTTTGATGACTGTTGAGTAATTAGTTAGGTAATTTTAGAAAAAAATCTGCAAATTTTGTCGAAATAGCGTGGACGTCGATATAGCCACGGGAACGGTGTGACGTCACATACACAGGAAGTGGCATAGTGAAAATTGTCATACAATAGTGAGAAAAACGTCGGATTTGTGTCAAATTAGATAGAAAAATGTGTAAATAAGCTTAATTACGCATAAGAGCTCTAAAGATGTATATTTTGGGTATCGATATAGCGACGGGAACGGTGTGATGTGTGACAAGCAGTGGAACTTTCTGGAAATCTGACATTGATTGACAGGTGCTGCGGTGTGTGTAATTGAGTTTCGGAGAAAAAAAAGGGCAAATATCGTCTATGGCCACGCGTTGTGCTGTGAAAAAAATGCCAGCAGTAGCCCTTGGGCAGACGGTGTGTCCAGATGCCCTCTCGCCGCGCTGTGTGAGCAGTGGAACTTTGTGGAAGCGGCTTTCGCCTCTCAAGACTTTAGTTGCCAAAGTGTCTCGTAAATTTTTTTACAAGAGCTGAGTGCCGTTTGTAGACTTCAATACCACTCATGCTGCTGTACCCATCCGAGGTCAAGATCCAGTCAGGAGGTTGGGCGCATCCTTTTGTCGTGCCTCGTAGGCAATACCTGTCTGTTGCCGGAAGGAACAAAAAAAAACGGACTGGATTTCAATAGAAAGCAAGCGTAGCAGGGGATGGTAGAAAGTTATTTGGACCACAGTGTTATTTTGATACATGGCGGAGAGTGCCTTGTCCTGCAGTGGGCGTAGTGAGGCTGATGATTATGACGAAGAGTTAGTCGAACATTCGACGTAGCATCAAAACATGGAAAGACGAACACTGCATAAGAACAGCGTATACTGCACGGTAATCTTTGCAGGTGCAATGCGGCAGCTACCAGCCGATGCGGACCGAACAAGTATGCACGGTGTTTCACCTTCAACCTTGCACATTTTTTTAAATAGGCTTTTTGAGTTAGAAGAGCTCTTATTTCGGCAAAACATTGTCAGCAGTGAAATACATCAGAACACTAATAAAACGTGCTAACGAGCAGGATGATTAATTATTGAGAAGCGTGTAGCCCACCGTAAGTAATATCCACAACAATTTTTAGAATTTCAAAAACGCTATTACCATTCGCGCTGTGGCCCAACAAATTTTGGCTACTTCGATGAGTTACTTGCACTGGAGAAGTTGCTTTGCTTGCGAGCTTCTTGTTGGGAAACAGCGCAGATGGTAAGCGCGTTTTGAAAATTCTTAAATCTGATATGGATAATACTTACTGTAGGCTGCACGCCTCTCAGTAATCAAGGAGACTAAGAGCAAATGTTAAAAGCAATATTAGATAAGCAGCCTGCTAGTTAGCACGCCTTAGCTGTATTTTGGTGTGCTTCACTGCTAACAACGGTATGCCGAAAAAGGCACTATTTGAAAAGAGCCTATTTTTGAAAATTCTGTAAAGTCTTAGGTGAAACACCCTGTTTATCTGTGGCAGGAAGATGCGGCGCGTGAATACTCTCGTTGCTGGTGGGGAAACGTGCATCACTACGAATCCTTCATTCAATGTTGGTCGGCTCAACATAGACCCGCTGTAAGTAGCATACCGTGAGCTCGTATAAAACCGGCTTCCTCTTCTTGAATATCCCAAGATACACAGGCAACTTTATGGGGCGTTTATGAATTTTTTTGCTTTCGTGCTAAGCACATTTATGGTGCTTCATGCGCCATCGCCCTGCGGTTTGAGGGGCGTTCGAGACACGCTTCTGGCTTCCAAGTGCAATTTATGCAAAAGGTCGCAGAGTGTACTTCTTCACCAAAGCGAGCTAAGGTCAAACACTGGTCACATCGGAGAAACAAGACACAATGAGCAAAAAATCCCGGTCCTACACGGTGTCAGCAAGCCAATTTCAACCATAGGCTGTCGCTCGCACTCATCAGAGCTTCCTGCACACTTATCGCACTGAGTAAACAAGCAAATTTTTAACAGGTGCAAGAAGAGAAAATATTTCTTTAGCGTAAGGAGGGCGCAGCTTGCGGTTCGTGCCGAACGAGCGCGACGTCGTTGTCTGTAACTGTTGGCTCATTTCAGTTCAGTTGTGTTTACTTAAAGGCCAACATTCGAGGGGCATATTACATAAAAGGTGGGACCACATTTGAAATAAGAAAACAAACGGGAATATAGCATTGAAGTTAGCCAGTTACACGTTCTTGGAAAGCAAATGATGAAGCGATAACGACAATATCTGCGCTGGCCGTTCCAAGCTTTAGCTGGTCCAAGAAAAACGAAGCAGAAAACGTAGCTGTGCAACTTGAGGTGAATGACTGCTGCGGTGATAAATGCGTGCTGCGGTTGTGACATGCGATGCTTGCTGGAGGGGAAAAAAGAACTTCGTGAGAATAATAAGAAAGCGGCTATGTGTACACAAAAGTCAGCGCTCAGGTGCATGCAGTAGACACTGTCTGCGCATTTTTGGGGAATTTCGCGGTCGCACGCTAAGTGCTGAAATGTGTAGTGTTATCCTGAAGCACTCGTTTAGCGCACATGCAGACTGTTTCTTGTCACACCGGCGAAACAGGTGGGCAGTAAATATCGAAATCAAGAGCCACAGGGCCCGGAGCAGCCTCGCAATGCGGCCAAGGTGCATTCAAATGGTTGCACTGGAAGAAACCGGACGCGTGCCAAAACCTATTGCCAGTACGGGGAATCAATGCGATTTAAAGCACGCCTAATGTGTGCTGCCCCCAAAATATGTTAGACTATAAAAAGAAAAGCAATTTATTCTGATCATGCGCAAAAATATATGGTTCCGGTTTTTTCTTGCTTACAAAAAGTAACATAAAATTTAATAGTAGGATACACGTCAAAAAAAGGCCTCTTCGTTACCACGGACCACTGTTCGCAGCATCCTCTGTTTAACCACTGACTAGTCCCAACAGACAACAACATTAGGATTTTTGTTAAATATCTGACAGCATCTAACAAGCTATAAGCATCACATTGCTTGACCATCAAATTTTCTCTTGCGTTTTGCTTCTTGTTCAAGTAACAAACAAATTTTTAAGAACAACCTACTTTTTGTAATGAAAGAATTTGCTTCGCTAACCTTAAATCTAGGCGGAGCTTCACTGCAGACCTGCAACTGCAGGCCTACAATAATACTGCAACTTGATTTTAGGACCCTGACTTAATCCTCTAGCCGCGTATGAAACAAAGTCCGTGGCGAAACCTTTTACCGTTCGGGAAGGCAGGCACAGCGGTTAAGATTTGCTGCTTTTTCACCGTGTTCCCTTTCTGCAGTTGTTTGGGTACAGGTTTGGATATCTGTGTCAAATACTCTGTGTCAAATTCCGTAATGTCAGCAGAGCGAAGATTGTGATCGAACGTTGAGAACTGTAATTGCTGCGTGCGTGCCTTCTCGGACGGTCCGATGATGCTGTGTGACCGCTTGGCTAGCTTGGCCTGCCGAAGATGTTGCGGCAAGTGGCGGCGTGTCATGGTTTGTTTTGTGTAGTCACACCTGCAGCAGCTGTGTTTTGCTGCATTCCTTTAGAATTTAACCTTGAATGTAATGATTTATTCCTCTCAGGACGAACGTCTCATTCTGTAAAGCCTTCCGTCCGTTCCCTGTGCAGCGCGTTTTGGTTTATGCGTCGCATTAACCCTCCGCTTAAGCTGAATGTGCTCAGGAAGTTGTTACTGGCTGACTGGTATGTGAACGGCAGTTTTACATGGAAATATCAAATATGGAAGAAGCTTTAAATTTGTAGCGTTCAAGTGGGTCGCTTTAAAAGGGCTCACTACAGACCAGACGGAGGTATGTCCGTCACACTCACTGTTACCGACGCTGCGATAAATGTTGCAAGAAGACACTCATATGAATGAGCACGCAAAGTCAAGCCTTCGCTGTTAGCCAAGCACAAGTGCCCAGTGGCTCCTAACCAGTTCTCCTTTTCGCTTACATTCATTTTTGTGAGCGTTAAGTGAAACGAGCAATGCATCATAGAATTTAAGTTGAAGGAAACTGAGAATTTGATTTTTCATTTCTAAGCAGCGATCACAGCAGTTCTGAAGTGGTAACGAAGCCAGTTTAAATTTCCTCTTCAAGGGCGCTTTCGTGCTGGCGTGTCAGTGCTCGAGCGTGTTTTAACCTTCATGGTGGTGCATCAGTTGTGCGTCCGCAAATGTGGCCCTTTCATAGTGCGACAAGGGTTGGTTAGGAGGACGCTACGCACAGATATTGTTATTATCACCGTCTGAAGAATACACGGCAGTTGAACTGAGTGGAGAGTGGTCGCCTTCATACCGCTCAAGATTACATTTCTTTTGATTTGGCGTGGGTGTAACTCTGAGTTAATAAAACGCAGCTTTCGATGCAACGCAACTTCCTGTCTTCTCACTCTCTTGTCTTTAGTTAAATCGCTCAAGAAATGTGAATCGCTTTTATAGGGGTGTGGCATTCACTTTAAGGCGCAGTTATTCCAGATTTCACCAGAAACAAGACACAGCACGCGTTTCCATCACGCGCGACGAAAGGCAAGGCCAACGACAAGGAAGGTAGAGCGATGCTTGGACAAGAGGGCTAAGAATTAACCCAGTTCAATAGCGGACACTTTTGATTTCCCTTAACTTAGCAGAAAAAAATTATTGTCAAGTGATATCGGCTGAAAAGCCACGGTTGTCAATTATTTGCCAAGTTGTCCAAGCACTGTTCTGTTTCGTAGTCGTTGTCTTAATCTTCTGCTATCAAGAAAACAAAATATTCCAAATCCGCGCCCTATATAGGTCATTATGAAGTCAAGATATATTTATTTGCTGCTTAAAATTATTAACTCACCAAGGTGGCGCTACGAAACTCGTGCCTAGAATTGTCGTAACGCGGCGCCCTATAAAACTTTCGCTATCAGTTAATCTACCTTGGTGCGGCTGCTGCATAGTTTCTTTCTGGTAACTGAGGTGAAAGCTTGCGAACCCACTCTTCATTCGTTAAGCGTGCGCTAAACATGTCGGGAAGATGTGGCTTCGAATTCACATCTAGCGCACGTTGTCTTCCCGACTAATTGGATTTATTGGTGGTTCAGTTTCGCTTTCATTAATTATTTAGGCGCTTTGTAGTGGTTCAATTACTCAGCTACGCAGGGGGTTCATTTGAGAGCCGAAGCATCCGAAGGCGGCTGACTCGAAGTGAAGTGCACACAGTGTCCAGTGAGCTAAAGTGGCTGTTTTGGCTTGTTGGTCAGGGATCATGGTTAGAGAATGCAGCGCGAGAAGACAACGACAAACGAAGAAGTGCGCAGGACTTGCGCTAACTACCAACACATTTATTCAGAGAAATGAGCAGCTTTTATAATGCCATCCAAGCCCCACGTGACCAGATAAAACAGCAGGCGTGGGAAAACTATCTAACACAGATACACAGCGTTCCACACTACATCAGAGAAACAGCACATAGAGGCGACGCAACGTCGCCCCCGAAGCCACAAAAAAAAAATAGGAAGGGCCATAAGAAACCAGGATACAAAAAGATGAGGGCCTGAAGTTCCTTTGTCCAATTGCTTGAAGCTCTTTATGCACCAAGCGGGGTTTGTCCAGCGTGAACTTGGGCATTGAAAAATGAAGGAAGAGAATCAACTTTTTTGTCAATATCACACTCAACAGCTAAGTACTGCGACCACTGTGCCCATTTCTCGCAGGAATTTCGAAGACACTTTTCCTTTAGAAGCGCAAAGTACTCAGTGTACTCAAGTTTCCTCATAAACTCAACATAACGGTGGCAACCGCACATTGACTGAATAATTTGCAACGCAAACCGGATGCTCGAGTACCTATGTTGAAATTTCCGCAAGGCCTCAGTATCATTAAAAATGCTCCTTTACAAGATAGTTGTACGATTCAAACTAGAATACGCCATTTCCTTATGATACGCTAACCAAGGTAACTTTTCTCAGTCTATTTAACTTGTCCAAAAAATGCGGCCCGTTCATTCTCTCTACCTATCATCGCACATCATTCGTAAGAAGCATGAAGAACACTCTTTCATTACCCTGTTTGTCTCTGCATAGAAATTTTATTCCTTTGTTCCTCTTTTACAAAATATACCATCATTCAACTTTAAGAAAACATCTCATTCTCTCCTATCGCTCATGACGAGTTGACCACAGACGCAAGGTTGGATACATTCGTTGTGACACATGCACATTATTTCACACATCTATACCACGTACATGCTGCTTCTGAAACTGCCTTCCGGCTGATATCACATATGTCGATGGTTATGTCCTCTTCAGAAAAGCCTTATTCGCTTTTATGTATGTTGATGACGTAGCCAAAGTGTTGTAATGACTTTTAAAGCGAAAGGTTTACTACTCACCTCTGTGGCTTCTTCGCCGTGTGCGTGAGTTTGACCTTGAACTGAAGAGAAACCACGTGACAGCTATGATGTCCCGAATTTCTAACGCGTCCACGACTGCCGCAGGGGAACGCTATCGCGTGCAGGTTCGAACAAGACAACATACAGAAGAAACAAAACAAACCGAAGCAGTGCTTATAATTTAAAGGAAAAGTGCAAAATCAGAAACGAAACAAAGAAATACACACACACAACACGCGTACAACATTACCGGTTAAAAGAAAGTTACCAGATATTGAGCGCCCCGGTTGAGGCGAGGATGTCTTGTAGATAGGGCGGACGCGGGAGGAAGAAGTGCGACGCTGTCTTGTAGATAGGGCGGACGCGGGAGGAAGAAGTGCGACCCGTCGTTGTCGTTGCGTCGAAGGCAGCGGCGGAAGAGAGCCAGGTGATAGTAGGAGCGGAGAGGACCACAGGAAGACGCAGGTCGACTCCCGTCAGCCGCCCAAAGAACATGGAAGAAGCAGGAGAAACGTAGCTAGGAAACGTCGACGGTGCCCTGAAACGCCGTAAGCTTTTGCAGGCTATCCAAAGGAGCCTCTCGGCAGCACAGATCCTCACTCCATTGACTGCCACCTCCACGCTCGAAAGGTACGCAGCAGGCTTGCGTCGTTGAAACAAAGAAGGTCCACGGAGGCACGGACCAAACGTCCGACGCCTGCCGCCTCTAAACTTGAAAGGGACGCAGCAGGCTTACATCGGTGATCCAAGGGAGGTCGATGGCTGCACAGACCCAACGTCCTATGGTTGCCACCTTAACGCCTGAAGGACAAGATCTCCGCGGCCCTGTCTCCCTTAAACCTCGGGTTTTCACACCTCCTCTCCTCGTGCTAGCCACGCTCTTGGTCGTCGTCGCCTGGCAAACACTATTCGCACGTGCACACGAGCAACGCTGGGCTGGTGCATGCAGCGCTCCGCTGTCGACGCACCACTGTCGACGCACCACACTCAAAAAATTCCCTGAGGATTTGTTGTGCATCTCACATGTGTTCCCCCCTCGGAAAAATTTCTTTCGCGGAAAAAACTGCCGTCGGTGCACACAACACGAATGTTCGCGTGAGTTGTGATCCTGTCTCGACTGCGCCAGTTGCGATCCTGTCTCGACTGTGCCAGTTGAGTTTCCCCTTCCGGTGGCGATGAGAGGAAACTACTTGATGATGAAATCGGGGTTTCTTGATGACCCGGTGGTTCTACTCGCAAACATTCACATTACTCAAGGAAAGGAGAAGGTTAACTATTTATTTACAACATAGGTAAAAAACGAGAAGAAACAAAGCAAGGAGAAAACTATTTACATGACTAAATCGTGGATCAGACGAATTCAGCCCCCGCTCAACCCAGAGCGCTTGGTTTTAAACGCTCTGTCTCCGCCCTTAGCGGGGACAGCAACCAATAAGATAACAAACGACCCATCTCGCCAATCAGTGGTTAGGGAAAGGAAAATAAGGATTTCCGCCAACTAATCACAGATTGGGGAAAGAGTGCTGATTAAACATTTGGGAAAGGAGAGGTTGCAATCAAATAGACAAACAGCACAAACGCGACAACCCTCTCCCACGGCACCCACGGCCCAGCCGTTACCACTTTCCTATCTCTTTCGCACACGCGACAAACGATCCCTAAAGTGTTTACAGAATACACCGCACGAGACGAACACAGTCGTTACGGGAATAGTGGGTTTCCGGTCACTCGGCTAATACTCAGCCGTATCTCGTGCGCCCCCGAAACCTCGTCAACCCCTTAACAACCACATGTCGACAGCTGTACATCGTTAGCGTTTTTCCCGGCGGGTCATCCCCGTGACGGCGCGGCGTAAACGAGGACGTTCGCCGCACGAAGGGGAGGCAGGGACGGGACGGGCCCCTTTGTTGGGGACTTCCGACCCCACTGGAGCGGCCTTCCTTGCGAACACAAGACCAACGAGTTCGCGGAATGGTCAGCGAACTCCACAGCGTGGGAAGCAGACAAGTTACGTCTCCGGAGGGGCCCTTTAGACAGTCACACTTGGAGGCACATAGAGACGCACACAGAGGGAACACGGGGCCCAACACTACATATCTGGCACAAGAGAAAACCTTACAATGCATTGGACACAGACTTTGCACATGTCTCTACCATAAGGGTTAAAATTTACACACTGAGCAACTCATAACCGGAAAACGAAGGTAACTAAAACAACTCTCAAACACTACTAGACTACATTTGCATAGGTAACCATTGCAAACACCCCGGATTGTAGCACTGCGCACTTGAGCATCAGCCTCCAGCAATTTACAAACAACTCATGCAATCGACGCGTACGTTTTCCGAGTCCTTGATGTACTCTACATGAAAGGTGTACTATTGCAATATTAAGCTCCAGTGCAGTATCCAGCTGATCAAGTGGTTTGCCTTCGTTATATACAGTAAGTGTTCCTGGTCAGTCTGAATGATGAAGAACGTCCCTTTAAAGAATATGTCGAGTTTCTCAACAGCCCAGACTGCCGCCAAACACTCGCGTTAAATCGCTGAATAGCGAGATTCGCGTGGTAAAAACTGTCTACTCGAATATGATACCGGGTGGAGAAGTCCACGTTCCTCAAGAGAACGGCGCCTATGCATTCAGTTTTCCGTGTCATCTCCACGAGCGGTTGCACTTTGTCGGCATAGCCAGGCATGAAATCGCGGTAGTATCCGGCAAACCATAAGAAGGAACGTACTTGCTTCTTGGACATCGGAAACGGCACGTTGGCAAGCTTTTTCAGCAACGTTTCCAATGGTCGATTGTCCTTTCTCCAAGCTGGTATCCAAGAAAAGAGATGTTAGTGGCTGGTGGTGGTGGTTGTGGTTTTATTAAAAATAATAGTAAAAAGGAAGGAATGGAATGAAATGAAATGGAAAACTTTATTGGTTCTTTAAGATATTAGCGAGTTGAGGACGAAGTCTTCATTCTTGATAACTTTGGGTCCTCTTCAGCCTTGGGTGGGCCCCTAGTCCAGGGAACCACTGAGTCGGGCCACCTCGCTTGCGTGTGCTATGAGGGCCCTTTGGACCCCTAGCTCGCAGCTGGGGAGCCGGCTCTCCCATTGCTCCGCACTTGGCGTTGTATGTTTGTGGAATGTCTTGTTTCTCTCGCATTCCCGTGTGATGTGATATAGTGTCGGCCTTGCTCCGCACCACGGGCATACAGCGCAATATTGTGTGGGGAACAACCTGCTTAGTATGTAAAGATTTGGAAAGGAACCCGTCTGCAGTCTACGCCAGCCTGCGGCTTCCTCCTTCGTCAAAGATTTGTGTTTTGGGGGTATTGAAATCTTAGCCCTCTATATAGGTTTAGCAGCTCTGAAGAACTGTCCCCGCAAGTAATCTGAGGCTCTCCCAAGGGGACTGAGGTGCCCGCTCGGATGGTTAAGCCTCGAGCTAAGCTGTCCACCCCTTCATTGCCCTGAATCCCTGCGTGGCTTGGTATCCAGATTATGTTGTGTGTAGGTTGTGCTTCATAGAGCGGTGCTCTACTAAGGACCTTGAGTGCCGTGCTGCTTATTCTACCCCTGACATAGTTTCGGCACGCCTCATGTGAGTCTGTTAGGGTGAAGAGGGATTTTTCTATCCTGTATTCTTCCTCTGCTGCCAGTGCGACAGCTATTTCCTCTGCTTCGGTTATGTCTGATACCGCTGCCGTGAGACTCGTGATTAGTTTGCTTTGATTATTAGCAACAACCGCTACTGCGTGTTTCCTGTGTTCTTTTGGATAGAGGGAAGCATCTGTGTAGACTGTGTTGTCTCTCTGCCCCATCGTTTTTTCGTAGGATTCTGCCCTAGCCTGTCGCCTTGCTGGTATGGAGATTGGGGTCCATATTGCGGCGGACAGGTTGTATGCGTAGTTTCTTCCTTAGCAGGTCCGGTATTATTGCCCTACTACTTTGCGGTTTTTCTATTTCTCAACCCAGCTCTGTCAGGAGCGCCCTTCCTCTTGTTGTGTTACTGAGCCTTCGCGCTTGTGCCTTGAGCTGGCATTCTTTTAGTTCTTCAAACGTGTTGCTGATTCCCAGATGCATCAGCTTGTCATTGGATGTGTTTCTTGGGAGATGAAGGGCTGTTTTGTATGCCTTCCGAAGGATTGCTTCGGCTTGTTCTCTTTCAGCTTTTATGGTTACATGGTACGGCAGGGAGTATGTGACCCGGCTGACCACAAGGCTGTTGACCAGCCTGAGGGTACCTTCCTCTTTCATGCCGTATCTCTCGTGCGCAACTCTGTTGATCATGCGGCCCACTTGTCCCGCTGCTCTACTCAGCAGGCAGAGGGTGTGGCTGCACCTCCGGCTGCCCTGCAGCCACGTGCCGAGGATCCTGATAATTTTCTGTTCCGGAATGTTTTGGCCTTCGAGTTTTACTTCGTGTGGGGCATCTGTTGGGTGCCTTCCCACTCTGAGGAGCTCAGACTTCTCCGTGGAGCATCTGAGGCCCCTTTGCTGCGTATATTCCTCGATGCAAGCGGCAGCTTTCTGTAGCACTTCTTGCTTGTCCCCTAGTGGTCCTTCGGTGGTCCAGATGGTTATGTCATCTGCATACATGGCATGACTGATTCCCTGCACTTCGTTGAGCTTCTTCGCAAGGTTGACCATGGTGATGTTAAAAAGTATCGGCGAAATTACCGAGCCCTGCGGAGTGCCCTTGCATGGCGTTTGAAAGGTGTCGCTCCGCAGGTCTCCGAGGCCTACTGTCGCTGTTCTATCTGTGAGGAAGCTTCTGACGTAGTCGTGTAGTTTCTTCGCGCAGTTGGTAGTGTTGGTCCTTCCATAATGGCGGAATGGGATACGTTATCAAAGGCCCTTTTGATATCAATGGCCATGACGACGTTCTCCTCGTTGTTCGGCATTGTTTCGAGTACCTCTTCTTTTAGTTGTAGCAGTATGTCTTTGGTGGAGAGGTTTGCCCGGAAGCCGAACATGGTGTTGGGGTACCATCCTCCGTCTTCTAGGTGCGTTTGGATTCGTCGGGTCACAATTCTCTCAAAGAGCTTGACGATGCACGATGTGAGCGAAATTGGTCTGAGGTTTTCAATTTGGAGTTTCTTGCGGGCTTGGGAATCATGACCACCACGGCGTGTTTCCACTCCGCGGGGACTGTTCCTTCTTCCCATAATTTGTTGAGGTAGAGGGTGAGTTGGTCTACTGCTTCTTCACTTAGGTTTCGTATTATCAAGTTGCGAATCTGGTCCGCCCCTGCCGCCGTGTTCTTCGTGGTTGCTCGTATGGCTTCGACAAGTTCTTCCCTTGTGATGGGCCGGTCTGTTGTGGGGTTCTCCTCTTCTTGGCAGTCGCCTTGATAGCCTTCCACCGAGTCTTTCCCATAGCATTATTCTCGTACTGCTTGGAGTAGCTGGTCTTCGGTCCCTTCATATTGGTGAATTAGTCTCTGAATAGATTTGCTGCTTTCTGCTTTGCTTTTGCTTGGGTCCATTAGTGTTCTGAGGATCTGCCACGTTCTAGCTGTGCTGAGGGTGCCATTCAGTGAGGTACTAAACTGTTGCCACCCCTGTCTCGCTAGCTGCGTTGCATATTCCTCAGCTTGCTGTGTTATTTCAGCAATTTTGTTCTTTAGTTTCCGATTTAGTTTTTGGCGCTTCCAGCGCTTGGTTAGGCCCCGTCGTGCCTCCCATAGTCTGAGGAGTCGCTTGTCCACTTCCGGCGCTTGTTCTGTTCGATCTACTTCTTTGCTGTAGAGGTCCCTGATTTGCTTGAGTTGTTGGATTCATTCCTCTACTGAAGCTATATCCCCTTTTAGCTGTTTGCAGTGGATTCGGAAGGCGTCCCAGTCTGTTAGGGTTGCCTTACCAATTTTCCTCTTGATGCTTTCTGCTTCCGTGCTGATCCTAAATGCAGTGATCGCTTCCCAGATTTTCTTGCAAGTTTTCCCAATCCACTTGCTTGGCGCCCCTGACAAAAGTTAGGTCGGGACATGTATCCACACTGACGCTAATCCCCTGTCTAGTAGGTTGGCCCTCATCTGTGAGTAGGGCGCAGCCTATGTTTTCTGCCGCTGTACAGATGCTGCGTCCCTTTTTGTCTTCAATTCTGCGGCCCCATTGCGGGCTTTTTGCGTTAAAATCCCCGGCTATTATCAGGGTGTTTTGTCCCGCTAGCTTTTTTGCTTCTGTAAAGAGTTTAATAAAGTATCCCCTATTTTTAGGTGGGCTGTATAGATTAACTATGAAGGTACTTTTAGCTTTCCGCTTCCTCTTGGGGATTATCTCGGTTACTATGTGTTCGAGCTGTGCATCGTCAATTTTTTTGTGTGCAATGGTGCTGATTTTGTTGCTAATTAGAGTAACTGTTCGTCCGTTCTCCTGGCAAGTATATCCTCTCAGGGCTGGAATGCAGTTTGTCTCTTGTAAAATTATTAGATCTGGTGGGGTTCCTCTAGTGCTAATGAACTGCTGCAGGAGCCCTTGTTTGCGCTTGTAGCTCCTGCAGTTCCATTGCCATATCTCTAATTGGTTTTGTCCTGCCATGTTGATGTAGTAGAGTTTGCATTCGTTCCCTGGGATTCTGATCCAAACCTGCGCTCATTGTAGAGCCGGTCTCTGGTGTCATTTACAGTTCTCTGTGTGTTTTGATTCTTTCCATAATTTCGAAAGCTCTGGTCTTGCATAGCTATCTTTTGATTTAGCTGCCGGATTTGCTGTTGCATTTGCTGTATCATTGTTTTCATATCGTCTATTGGGGAGGTTCCTCCATTGTTAGTCTGTAAGCTTCCTACGCTCTGCTGCGGGGGTGAGGGTGCCCTGACAGGCGAAAAACCTTCCTTTCGCGTCTCTTCTATTTCTGCTATTAGTTCACTTATTTGTTTTTTGAGCTGCCTGTTTTCTTCACGGGTCTGCTCCTGTTCCCTCTTAAGATCATTAATTTCGGCAGTAAGCCTTTTTTCGTTTTCTGTTTGTGTGTTTGTGTTGTTACTGTTGTGCGGAGCAAAAAGCGTCTTGGGAGGGCCGGCTCCCTAGCTCACCTTAACTCCGCCGCTCTTCTGCTGTAGTTGCTTCGGCTTCGCCCAGGCCTGCTGACCGCCCAGGGGTGGGTAGGACTCGTCCCGCTCCCGGCTCTGGCCCTGGCGCCGGCTGCCACTGCGGCCCCAGCTGCGGCTCCTCGACTCGCTCCGGTAGTCGCCTCGCTTCTCCTGGTCTTCTTTCCGGAACCAGTGTGGGCGCCGCTCTCCGCCTCTGCTTCGGCTGCGGTCGCGTCGTTGCTGACCCCGGGGTCCCGATCGTAGTTGGCTCATTGTCTTTAAACGTTGCTTGCAGTCCTTTGTGCTTGCTGTGTTGGCTCCCCACACAGCAGGCACTTGGGTGTGCATTGATGGTGTTCCTCTGGATCCTTTTGGCCACACTGCCTGCAGGTCTTGATCACGGGAGTCGGGCAGACGTCGGACCGGTGTCCCTGCTGACAGCAGATGTAGCAGATCTGCCTCGTTGGTCTGTAGGTATAGCACCAAATTTCTCCCCCATAGTACAGAACTTGCTTGGGGAGGATGGGGCCATCGAAGGTGATGACGGCAGTGCTCGACCGGCCTAGCATTCTTGCCGCCAAAATCTTCACACCCTGCGTTCGGGTTCGTAAGTTTGCCGCGAGTTCTTTGGCAGGGGTTCCCGGGTCCACCCCGTGGATTACCCCGCGCAGCGTTCCCTCCGGCGCCGCCACGTGTGCGTTGATGCCGTAGCTGTGCTCTCCAAACTTCAGCTGCGTAATGCGTCTAATTTGTTGAGCAGCGCTTTCGTTGTCGGTGCTTATAATAATGATGTTGGAACCTGTGCGCAGTCGGACAATAAGGTCTTCTGCCTTGCATCCATGTCCGGTGGCTGCAACCACCGCTCGCGCCACTTGGTGCGTCTGTTGGTTCTTCACTGCTAGTCCCTTTGGCCTCAGGACTATTTTTAAGTCGTCCTTAGGTAGCGGAGGCAGTCTCCTCCTCGGCGCTCCTTCCCTTTCTCCTTGTTTCGGTGCAGCTGGCGTGCCACCTGTGCCCTTCGCCGAGCCTAGGGAATTTCCGTTCTCTAGCCCTGTCTCCGCCAAAACTTCTGCTTGGCTGCCGCGTTGGCGTTTCTTCTGCCGCTTGGAAATGGCTATCTTCCATTCCGCGTCCGCGTCGAGATTTTGACGTACTTGTGACGTTGTGGTCGCTGGGATGCTGCTTTTCAGGCCTTGAGTGGCTGCCACTGGTCCGTGGTCACGGGTCTCCCCGGCCGCGTCTGGGTAGTCTTCGTCCATGATTTCGTGGTTTTCGGCCATGAGATTCGTCGGATCTCGTAGCGGTGTTTGTCCTAAGCTGGGGTTGCGTACTCGGGCCAGCGCTCCAGGCTCCTCTGCGTTGGCCAAGGCCGGGAGGGCCGCAGAGCCCCGCTGTCGTGTTAGGCCTAATAGGCCTAGCTCTGGTCGGCCACTTGGGAAAACTTCAAGTCCGAAAAAATCCAAAAATACTGGACCCACCGGGTTGAAAGTGGTTTCCGCGTGGTCCGCTTCGCAGTCGGCGTCGATTACAACCAAAATTTCGGTGGTCCCGTCAACTTGAATGGGTAAAGAAGCCGAAAAACTGCGGAGCGCATGTGAAGTGCGTCCGCTCTCCTCGGCTGCTCGCAGCGCCACCGCCCCCCCCCCCCCAAAAAAAAAGGAAAGAAAAAATTTTTGCTAGCCCCGGCATCTGCCATCGATACTAAAGCACCTGAGCTGGGGCAGCGGAAATAAAGGATAGCAGGCAGAATGGAGAAATGAAATGAAAGAGGTGAGGGTACAGGAAGAGAGGATAGAGGGAGAAGTAATATGTACCAACCATTAACACAATAAGAAATGCGTCCAGGTTGCGCGCGTGACTAGTTCATTTTAGAGGAATTAAAAACACACGCGCACAGCACTGTGTTGGTTACAACTGGAGTGGGGCGTCTAGTTATTAATCGTTCAAAATAGCACTTGCGGAGCGTTCGGTCACGGCGTGTAACTACCTGACGGAGAACAGACAGGACGTCAAGCCCGTGTGTTCGCGGAATGCATAGAGGCTCACCAAAGTTCGCTCATGAGTGCGCGCACTGCCCTGCGGCCACAATAGCGTCTTGATGGAGTCTGGTAGTATGCCCTGCGCCCTATAGGCTGCGAGCATATCGCGACGAGCATCGGCGAACGCGGCACAGTGAAGGAGCAGGTGTTCTAGTGTTTCCACTGCACCGCATCCGTCACACACATCACTCGTCGCGATTCCGTGACGCACCCGTCGTTCCCCGGGCAACATGCAGCCAATGCGCGCGCGGAGGATCATTGAAGCTCAGATTTCACTTTCCTGCGGTTTTACCTTGAGGCCAGCCTCGCGTATCCCGCTAAACAACCTGTTTAAAGTCGAAATATGTTCTTAGCAGGAAGAAGTCGCTACGAGAACATCGTCGATGTAATTAATGGACAACATCGTCTATGCCCTGCAACAGAATGCACATGAGGCGCGTAAAGTTAGCCGATGCTGTCGTAATGCCAAAGAGCATGTAGAGGAACTGAAAGTGACCAAATAGGGTAGATAACGCTGTTTTCAGTCCTGAAGCTTCCTCCTAGGGTACTTGCTGCAGAATCCTTTAGCAAGGTCCAATTTCTAAAAGGACACCTTGCTTCCAACCTCGGTAAGTATTACGTCTGTTCTTGGTGTGGGCTCTGCATCAGACACAACAACATCATTGATGTGTCAAAAGTCGATGCAAGTCAGATAGGTGTTCTTTCTTTTTAATCAGAACAAGGGGGGGGGGGAACTTTATGGAGATTCTGAACGTTCAATGACCCCTAATTTGATCACTTCGTCTCTCTCCATTTCGACCACGTCCTTCATGGCAAAAGGCAACGGGTATTGCGGGGTATTCACAACCTCCGATGTAGCCTGAGTTTACACTCCACTAGATTAGTCTTCCCGGGAATCTCAGAAAAGATGTCTGCATACGTGTCAAGTAAGCTCCGAAGCTCCTTCTCTTGTCCTCATCGATCTCCCTGGAGGCCTGCACTTCTTCAATCCCTTTACTGTGGTCCATGCTAAGGGTGGGCAATTGTTCTTCTGAGTCACCTTCTTCGATTACGACGAAATATGACGCCTCCATGGCCTCTTGGGACGCACTCTTTTCTTATCGCTTAAGCATATTGATATGGATTAGCTTCTTAGTGTGGCCCAAGTCGATCCAATAATCAATGTCGTTCTTTTTTCCAGAAAACACAAAGAGGCCTTTGCACTCCATCTGGAGTTTATTGTGGCTACTCGGCAAAGAATGAGGGCTCGATCTTCAACTCTTAAATACCGCTTTCAGAAAAGGGTTGTAGCGCCGAAAAGGACTATATAGCAAGCGAGGCGGGACAGCGCTACTTCCCGTTTCTGGAAACATGCACCAACTAGCCCCCCAACAACAATGCCGCTTCTCGGTGTAATTGCTCTAATATATCTTCTGAGACTGCTGGGCACGCAACAAATTTTGATTTGCCGCTCTCACAATTTGCTCGAGACGTTCTCCTAGATCGAAAACGTGACCGTCTGTCGCCTTGGTGTCTTCTCCCAGCTCTTCCCTGGTCCAGAGCTCTCTAAGGACTACGAGCTGTCCTCACACATGTCGTCTAAATATCAACTAAAACAGAGAAAACCCGACTCGACTGCGGCACTTCGCTGTATGCGAACAGAAGAGGAGCGATATAATGATCCCATGCTTTCGGCGGCTCCTGACTTAGCTGCCGCAGCATCTGTTTGAGTGTACCGTTAATCTCCTCTACCATCCCTTTGCACACTGGATAGTAAGAAGTCGCGCTGAGATGCTCCACCACCAAGAGATCATTAAGCTCTCTCATAATTTCGGAAGTGTAAAAGGAGCCCTGATCACAAAGGAGCTCTCTCGGAAAACCTATACGTGAAAACATATCCACCAAGCCTTCTGTCATGGTTGCTGAATCTATCTTTGGCAGAGGCATGGCGTCGGGATACCGCGTGGCAAAATCGATGAAAGTCATAGTATATCTATTCCCTTTTACAGACTTGCGCGACACCAGTCCGACATTATCGACAGCGACCCGATAAATTGGAGGGTCGCTCAGAGGCATGCGTCCCAAGAGAGTTTTCCCTACTTTGCCTTTCGGGCACGTCCTTTGGCAGGTGAACCACGGCCTGACATACTTCTTAGTCTCCTCCTGCACTCCTGGCCTGTAGAATTCTTCCAGAACTCGATCTGCAGTCTTCTCAATGCCCGAATGCCTCGCCAATGGGCTGCCGTGGGTAAGGCTTAACAACTGTGATCTGGAAGACTTTGGAAGTACTACCTGTCGAACCCCTTTGCCAGAGGCGGTACAACAAATCCTTTTCGACAAAATACGGGTGCTAAGTGCCGTGCTTGGAATGGAACACCTTTACTACTTTCACGAAAAACGCCTTCAGTGACCCATCCTCTCTTTCCTCTTTTTGTAGAATTTCCTTGGTGAACCGCATGAGATCGGCGCTTAAAGCAGAATCTTCCCTACTTCGTCCGGAAACTTCCGCTCCAGCTAGCACAACTTCTGGGTCCTCGCCTTCGCCATTTTCACTGGACACGTCGTCATTGCCTGCGTTAGAATATAATTTAGCAGCGCCGTTTGATTTCTTCAAATATCTGGATTTGACGGCTCGCGGGCCTCCGGCATATTTCCAATTATGACATCGTACAATGATATCGTATGATGTCCTGATATCGTACCATGTCATATAGAACATGATACAGATTGCCTGTCAGCACTGAGGAGCTTTGGAGCATCGAGGTAGCTGAACAGGTACAAATGGATACGGTCCACAAGTAGACAAGGTATGATGCAAGCCAGTGCTTCCAGTGCCGTCACTGCTGCCAGGAAGACGGGCCAAGCAGAGAAGTTCGTTTTATGCCGCCCACGAACCGGTCGTGGCACTGAAGGCAGAAGGCCTGTGCGCAGATAGAACTTGATGCAGATTTCTTTTCATCTGTGAGGAGCTGAGGAATATCGAGGTAGCTGTACAGGTACAAGTGGATACGATCCGCAAGTAGAAAAGGTACGATGTAAGCCAGTGCTCCCAGTGCCGTCACTAATGCCAGGAAGACGGGCCAAGCAGAGAAGTTCGTTTTATGCCGTGAACTAGGCGGTCTTGGCGCTGAAGTCAGGAGGCCAGTGCGCAGATAGAACTTGATGCAGATGCTTGTCAGCTCTGAGCAGCATAGGAGAATTGAGGTAGCTGTACAGGTTCAAGGGGATACGGTCCGCAGGTAGGCAAGTTACGATGCAATCCAGTGCTAGCAGTGCCGGTACTACTGCCAGGAAGCCGGAGCAAGCAGAGAAGTTCGTTTTGTCGAGCCTAGGAGCCGGTCGTGTCGCTGAACTCAGGAGGCCAGTGCGCAGATAGAACTTGATGCAGATTGCTTGTCAGCTCTGAGGATCTTACGAGCATCGAGGTAGCTCTATGGAATCAAGTGAATGCGATCCGCAAGTAGAGAAGGTATGATGCAAGCCAGTGCTTCCAGTGCCGTGACTGCTGCCAGGAAGACGGACCATGCAGAGAAGTTCGTTTTATGCCACCCAGGAGCCTGTTGTGGCGCGGAATGAAGGAGGCCAGTGCGCATATAGTATTTGATGCAGATTATTTTCAGCTTTGCGGTGCTGAGGTTCATCGAGGTTGCTGTACAGGCATAAGTGGATACGGTCCGCAATTAGAAAAGGTACGATGTAAGCGCCAGTGCTAACAGTGCCGTCACTGCTGCCAGGAATACGGGCCAAGCACAGAAGTTCTCTTTATGCCGGCCACGAGCCGGTCGTGGCGCTGAGGGCAGGAGGCCAGTGCCCAGATATGAATAGATGCAGATTTCTTGTCATCTCTGAGGAGCTGACGAGCATTGAGGTAGCTGTACAAGTTCAAGTGGATACGGTCAAAAATAGATAAGTTACAAGGTAAGCCAGTGCTACCTGTGCCGTCACTGGTGCCAGGAAGACTGGCCAAGCGCAGAAGTTCGTTTTATGCAGTCCAGGAGCCTGTCGTGGCGCTGAAGGGAGGGGGCCAGTGCGCAGATTGAACTTGATGCAGATTGCTTCTCTACTTTGAGGAGCTGAGGAGCATCGAGGTAGATGTACAGGTTCAAATAGATGCGGTCCGCAAGTAGACAAGTTACGATTGTAAACCAGTGCTCCCAGTGCCGTCACTATTGCCAGGAAGACGATCCAAGCAGAGAAGTTCTTTTCATGCCGCACACGAGCCGGTCGTGGCGCTGAAGTCAGGAGGCCAGTGCGCAGATAGAACTTGATGAGGATTGCATGTCAGGTCTTAGGAGCTTAGGAGCATCGAGGTAGCTGTATGGGATCAAGTGGATGCGGTCCGGAAATAGGCAAGATATGATGAAAGACGGTGCTTCAAGTGCCGTGACTGCTTCCAGGAAGACAGGCCAAGCAGAGAAGTTCGCTTTATGCCGCCCAGAAGCCTGTCGTTGCCCGGAATGCAGGAGGCCAGTGCGCATATAGAACTTGATGCAGATTGCTAGTCAGCTCTGAGGTGCTTTGGAGCATCGAGGAAGCTGTACAGGTTCAAATGGATACGGTTAACAAGTAGACAAGGTACGAGGTAAGCCAGTGCTACCTGTGCCGCCACTGGTGCCAGAAAGACGCGCCAAGCAGAGAAGTTTGTTTTATGTAGCCCAGGAGCCTGTCGTGGCTTTGAAGGCAGGAGGCCAGTGCGCAGATAAGACTTGCTGCAGATTTCTTGTCAGCTTTGCGGAGCTGAGGTTCATCGAGGTTGATGCACAGGTGTAAGTGGATACGGTCCGCAAGTAGACAAGGCACGATGTTAGCGCCAGTGCTTCCAGTGCTGTCACAGCTGCCAGGAAGACGGGCCGAGCACAGAAGTTCTTTTTATGCTGGCCACGAGCCGGTCGTGGCGCTGAGGGCAGCAGGCCAGTGCGCAGATAGAACTTGATGCAGATTGCATGTGAGCTCTGAGGAACTTAGGAGCATCGAGGTAGCTGTATGGGATCAAGTGGATGCGGTGCGCAAGTAGACAAGGTACGATGCAGCCAGTGCTACCAGTGCCATCACTGCAGTCAATAAGACGGGCCAAGTTTGTTTTATGCAGCCCAGGAGCCGGTCGTGGCGCTGAACGCAGGAGGCCACTGCACAGATAGAACTTGATGCAGATTGTTTGTCAGCTCTGAGGAACGTAAGAGCATCGAAGTAGCTTTACATGTTCAAGTGCATACGGTCCGCAAGTAGACAAGGTACGATGAAAGCCATGCTCCCAGTGCCGCAACTTCTGCAAGGAAGACGGGCCAAGCAGAGAACTTCGCTTTTCAGCCCAGGAGCCTGTCGTGGCGCTGAACGAAGGAGGCCAGTGCGCAGATAGGACTTGGTGCAGATTGGCTGTCAGCCCTGAGGAGCTTAGGAGCATCGAGGAAGCTGTAGATGTTCAAGCGGATACGGTCCGCAAGTAGACAAGGTACGATGTAAGCCTTTCTCCCAGTGCCATCACTGCTGCCAGGAAGACAGACCAAGCAGAGAAGTTAGTTTTATGCAGCCCAGGAGCCTGTCGTGGCGCTAAACGCAGGTGGCAAGTGCGCAGAGAGTAGTTGCTGCAGATTGCTTGTCAACTCTTAGGAGCTTAGGATCATCTAGGTAGCTGTATGGGATGAAGTTGATGCGCTCCGCAAGTAGACAAGGTGTGATGCAAGCCACTGCTTCCAGTGCCGTGACTGCTGCCAGGAATACGGGCCAAGCAGAGATGTCCTTTTTAAGCCGCCCAGGAGCATGTCGTGGCGCAAAACCCAAAAGGCCAGTGCGCAGATAAGACTTGATGCAGATTGTTTGTCAGCTTAACGGAGCGGAGGTTCATAGAGGTTCCCATGCAGGTACAAGTGGATACGGTCCGCAAGTAGACAAGGTACGATGTAATCTAGTGCTCCTAGTGCCGTCACTGCTGCCAGGAAGACGGGCCAAGCAGAGAAGTTCGTATCTTGCAGCCCAGGAGCCTGTCGTGGCGCTGAACGCAAGAGGCCAGTGCGCAGTTATGACTTGATGCAGATTGCTCGTAGCTCTGAGGAGCGTAGGAGCATCGATGTAGCTGTACTGATTCAAGTGGATACGGTCAACACGTAGACAAGGAAGGAGGTAAGCCAGTGCTACCTGTGCCGTGACTGGTGCCAGGAAGACGGACCAAGCAGAAAAGATCGTTTTGTGCCACCCAGGAGCCTGTCGTGGCGCTGAAAGCAGGTGGCCAGTGCGCAGATAGGCCTTGATGCAGATTGCTTGTCGTCTCTGAGAAGTTTACGTGTATAAAGGTTGCAGTGGTACAGGTTCAACTGGATACGGTATGCAAGTAGACAAGCTACGATGTAAGCCAGTCCTCCCAGTGCCGTTACTGCTGTCACGAAGACGGGCAGAGCACAGAAGTTTTTAATGCAGCCCAGGAGCCTGTCGTGGTGCTGAACGCGGGAAGCCATTGCACAGATAGGAATTGTTGCAGATTGTTTGTCAGCTCTGAGGAAGCTAAGAGCACCGAGGTAGCTGCAAATGTTCAAGTGGCTACGGTCCTCAAGTAGACATGGTACGATTTAAGCCATACTCACAGTGCCGTCACTGCTGCCAAGAAGACGGGACAAGCAGGGAAGTTTGTTTTGTGCAGCCCAGGAGCCTGTCGTGGCGCTGAACGCAGGAGGCCAGTGCGCAGATAGGACTTGATGCAGATTGCTTGTCAGCTCTGAGGAGCTTCGGTGCATCGAGGTAAAACGATACGGTCTGCAAGTAAACAAGTTATGATGTACTTCAAAGCTTAAAGTTCCGTTAGTGCTGCCAGGTAAACGGGCCAAGCAGAGAAATTCGTTTTGTGCCACCCAGGAGCCTGTCGTGGCGTTGAAGGTAGGAGGCCAGTACACACATAGGAGTTGATGCAGATTGCTTGCCAGCTTTGAGGAGCTGAGGAGCATCGAGGTAGCTGTACAGGTTTAAGTAGATACGGTCCGCAATTAGACAAGGTACGATGTAAGGTAGTGCTCCCTGTGCCGTCCCTGCTGCCAGGCAGACGGGCCAAGCAGAGAGTTTAGTTTTATGCAGCTCAGGAGCCTGTCGTGGCGCTAAACGCACGAGGCCAGTGCAGAGAGAGGATTTGATGCAGATTGCTTGTCAACTCTGAGGAGCTTAGGAGCATCCGGGTAGCAGCAGTAAAGGTTCAAGTGGATACTGTCTGCAAGTAGACAAGGTAGGATGGAGGCCAGTGCTCCTAGTGCCGTCACTGCTGCCAGGAAGACGGGCCAAGCAAAGACGTTCGCTTTTCAGCCCAGGAGCCTTTCTTGGCGCTGAAAGCAGGACGCCAGTGCGCAGATAGGACTTGGTGTAGATTGGTTGTCAGCCCTGAGGAGCTTAGGAGCATCGAGGTAGCTGTACATGGTTAAGAGGATACGGCACGCAAGAAGACAAGGTAGGATGTAAGCCAGTGCTCCTACTGCCGTCAATGCTGCCACAAAGATGGACCAAGCATAGAAGTTCGCTTTATGCAGCCCAGCACCCTGTCATGGCGCTGAACTCAGGACGCCAGTGCTCAGATAATACTTGATGCAGATGGCTTGTCAGATCTGAGGAGCTTCGGAACATCGAGGTAGTTGTACAGGTTCAAGTGGATACGGTCCGCCAGTAGACAAGGTACAATGCAGCCAGTCCTCCCAGTGCCGTCTCTGCTGCCAAGAAGACGGGCCAAGCAGGGAAGTTTGTTTTGTGCAGCCCAGCAGCCTATCGTAGAGCTGAACGCAGGAGGCCAGTGCGCAGATAGGACTTGGTGCAGATTGCTTGTCAGCTCTGGGGAGCTGAGGAGCATTGAGATACCTGTACAGGCTCAAGTGGGTATGGTCCGCAAGTAGACAATATACGATGTAAGCCGTGCTCCCAGTGCTGTCACTGCTGCTACGAAGACGGGTCAAGCAGAGAAGTTCGTTTTATGCAGCCCAGGAGCCTGTCGTAACGCTGAAAGCAGGTGGTCAGTGCGCAGAGGACTTGATGCAATTTGCTTGTCAGCTCTGAAGAGCTGATGAGCACTGAGATACCTGTACAGGCTCAAGTGGGCACGGTCCGCAAGTACACAAGGTACGATGTAGCCAGTGCTCCCAGTGCCATCACTGCTGCCAGGTAGACGGGCCAAGCAGAGATTTAATTTTATGCAGCCCAGGAGCCTGTCGTGGCGCTAAACGCAGGTGGCCAGTGCACAGAGAGGATTTGATGCAGATTTCTCGTCAACTCTGAGGAGCTTAGGAGCATCAATGTAGCAGCTGTACAGGTTCAAAAGTGGATACAGCCTGCAAGTAGACAAGGTAGGATGGAGGCCAGTGCTCCTAGTAACGTCACTGCTGCCAGGAAGAAGAGCCAAGCAAAGAAGTTCGCTTTTCAGCCCAGGAGCCTGTCTTGGCGCTGAGCGCAGGATGCCAGAGCGAAGATACGACGTGGTGCAGATTAGTTGTCACCCCTGAGGAGCTTAGGAGCATCGAGGTAGCTGTACACGTTCAAGTAAATACGGTCCGCAAGTAGACAATGTACGATGCAGCCAGTGGTACCAGTGCCGTCACTGCTGTCAAGAAGACAGGCCAAGGAGAGAAGTTTGTTTTATGCAGCCCAGGAACCTGTCGTGGCGCTGAACGCAGGAGGCCAGTTCTCAGGACTTGATGCAGATTGCTTGTCTGCCCTGAGGAGCTTAGAAGCATCGAGGTAGCTGTACAGGTTCAAGTGGATACGGTACAGAAGTAGACAAGGTACGATGTAAGCCAGTGCTCACAGTGCCGTCACTGCTGCCAGGAAGACGGGCCATGTAGAGAATTTTTTTACGCAGCTCAGAAGGCTGTCGTGGTGCTGAAGGCCGGAGGCCAGTGCGCATATAGGACTTGATGCAGATTGCTTGTCAGCTCTGAGGTACCTAAGAGCATCGAGGTAGCTGTACATGTTCAAGTGGATACGGTCAGCAAGTAGACAAGGTTCGATGTATGCCATGCTCCCAGAGCCGTCACTGCTACCAGGAAGACGAGCCAAGCAGAGAAGTTCGTTTTATAGAGCCCAGGAGCCCGTCGTGGCGCTAAAAGCTGGTTGCAAGTTCGCAGGGAGGAGTTGATGCAGATTTCTTGTCAGTTCTGAGGAGCTTAGGAGCATCAAGGTGGCAGGCGTACAGGTTCAAGTGGATACAGTTTTCAAGTAAACAAGGTAGGATGTAAGGCAGTGCTCCTAGTGCCATCACTGCTGCCAGGAAGACGGGCTAAGTAGAGAAGTTTGTTTTATGCAGCCCAGGAGCCTGTCGTGGCACTAAAAAGAGTAGGCCAATGCGCAGATAGGACTTGATGCAGATTGCTTGTCAGCTTTGAGGAGCTGAGGATCATCGAGGTAGCTGTGCAGGTTCAAGTGGATACGGTCCGCAAGTAGACAGGGTACGTTGCAGCCAGTGCTCCCAGTGCCGTCACTGCTGTCAAGAAGACGGGCCTAGCAGAGAAGTTTGCTTTATGCAGCCCAGGAGCCTGTCGTGGCGCGGAACGCAGGAGGCCAGTGCGCAGATAGGACTTGGTGCAGATTGGTTGTGAGCCCTGAGGAGCTTAAGAGCATCGAGCTAGCTGTACAGGTTCAAGCGGGGTACGGTCCGAAAGTAGACAAGGTACGATGTAAGCCATGCTCCCAGCGCCGTCACTGCTCCCAGGAAGACGGGCTATGCAGAGAAGTTCGTTTTATGCAGCCCAGGAGCCCGTCGTGGCGCTAAACACAGGTGAACAGAGCACAGAGAGGACGATGCAGATTGCTTGTCAGCTCTGAGGAGATTAGGAGCATCAAGGCACCAGCTGTATAGGTTCAAGTGGATACGGTCCGCAAGTAGACAACGTACGATGTAAGCCATGCTCCCAGTGCCGGCACTGCTGCCAGGAAGCCGAGACAAGCAGAGAAGTTCACTTTTCAGCCCAGGAGCCTGTCTTGGCGCTGAACGCAGGACGCCAGTGCGCAGATAGGACTTGGTGCAGATTGGTTGTCAGCCCTGATGAGCTAGAAGCATCGCGGTAGCTGTACATGTTCAAGTGGATACGGTCCTCAAGTAGACAAGGTACGATGTAATTCAATGCCTCCAGTGCCGCCACTGCTCCCAGGAAGACGGGCTATGCAGAGAAGTTCGTTTTATGCAGCCCAGGAGCCTGTCGTGACGCTAAACACAGGTGGACAGAGCGCAGAGAGGACGATGCAGATTGCTTGTCAGCTCTGAGGAGCTTAGGAGCATCAAGGCAGCAGCTGTACAGGTTCAAGTGGATACGGTCCGCAAGTAGACAAGGTACGACTTAATCCAGTGCTCCCAGTACCATGACTGCTGCCGGGAAGATGGGCCATGCAGTGAAGTTCGTTTTATGCTGCCCAGGAGCCTGTCATGATGCTAAACGCAGGTGGCCAGTGGTAAGATAGGAATTGATGCAAATTACTTGTCAGCTCTGAGGACCTTCGGAGTATCAAGGTAGCTGTACAGGTTCTAATGAATACGGACATCAGGTAGACAAGGTACGATGTAAGCCAGTGCTCTCAGTGCCGTCACTGCTGCCAGGAAGACGTGCCAAGAAGAGAATGCTGCTTGATGCCGCCCAGGCGCCTATCGTGGCACTGAACGCAGGAGGCCAGTGCACAGATAGGACTGGATGCAGATCGCTTGTGAGCTCTGAGGAGCTTAGGAGCATCTAGGTCGCTGTACAGGTTCAATTGGATACGGTACGCAGGTAGACAAGGTAAGTTGTAAGCCAGTGCCCCCGAGCCGTCACTGTTGCCAGGAAGACGGGCCAAGCAGAGAAGTTTCTTTTATGCAGTCGAGGAGCCTATCGTGGCGCTGAATGCAGGAGGCCAATGCGCAGATAGGACTTGATGCAGATTGCTTCTCAGCTCTGAGGAGCTTAGGAGCAGCGAGGTAGCTTTGCAGGTTCAAGTGGATAGGGTCCGCAAGCAGACAAGGTACGATGTAAGACAGTGCTCCGAGTGCTGTTACTGCTGCCAGGTAGACGGGCCAAGCAGAGTTCTTTTATGCCACCCAGGAGCCTGTCGTGGCGCTGAAGGCAGGAGGCCAGTTCGCAGATAAGAGTTGATGCAGATTGCTTGTCAGCTTTGAGGAGCTTATTAGCATCGAGGTTGCTGTACTGGTTAAAGTTTATACGTTCGGCAAGTAGACAAGGTACGATGTAAGCCAGTGCTCCCAGTGCCGGCAGTGCTGCCAGGAAGACGGGCCAAGCAGAGAAGTTCGTTTTATGCAGCCCAAGAACCTGTCGCGGCGTTGAACAGAGGAGGCCAGTGCGCAGATTGCTTGTGTCACGGATCTCCCCGCAGAACACTCGGACCAAAAGAATGGACTAGGTGGCATGTGTACACACGCAGACGCACATTTATACACCCTACGTGACACACACACTAGAACACAAAACTAGCAAAACTGACACAAATCACAAAGACTATAAATTCACACGACCTAGGAACACGACGCGGAACGGGCTCAGGCGCGGCAGGATGTCCGCGATGCGAAGCCGTAGAACGCGAGCTCACCGGGGCAGTAGCCGGCGTCGCTATCTTCCAGCGAAAGCCTTACTGACCCGCCGGAGCCTCCGCTTCTCTGTTCCTCCCCCCCCCCCCCCCGTGCCTCACTCTCCCTCGCCGTTTTAGAGCCTTGGCTTTAATTCATGCAAGCATTGCCATCATCTTCTTCTATTCTCCATCAATCGTCTCTCTCCTTTTCACCGAATGCTTCTCCACCAATCATCTCTCTACACCTCACCGAATGCTTCTTCTTCCTCTCTTTATTCTTCGGTTAATTCACGTCGTCTTCTTCACACCATTTTTCTTTAAAATTTAATTTAGGCTCCTTTATATATGTGACAAGGGCCCCCTCTCTCAAGAGTTTTTCCGTGAAAAACTGCTCACGTCATCCTCATCTTCAAGCCATCCAGCCAGCCGACTATCTTCTGTGGCGTTTCTGGACTCAGCACACAACACACCGCAGAGGTCCAGCACACACCAAACGCACACCACGAACACAGCACACCATATTGCGTGTTCAGAACACTAACGCACCACTGCCGCTGTCTGTACAGAGTCCTTAATAAACATGTTCGTGTCCACAACGCACTCCCTTGTATAATCACATAACACCAACAACAGCAACAACGACAACAAGATAAATCCCAGAGATACATTAACACAACAACAACAACCAGATACATGCCAAAGATCCCTAGAGCTGGTCAGTGGGCTCTACTCATGAAGTCCGCTCCAACATTATCTCTTCCTTTAATATATTCCACCTGAAATGAATATTCTTGCAAGACCAAACTCCATCTCATAACATTACTATTGTTCATTTTAGCCTTGGTTAAGTATTCAAGCGGCTGATGATCTCTCTGAATCCTGAAATTTCTCCCATACAGATAAATGTGGAATTTCTTTACCACCCACACCACCGCCAAACATTCCTTTTCAACGGTGGAGTAGTTGCGTTCACTAGCCGATAATCTCTTGCTTGCAAAAAATACCAGATGTAGCACGCGATTCTCTTCTTGCAAGAGTACGGCTCCTAAAACTCGGTCTGATGCATCAGTGCGAAGCACAAACTCTTTATCCATATTGGGAGCAAGCAGAATGGGCGGTTTTGCCATACACCCTTTTAGCATCACGAATGCATTTTAATGTTCAGCAGTCCAAGTCAGCTTATTGCTTGCCCCCTTCTTAGTGAGTTCGACAAGCGGGTCGGCTATGTGGGCATAATCGGGAATAAAGTTCTGTAGTATCCCGTTAACCCCAGGAGCGACTGTACCTCCTTCTTGTTCGGCGGTGTCTGGGCCTGCTGTATTTTGTCCAAGATGTCGTCTTTCGTCGCGATGCGGCCCATCCCCAGCTTGTGACCGAGAAAAGAAATGGCTTCAAAGCCCACCTCACATTTCGCCGGTTTTATGGTTAACCTGGCTAGCTGAATTCTATCAAATAGTGATGCATTAAACAGGTTTTTGTTTAAGGACTAGCACGAGTCAGTTGCCTCGCTGCGGTGCAAAAGCCAGCGGCTAGTATGATCCAGCTGCTCGCCGGTCGCCGTGCGGTAAGGTGTCCCCTTGCGAACACGTTCACATGCGTGCGGGCAAAACAGCTTCAATGTAAAAAGGTGCTCACTTGCTCCTGTACTCGCCAGTTTTCCGCGAAGACTGAGAACGTAATGCAGTGGCCTAGCGCAACCATCATCGTGCAATGTTACAGTAGATGAAGAAAAATACTCTGCGGTACACTCGCAGAAAGCTTGCACGAATTACATTGGTTCTCGGCTCAGCATAACCAGCTGCTTGTAATGCCCGCCCTTTATCGAAGGGAGACAAGTACTTTTTAAGATAAACCGCCTCTCTGTACTCAGCCATTGCACATGCCTTATATATTTGTCCTGTAGGACAAATTTGTCCTGTACGGCGCATTTGCCGCTCGTACAACCCGGCGTTTACAGCCTTTAAATGTTGCTGAATATCTTCTTGGTTAAGTGCGGGCGCATCTCGGAAATCTTACCTCCAATTTTTTTCGTTGAAAATGCTGAAAGAAGTCCTGCACGTAGGTGCCTCCATGCTGCAAGCACTGCCACATACGACGTAGCAAAAACTGGATAGAAAAAGCACGAAGTGGTGGTGGCGTGTGAAGAGTATCGCGCAATTGCAGTGTGGCTTTTTGTATGACGAAAAAAAATAAGCGGAACCTGGCGCGAACTCCAAAACTATTTCACTAGCGGACGGAACGCAATCACTCGCTTCGCACGCTCAACACACAAAAAAGAAAGGCGTTGCTTCGCTTGCACCCCCCCCCCCCCTCCTAACTCGGTTTCCATGTGGCGGCCGCTAGAGGGACGCCCCACTCAAAAAAGGCCCATGTGTGAGAGATTCCGACCTGCGTTCTTGGGTTGCTGCTGAACAGGAGATGGAACGCGTTGCACGTGCAGCCGAACGCGGGACTGCCGAGGCTCAAGCAGAGAGAACTCGAGCATGCAAAGTCGCTACAGAAGCCGAAAGGGAGCATGCAAAGTCGCTAGCAGAGGCTGAGGAGGGTAGACTGCAGCTCCAATTAAGGCTCGCAGGAGCTGGTGGGGTAGTCCAGAACCCGCTCCGGGGCCCTCAGGAGCGGTTAGCCCACACAAGTTGATCCCGCCTTTCGACGATCGCAGGAATGAATCGGATGCATACCACAAACATTTTAGGCGTATCGCCGAAGGGCAAAGCTGGCTCAAGGAAAAATGGGCTACAACACTTAGTATGCCTTTCACTGGGAGGCTCTGTGTGTTCGGTCGATTGTCTCTAGCCGATTCAATGGATTATGAAAGGACAAAACTAGCCCTCCTCCACCATTTTAAGTTCACAGTAGAGGGTTATCACGAAAAGGTTCGTGAAATTAAGTCGCATGATAAAGAAATAGAGAAGCAATACGCTGCATATTTGTTTATTCTTTTGAAGCGGAAAGCTTCACTACGCTTCGCAAAGTAGTCGTCGCGTAGGCCGGAGAACGACCTTGAACGACCTTCTGCCCAAACACGTCAGTTGTGTATGACTATATGTGGTACAATAATGGTGTCGAACCCTTGACCCCTGACCTTGGCCCATTACCCTTGTTGACCTTCGACCTCTGACATTTGGGTGACCGTTGGGTTGACCTTTGACCTTAAGAACGTCTGATGGGGTGATGTGAAAACATGTGATGACGTGATATGGGTGTTCTAAGACAATGTGATACCAAGTCATAGCCACGTGGTCGGGCGGTATTTATAGAATAGAACAGCTATCGCGATCGAGTAGCAGAGCAGCCATGGATGAGCCTCAGACGCTTAGCAGGCGTCCTCTGTTTTCACTGAATTCGAAGGTTACCCATGTTAAGCCACTCTCAACTTTTTTGTTTTGACGGGTCATGATCTCGGGTATGGACACAGCGTACAATGATGTACCTGAATTTGTGGTGGCCGAACAGTTCATGGGGAACATATAGTCGTCTGGCGATTTCCTTTAAGAAAGAGAGTGCAAGACGCTGGATAAAATTTCAAAGTCAGCAGAGAATTTTCTAGACGCCCTGCGGCAAAGGAGCTTGTCTTCGTTCAAAGAATCGTTCGAGGTGGGCATCCTGAGAGAAGAGGATGTGCCATATATAGGCGGTCTGGAAGGTGCCTCAAGGTGACCAGTTCATAAGGCTGCCGATTGTCGATCTAAGGCCAAAAGAGCTTTATTGCGTTTATTGCTGAAAGGCAGGGCATGATGTATGTTCCTGCTCAAGGAAGCACGAAGACCAGAAACAATCGTCTTGTCTTGTTCAGCCAGAAAATGTTGCGCCTGAAACGGTGTCCACAACAGCAGATAGCCTTACACCAGCTGAAAATAAAATGGTCGTCGGGCTTGTCCGGAAAAGCCAGCAGACGCAAAACACATGCTTGTCCGGGCGGGATAGCTCCGTGGTCTACCCGCACGTGTTTTAGGGGACACCGGGAGAAATACGGGGGCTCTGTGGAGGGCCCTAGTTCCTGACTATGCTCTCACCGGCTCGAGTTCTACGGTGTTCGTTGTTTATGTTTCTAGTCCGGAAGTTCCGGAGGCAAAAGTCTATATCGCTTCCTCTATTTCACTGGCACGGTCCTGGGGAAGTGCATGCAGATAGTGCATGCAGATATGCATGCATCCTATATGCGCAGTGGCCTCCTGCACTCCGCGCCACTACAGGCTCCTGGGCGGCATAAAACAAACTTCTCAGCTTGGCCTGTCTTACTGGCAGCAGTCACGGCAATGGGAGAACTGGCTTACATCGTACCTTGTCTACTTGCGGACTGTATCCACTTGCACCTGTACAGCAACCTTGATGAACCTCAGCTCCGCAAAGCTGACAAACAATCTGCATCAAGTCTTATCTG
The DNA here is from genome assembly GCF_052857255.1 of Amblyomma americanum. Classification (NCBI taxonomy): domain Eukaryota; kingdom Metazoa; phylum Arthropoda; class Arachnida; order Ixodida; family Ixodidae; genus Amblyomma; species Amblyomma americanum. Next base: position 169,461,179 of record NC_135502.1, read on the forward strand.
TGCACTGGTCTTTTGCGTTCTGTGCCAAGACAGGCTCCTGGGCTGCGTAAAGCGAACCTCTCTGCTTCGCCCATCTTCTTGGCAGCAGTGACGCTACTGGGAGCACTGGCTTGCATCGTACCTTGTCTACTTGCGAACCGCATCCACTTGATCCCATACAGCTACCTCAATGCTCCTAAGATCCTCAGAGCTGACAAGCAATCTGCATGAATTTCTATCTGCGCACTGGCCTCCTGACTTCTGCGCCACGACCGGCTTGCGGGCGACATAAAAAGAACTCTGCTTGGGAAGTCTCCCTGGCAGCAGGGACGGCACTGGGAGCACTGGCTTACCTCGTGCTTTGTCTATTCGTTGACCGTATTCACTTGAACCTGTACACCTACATCGATGCTCGTCAGCTCTCACAGTTGACAAGCAATCTGCATAAAGTCCTATCTGCGCTCTGGCCTCCTCCGTTCACCACCACGACCGGCTCCTAGGCACCATAAAATAAACTTCTCTGCTTGCCCTGTCTTCCTGGCAGTAGTAAACACTGGGAGCACTGGATTGGATCGTAACTTGTCTACTTGCGGACCGTACCCGCTTGATCCCGTACAGCTACCTTGATGCTCCTAAGCTCCTCAGAGCTGACAAGTAATCTGCATCAACTCCTCTCTGCGCACAGTAAACCTGCGTTTAGCGCCACGACAGGCTCCTGGGCTGCACAAAACGAACTTCTCCGCTTGGACCGTTTTCCTGGCAGCCGTGACGGCATTGGCAGCATGGCTTACATCGTACCATGTCTATTTACGGACCGTATCCACGTAAACACGTGCAGCTACCTCGATGCTCTTAGGTTCCTCATAGCTGACAAACAATCTGCATCAAGTCCTATCTGTGCACTGGCCTCCTGCGTTCAGCGCCACGACAGGCTCCTGGGCTGCATAAAACAAACTTCCCTGCTTGGTCCCTCTTCCTGGCCGCAGTGACGGCATTGGGAGCACTGACTTACATCGTACATTGTCTACTTGCGGACCGTATCCACTTGAGCCTGTACAGCTAACTCAATGCTCGTCAGCTGCTCAAATCTGACAACCCATCTGCATCAAGTTCTATCTTCGCACTGGCCTCCTGACTTCAGCGCAACTACCGGCTCATGGGCGGCATGAAACGAACTTCTCTGCTTGGCCCGTCTTCCTGGCGGCACTGACGGCACTGGGAGCACTGGATTGCATCGTACCTTGTCTACTTGCGGACCGTATCCACTTGAACCTGTACAGCAACATCGATGCTCCTGACCTCCTCAGAGCTGACAAGCAATCTGCATCAAGTCATATCTGCGCACGGGCCTCCTGCGTTCAGCGCCCAGACAGGCTCCTGGGCTCCATAAAACGAAATTCTCTGCTTCCCCTGTCTTCCTGGCAGCAGTAACGGCACTGTGAGCACTCCTTTGCATCGTAACTTGTCTACCTGCGGACCGTATTCTCTTTAACACGTACAGCTACCTCGGTGATCCGAAGCTCCTCAGAGCTGGCAAGCAATCTGCACCAAGTTATATCTGCACACTGGCCTCCTCTGTTCAGCGCCACGACAGGCGCATGGGCTGCATCAAAAGAACGTCTCTCCTTGGCCCGTCTTCCTGGCAGTAGTGACGGCACAGGGAGCATTGCATTACCTCGTACCCTGTCTACCTGCTGACTGTATCCACTTGAACCTGTACTGCTACCTCAATGGTCGTAAGCTCCTCAAAGCTGACAACCAATCTGCATCAAGTTCTTTCTGCGCATTGGCCTCCTGACTTCAGGGCCAAGACCGGCGCGTGGGCGGCATAAAACAAACTTCTCTGCTTGGCCCGTCTTCCTGGCAGTAATGACGGCACAGAGAGCACTGGCTTACATCGTACCTTTTCTACATTCGGACCGAATCCACTTGTACCTATACAGCAATCTCGATGAACCGCAGCTCCGCAAAGCTGACAAGCAATCTGCATCAAGTTCAATCTGCTCACTGCAATCCTGACTCCAGCGGCACGACCGGGTCTTGGGCAGCATAAAACGAACTTCTCTGCTTGGTCCGTCTTCCTGGCAGCAGTGACGGCACAGGGAGCACTGGCTTACATCGTACCTTCTTTACCTGCGGACCATATCCACTTGTACCTGTACAGCAACCTCGATGAACCTCAGCTCCGCAAAGCTGACAAGTAATCTGCATCTAGTCTTATCTGCGCACTGGCCTTCTTGCGTTCTGCGCCACGACAGGCTCCTGGTCTGCATAAGACGAACCTCTCTGCTTCGCCCGTCTTCTTGGCAGCAGAGACGGTAATAGTGGCACTGGCTTACATCGTACCTTGTCTACTTGCGCACCGTGTCCACTTGTACCTGTACAGCTGCATCGATGTTCCTCAGCTCCTCAGCGATGACAAGCATTAAAATATTAATAATAATAATTGGTTATTGGGGAAAGGAAACGGCGCAGTATCTGTCTTATATATCGTTGGACACCTGAACCGCGCTGTAAAAGAAGGGATAAGGGAGAGAGTGAAAGAACGGAAGGGACGGGTGCCGTACTGGAGGGCCCCGGATTACTTTCGACCACCTGGGGATCTTTAATGTGCATTGACATCGCACAGCACACGGGCGCCTTAGCGTTTTTCTCCATAAAAACGCAGCCGCCGCGGTGGGGTTAAAACCCGGGAACTCCGGATCAGTAGTCGAGCGCCCTAACCACTGAGCCACCGCGGCGGGTAACAAGCAATCTGCATCATGTTCTATATGCGCACTGGCCTCCTGCATTCCGCGCCACGACAAGCTCCTGGGCGGCATAAAACGAACTTTTCTGTTTGGCCCGTCTACCTGGCAGCAGTCACGGCACTGGAAGCACTGGCTTGCATCATACCTTGTCTACTTGCGGACCACATCCCCTTCATCCCATACATCTACCTCGATGCTCCTAAGCTCTTAAGAGCTGTCGTGCAATCTGCATCAAGTTCTATTTGCGCTCTGGCCTCCCGACTTCGGCGCCACGACCGGCTCATGGGCGGCATAAAAAGAGCTATCTGCTAGACCCGTCTTCCTGGCAGTAGTGACGGAACTGCGTGCACTGGCATACAATCGTACTTTGTCTACTTGCGGATCGTATCTATTTGAACCAGTACAGCTACCTCTATGTTCCTCAGCTCCTCAGAGATCGCAAGAAATCTGCATCAAGTCTTATCTGCGCGCTGGCCTCCTGCCTTCAGCGCCACAACTGGCTCGTGGGTGGCATAAAACGAACTTGTCTGCTTGGCCCGTCTTCCTGGCAGCAGTGACTGCTCTGGGAGCACTTGCTTACATCTTACCTTGTCTATTTGACGAACGTATGATCTTGTACCTGTACAGCAACCTCGATGAACTTCAGCTCCGCAAAGCTGACAAGCAATCTACATCAACTCATATGTCCGCACTAGCCTTCAGCGTTCTGCACCACTATCGGCTCCTTGCAGCATTAACCGAACCTCTCTGCTTCGCCCGTCTTCTTGGCAGCAGTGACGGTACTGGTAGCACTGGCTTGCATCGTACCTTGTCCACTTGCGGACCGCACCCACTTGATCAAATACAGCTACCTCGATGCTCCTAAGATCCTCACAGCCAACAAGCAATCTGCATCAAGTTCAATCTGCCTACTGGCCCCTGACTTCTGCGCTACGACAGACTCGTGTGCGGCATAAAACGAACTTCTCTGCTTGGCCCGTCTTCCTGGCAGCAGTGACGGCCCTGGGAGCACTGGCTTACATCGTACCTTGTCTATTTCACAAACGTATGATCTTGTACCTGTACAGCAACCTCGATGAACCTCAGCTCCGCAAAGCTGACAAGCAATCTACATCAATTCATATGTGCGCACTAGTCTTCAGCGTTCTGCACCACTACAGACTCCTGGGCAGCATAAAACGAACTTCTCTGCTTGGCCCGTCTTCCTGGCAGCAGTGACGGCACTGGAAGCACTGGCTTGCATCGTATCTTGTCTACTTGTGGACCGCATCCACTTGAACCTGTACACCTACCTCGATGCCCGTCAGCTCCTCAAAGCTGACAAGCAATCTGCACCAAGTCCTATCTGCGCACTGGACTCCTGCGTTCAACGCCACGACAGGCTCCTGGGCTCCATAAACTGAACTTCTCTGCTTTCCCTGTCTTCCTGGCAGCAGTAACGGCACAAGGAGCACTTGTTTGCATCGTAACTTTTCTACCTGCGGACCGTATCCAATTGAACCCGTACAGCAACCTTGATGCTCGTCAGCTCTCAAAGCTGACAAGCAATCTGCTTCAAGTCCTATCTGCGCTCTGGTCTCCTGCGTTCAGCACCACAACCGGTTCCTCGGCTGCGTAAAACGAACTTTTCTGCTTGGCCGTATTCCTGGCAGCAGTGACGGCACTGGCAGCACTGGATAACATCGCACAGTTTCTACATGCAGAGCGTATCCACTTGAACCTGTACAGACCTCGATGGTCCTAAGCTCCTCAGAGCTGACAAGCAATCTGCATCAAATCCTAAATGCGCACTGGCCTCCTGCCTTCAGCACCACGACAGGCTCCTGGGCGGCTTAAAACGAACTTCTCAGCTTGGCCCGTCTTCCTGGCCAGCAGTCACAGCACTGAAAGCACTGGCCTGCATCACACCTTCTCTACTTGCGGACCGCATTCACTTGATCCCACACAGCAACCTCGATGATCCTAAGCTCCTCAGAGGCGTCAAGCATCTGCATCAAGTCATATCTCCGCACTGCCCTCCTGCGTTCAGCGCCACTACAGACTCCTGGGCTGCATAAAACGAACATCTCTGCTTGGCCCGTCTTCCTGGCAGCAGTGACGGCTCTGGGAGCATTGAATTACCTCCTACCCTGTCTACTTGCGGACCGTATCTACTTTAACCAGTACAGCTACCTCAATGCTCGTCATCTCTTCAAAGCTGACAACCTATCTGCATCAAGTTCTATCTGCGCACTGGCCTCCTGACTTCAGCGCCACGACCAGCTCGTGGACGCCATTGAACGAACTCCTCAACTTGGCCCGTCTTTCTGGCAGCAGTGACGCCACTGGGAGCTCTGGCTTGCATCGGGATTTGTCTACCTGCGGACCGTATCCACTTTAACCTGTACAGCTACCTCGATGATCCTAAGCTCCTCAAAGCTGACAACCAATCTGCATCAAGTTCTATATGCGCACTGGCCTCCTACATTCCGCGCCACGACAGGCTCCTGGGCGGCATAAAACGAACTTTTCTGCTTGGCCCGACTACCTGGCAGCAGTCACGGCACTCGAAGCACTGGCTTGCATCATACCTTGTCTACTTGCGGACCACATCCCCTTCATCCCATACATCTACCTCGATGCTCCTAAGCTCCTAAGAGCTGAGGTGCAATCTGCATCAAGTTCTATTTGCGCTCTGGCCTCCCGACGTCCGCGCCACGACCGGCTCTTGGGCGGCATAAAAAGAGCTTATCTGCTAGGCCCGTCTTTCTGGCAGTAGTGACGGAAGTGGGAGCACTGGCATACAATCGTACTTTGTCTATTTGCGGATCGTATCTATTTGAACCAGTACAGCTACCTCTATGTTCCTCAGCTCCTCAGAGATGGCAAGAAATCTGCATCAAGTCTTATCTGCGCGCTGGCCTCCTGCCTTCAGCGCCACAACCGGCTCGTGGGTGGCATAAAACGAACTTCTCTGCTTGGCCCGTCTTCCTGGCAGCAGTGACCGCCCTGGAATCACTTGCTTACATCGTACCTTGTCTATTTGACGAACGTATGATCTTGTACCTGTACAGCAACCTCGATGAACCTCAGCTCCGCAAAGCTGACAAGCAATCTACATCAATTCATATGTGCGCACTAGCCTTCAGCGTTCTGCACCACTACCGGCTCCTTGCAGCATTAACCGAACCTCTCTGCTTCGCCCGTCTTCTTGGCAGCAGTGACGGTACTGGTAGCACTGGCTTGCATCGTACCTTGTCCACTTGCGGACCGCATCCACTTGATCAAATACAGCTACCTCGATGCTCCTAAGATCCTCACAGCTGACAAGCAATCTGCATCAAGTTCAATCTGCCTACTGGCCCCCTGACTTCTGCGCCAAGACCGACTCGTGGGCGGCATAAAACGAACTTCTCTGCTTGGGCCGTCTTCCTGGCAGCAGTGACGGCACTGGGAGCACAGGCTTGCATCATACCTTGTCTACATGCGGACCGCATCCACTAGATCCCATACAGCTACCTCGATGCTCCTTAGCTTCTAAGAGGTGACAAGCAATCTGCATTAAGTTAAATTTGCGCACTGGCCTCCTGACTTCAGCGCCACGACCGGCTCGTGGGCGGCATAAAGCCAACTCTGCTTGGCCCGTCTTCCTGGCAGTAGTGACGGCACTGGGAGCACTGGATTACCTCCTACCCTGTCCACTTGCGGACCGTATCCACTTGAACCTGTACAGCTAAATCAATTTTGATAAACATCTCAAACCTGACAACCAATCTGCGTCAAGTTCTATCTGCGCACTGGCCTCCTGTTTTCAGCACCACGACCGGCGCGTGGGCGGCAAAAAACGAACTTCTCTGCTTTGCCCGTCGTCCTGGCAGTAGTGACGGCAACGGGAGCACTGGCTTACAATGGTGCCTTGTCTACTTGCGGACCGTGTCCACTTGTATCAATACAGCTACCTCGATGTTGCTCGGCTCCTCAGAGATTACAATAAATCTGCATTAAGTCTTATCTGCAAACTGGCCTCCTGCCTTCAGCGCCACGACCGGCTCGTGGGTGGCATAAAACGAACTTCTCCTCTTGGCCCGTCTTCCTATCAGCAGTGACGGCACAGGGAGCGCTGGCTTACATCGTAACTTTTCTACTTTCGGACCGAATCCACTTGTACCTGTACAGCATGCTCGATGAACCGCAGCTCCGCAAAGTGGACAAGCATTCTGCATCAAGTCTCATCTGCGCACTGGCCTTCTGTGGTCTGCGCCACGAAAGGCTCCTGGGCTGCATAAATCGAACCTCTCTTCTTCGCCCGTCTTCTTGGCAGCAGTGACGGTACTGGGAGCATGGGCTTACATCGCACCTTGTCGACTTGCGGACCGCAACCACTTGATCTCATACAGCTACTTCGATGCTCCTAAGATCCTCAGAGCTGACAAGCAATCTGCATCAAGTTCAATCTGCGCACTGCAATCCTGACTTCAGCGCCACGACCGGCTCGTGGGCGGCATAAAACGAACTTGTCTGCTTGGTCTGTCTTCCTGGCAGCAGTGACGGCACAGAGAGCACTGGCTTATATCGTACGTTGTCTACTTGCGGACCGTATCCACTGGTACCTGTACAGCTACCTCGGTGAACCTCAGCTTCGCCAAGCTGACAAGTAATCTGCATCAAGTCTTATCTGCGCACTGGCCTTCTGCGTTCTGCGCCACGACAGGCTCCTGGGCTGCATAAAGCGAACCTCTCTGCTTCGCCCGTCTTCTTGGCAGCAGTGACGGTACTAGTGGCACTGGTTTACATCGCACCTTGTCTACTTGCGCACCGTGTCCACTTGTACCTGTACAGCGGCATCGATGTTCCTCAGCTCCTCAGCGATTAGAAGCAATCTAATAATATTAATAATAATAATTGGTTTTTGGGGAAGGAAATGGCGCTGTATCTGTCTTATATATCGTTGGACACCTGAACCGCGCTGTAATAGAAGGGATAAGGGAGGGAGTGAAAGAAAGGAAGGAACGGGTGCCGTAGTGGAGGGCTGCGGAATACTTTCGACCACCTGGGTATCTTTGTTGTGCAATGACATCGCACAGCACACGGGCGCCTTAGCGTTTTTCTCCATAAAAACGCAGCCGCCGCTGTCGGGTTCGAACCCGGGAACTCCGGATCAGTAGTCGAGCGCCCTTACCACAGAGCCACCGCGGCGGGTAACAAGCAATCTGCATCAAGTTCTATATGCGCACTGGCCTCCTGCATTCCGCGCCACGACAGGCTCCTGGGTGGCATAAAACGAGCTTTTCTGCTTGGGCCGCCTACCTGGCAGCAGTCACGGCACTGGAAGCACTGGCTTGCATCATATCTTGTCTACTTGCGGACCGCATCCCCTCCATCCCATACATCTACCTCGATGCTCCTAAGCTCCTAAGAGCTGACATGCAATCTGCATCAAGTTCTATATGCGCTCTGGCCTCCTGACTTCGGCGCCACGACAGGCTCGTGGGCGGCATAAAAAGAGCTTATCTGCTAGGACCGTCTTCCTGGCAGTAGTGACGGAACTGGGAGCACTGGCATACAATCGTACCTTGTCTACTTGCGGATCGTATCCATTTGAACCAGTGCAGCTACTTCTATGTTCCTCAACTCCTCAGAGATGGCAAGAAATATGCATCAAGTCTTATCTGCGCGCTGGCCGCCTGCCTTCAGCGCCACGACCGGCTCGTGGGTGGCATAAAACGAACTTCTCTGCTTGGCCCGTCTTCCTGGCAGCAGTGACGGCACTGGCAGCACTGGATAACATCGCTCATTTTCTACATGCAGAGCGTATCCACTTGATCCTGTACAGACCTCGATGGTCCTAAGCTCCTCAGAGCTGACAAGCAATCTGCATCAAATCCTATATGCGCACTGGCCTCCTGCCTTCAGCACCACGACAGGCTCCTGGGCGGCTTAAAACGAACTTCTCTGCTTGGCCCGTCTTCCTGGCCAGCAGTCACAGCACTGAAAGCACTGGCCTGCATCACACCTTCTCTATTTGCGGACCACATTCACTTGATCCCACACAGCTACCTCGATGATCCTAAGCTCCTCAGAGGCATCAAGCATCTGCATCAAGTCATACCTCCGCACTGCCCTCCTGCGTTCAGCGCCACTACAGACTCCTGGGCTGAATAAAACGATCATCTCTGCTTGGCCCCTCTTCCTGGCAACAGTGACGGCTCTGGGAGCATTGGTTTACCTCCTACCCTGTCTACTTGCGGACCGTATCCACTTTAACCAGTACAGCTACCTCAATGCTCGTCAGCTCCTCAAAGCTGACAACCTATCTGCTTCAAGTTCTATCTGCGCACTGACCTCCTGACTTCAGCGCCACGACCAGCTCGTGGACGCCATAGAACGAACTCCTCAACTTCGCCCGTCTTTCTGGCAGCAGTGACGGCACTGGGAGCACTGGCTTGCATCGGAATTTGTCTACCTGCGGACCGTATCCACTTTAACCTGTACAGCTACCTCGATGATCCTAAGCTCCTCAAAGCAGACAACCAATCTGCATCAAGTTCTATATGCGCACTGGCCTCCTACATTCCGTGCCACGACAGGCTCCTGGGCGGCATAAAACGAACTTTTCTGCTTGGCCCGACTACCTGGCAGCAGTCACGGCACTCGAAGCACTGGCTTGCATCATACCTTGTCTACTTGCGGACCACATCCCCTTCATCCCATACATCTACCTCGATGCTCCTAAGCTCCTAAGAGCTGACGTGCAATCTGCATCAAGTTCTATTTGCGCTCTGGCCTCCCGACTTCGGCGCCACGACCGGCTCTGGGGCGGCATAAAAAGAGCTTATCTGCTAGGCCCGTCTTCCTGGCAGTAGTGACGGAAATGGGAGCACTGGCATACAATCGTACTTTGTCTACTTGCGGATCGTATCTATTTGAACCAGTACAGCTACCTCTATGTTCCTCAGCTCCTCAGAGATGGCAAGAAATCTGCATCGTCTTATCTGCGCGCTGGCCTCCTGCCTTCAGCGCCACAACCGGCTCGTGGGTGGCATAAAACGAACTTCTCTGCTTGGCCCGTCTTCCTGGCAGCAGTGACCGCCCTGGGAGCACTTGCTTACATCGTACCTTGTCTATTTGACGAACGTATGATCTTGTACCTGTACAGCAACCTCGATGAGCCTCAGCTCCGCAAAGCTGACAAGCAATCTACATCAATTCATATGTGCGCACTAGCCTTCAGCGTTCTGCACCACTACCGGCTCCTTGCAGCATAAACCGAACCTCTCTGCTTCACCCGTCTTCTTGGCAGCAGTGACGGTACTGGTAGCACTGGCTTGCATCGTACCTTGTCTACTTGCGGACCGCATCCACTTGATCAAATACAGCTACCTCGATGCTCCTTAGCTTCTAAGAGCTGACAAGCAATCTGCATTAAGTTAAATCTGCGCACTGGCCTCCTGACTTCAGCGCCACGACCGGCTCGTGGGCGGCATAAAGCCAACTCTGCTAGGCCCGTCTTCCTGGCAGTAGTGACGGCACTGGGAGCACTGGATTACCTCCTACCCTGTCTACTTGCGGACCGTATCCACTTGAACCTGTACAGCTAAATCAATTTTGATAAGCCTCTCAAACCTGACAACCAATCTGCATCAAGTTTTATCTGCGCACTGGCCTCCTGTGTTCAGCGCCACGACCGGCGCGTGGGCGGCAAAAAACGAACTTCTCTGCTTTGCCCGTCGTCCTGGCAGTAGTGACGGCAATGGGAGCACTGGCTTACAATGGTACCTTGTCTACTTGCGGACCGTGTCCACTTGTATCAGTAAACCTACCTCGATGTCGCTCGGCTCCTCAGAGATTACAATAAATCTGCATTAAGTCTTTTCTGCCCACTGGCCTCCTGCCTTCAGCGCCACGACCGGCTCGTGGGTGGCATAAAACTAACATGTCCTCTTGGCCCGTCTTCCTATCAGCAGTGACGGCACAGGGAGCACTGGCTTACATCGTACCTTTTCTACTTTCGGACCGAATCCACTTGTACCTGTACACCAAGCTCGATGAACCGCCGCTCTTCAAAGCTGACAAGCAATCTGCATCAAGTCTCATCTGCGCACTGGCCTTCTATGTTCTGCGCCACGAAAGGCTCCTGGGCTGCATAAATCGAACCTCTCTTCTTCGCCCGTCTTCTTGGCAGCAGTGACGGTACTAAGAGCATGGGCTTACATCGCACCTTGTCGACTTGCGGACCGCATCCACTTGATCTCATACATCTACTTCGATGCTCCTAAGATCCTCAGAGCTGACAAGCAATCTGCATCAAGTTCAATCTGCGCACTGCATTCCTGACTTCAGCGCCACGACCGGCTCGTGGGCGGCATAAAAGGAACTTCTCTGCTAGGTCTGTCTTCCTGGCAGCAGTGACGGCACAGAGAGCACTGGCTTACATCGTACCTTATCTACTTGCGGACCGTATCCACTGGTACATGTACAGCTACCTCGGTGAACCTCAGCTTCGCCAAGCTGACAAGTAATCTGCATCAAGTCTTATCTGCGCACTGGCCTTCTGCATTCTGCGCCACGACAGGCTCCTGGGCTGTATAAAGCGAACCTCTCTGTTTCGCCCGTCTTCTTGGCAGCAGTGACGGTACTAGTGGCACTGGTTTACATCGTACCTTGTCTACTTGCGCACCGTGTCCACTTGTACCTGTACAGCTGCATCGATGTTCTTCAGCTCCTCAGCGATGACAAGCAATCTAATAATATTAATAATAATAATTGGTTTTGGGGGAAAGGAAATGGCGCAGTATCTGTCTTATATATCGTTGGACACCTAAACCGCGCTGTAAGAGAAGGGATAAGGGAGGGAGTGAAAGAAAGGAAGGAACGGGTGCCGTAGTGGAGGGCTCCGAAATACTTTCGACCACCTGGGGATCTTTATTGTGCAATGACATCGCACAGCACACGGGCGCCTTAGCGTTTTTTCTTCACAAAAACGCAGCCGCCGCGGTCGGGTTCGAACCCGGGAACTCCGGATCAGTAGTCGAGCGCCCTTACCACAGAGCCACCGCGGCGGGTAACAAGCAACCTGCATCAAGTTCTATATGCGCACTGGCCTCCTGCATTCCGCGCCACGACAGGCTCCTGGGCGGCATAAAACGAACTTGTCTGCTTGGGCCGTCTACCTGGCAGCAGTCACGGCACTGGAAGCACTGGCTTCCATCATACCTTGCCTACTTGCGGACAGCATCCTCTTCATCCCATACATCTACCTCGATGGTCCTAACCTCCTAAGAGCTGACATTCAATCTGCATCAAGTTCTATATGCGCTCTGGCCTTCTGACTTCGGCGCCACGACCGGCTCGTGGGCGGCATAAAAAGAGCTTATCTGCTAGGCCCGTCTTCCTGGCAGTAGTGACGGAACTGGGAGCACTGACATACAATCGTACTTTGTCTACTTGCGGATCGTATCTATTTGAACCATTACAGCTACCTCTATGTTCCTCAGCTCCTCAGAGATGGCAAGAAATCTGCATCAAGTCTTATCTGCGCGCTGGCCTCCTGCCTACAGCGCCACGACCGGCTCGTGGGTGGCATAAAACGGACTTCTCTGCTTGGATGGCTGCATTTTATCATCTTTTTTTCCAACTCTTCCACGCTGCTCTCCTTCAGTCTTTATCTCCCAAATTCCCCTCTCTACGCAGAGTAGCATGCCAGCGATATTGAAACGCCGGCTAAATTCTCTGTTTCTTCATTAAAGAGTATCTCTCTCTCCCGTCTTCCTGGCAGCAGTGACGGCCCTGGGAGCACTGGCTTACATCGTACCTTGTCTATTTGACGAACGTACGATCTTGTACCTGTACAGCAACCTCGATGAACCTCAGCTCCGCGAAGCTGACAAGCAATCTACATCAATTCATATGTGCGCACTAGCCTTCAGAGTTCTGCACCACTACCGGCTCCTTGCAGCATAAACCGAACTTCTCTCCTTCGCCCGTCTTCTTGGCAGCAGTTACGGTACTGGGAGCACTGGCTTGCATCGCACCTTGTCTACTTGCGGACCGCATCCACTTGATCCCATACAGCTACTTCGATGCTCCTAAGATGCTCACAGCTGACAAGCAATCTGCATCAACTCCTCTCTGCGCACTGGCCACCAGCGTTTAGCGCCAGGACAGGCTTCTGGGCTGCATAAAACGAACTTCTCTGCTTGGCCCGTCTTCCTGGCAGCAGTGACGGCACTGGAAGCACTGGCTTGCATCATACCTTGTCTACTTGTGGACCGCATCCACTTGAACCTGTACACCTACCTCGATGCCCGTCAGCTCCTCAAAGCTGACAAGCAATCTGCACCAAGTCCTATCTGCGATCTGGACTCCTGCGTTCAACGACACGACAGGCTCCTGGCCTCCATAAACTGAACTTCTCTGCTTTCCCTGTCTTTCTGGCAGCAGTAACGGCACTAGGAGCACTTGTCTACATCGTAACTTTTCTACCTGCTGACCGTATCCAATTGAACCCGTACAGCAGACTTGATGCTCGTCAGCTCTCAAAGCTGACAAGCAATCTGCATCAAGTCCTATCTGTGCTCTGGTCTCCTGCGTTCAGCACCACAACCGGTTCCTCGGCTGCGTAAAACGAACTTTTCTGCTTGCCCGTCGTCCTGGCAGTAGTGACGGCAATGGGAGCACTGGCTTACAAAGTTACCTTTTCTACTTGCGGAACGTGTCCACTTGTATCAGTAAACTTACCTCGATGTCGCTCAGCTCCTCAGAGATTATAATAAATCTGCATTAGGTCTTATCTGCCCACTGGCCTCCTGCCTTCAGCGCCACGACCGGCTCGTGGGTGGCATAAAACTAACTTGTCCTCTTGGCCCGTCTTCCTATCAGCAGTGACGGCACAGGGAGCACTGGCTTACATCGTACCTTTTCTACTTTCGGACCGAATCCACTTTTACCTGTACAGCAAGCTCGATGAACCGCAGCTCTGCAAAGCTGACAAGCAATCTGCATCAAGTCTCATCTGCGCACTGGCCTTCTATGTTCTGTGCCACGAAAGGCTCCTGGGCTGCATAAATCGAACCTCTCTTCTTCGCCCGTATTCTTGGCAGCAGTGACGGTACTAAGAGCATGGGCTTACATCGCACCTTGTCGACTTGCGGACCGCATCCACTTGATCTCATACAGCTACATCGAAGCTCCTAAGATCCTCAGAGCTGACAAGCAATCTGCATCAAGTTCAATCTGCGCACTGCAATCCTGACTTCAGCGCCACGACCGGCTCGTGGGCGGCATAAAACGAACTTGTCTGCTTGGTCTGTCTTCCTGGCAGCAGTGACGGCACAGAGAGCACTGGCTTATATCGTACGTTGTCTACTTGCGGACCGTATCCACTGGTACCTGTACAGCTACCTCGGTGAACCTCAGCTTCGCCAAGCTGACAAGTAATCTGCATCAAGTCTTATCTGCGCACTGGCCTTCTGCGTTCTGCGCCACGACAGGCTCCTGGGCTGCATAAAGCGAACCTCTCTGCTTCGCCCGTCTTCTTGGCAGCAGTGACGGTACTAGTGGCACTGGTTTACATCGCACCTTGTCTACTTGCGCACCGTGTCCACTTGTACCTGTACAGCGGCATCGATGTTCCTCAGCTCCTCAGCGATTAGAAGCAATCTAATAATATTAATAATAATAATTGGTTTTTGGGGAAGGAAATGGCGCTGTATCTGTCTTATATATCGTTGGACACCTGAACCGCGCTGTAATAGAAGGGATAAGGGAGGGAGTGAAAGAAAGGAAGGAACGGGTGCCGTAGTGGAGGGCTGCGGAATACTTTCGACCACCTGGGTATCTTTGTTGTGCAATGACATCGCACAGCACACGGGCGCCTTAGCGTTTTTCTCCATAAAAACGCAGCCGCCGCTGTCGGGTTCGAACCCGGGAACTCCGGATCAGTAGTCGAGCGCCCTTACCACAGAGCCACCGCGGCGGGTAACAAGCAATCTGCATCAAGTTCTATATGCGCACTGGCCTCCTGCATTCCGCGCCACGACAGGCTCCTGGGTGGCATAAAACGAGCTTTTCTGCTTGGGCCGCCTACCTGGCAGCAGTCACGGCACTGGAAGCACTGGCTTGCATCATATCTTGTCTACTTGCGGACCGCATCCCCTCCATCCCATACATCTACCTCGATGCTCCTAAGCTCCTAAGAGCTGACATGCAATCTGCATCAAGTTCTATATGCGCTCTGGCCTCCTGACTTCGGCGCCACGACAGGCTCGTGGGCGGCATAAAAAGAGCTTATCTGCTAGGACCGTCTTCCTGGCAGTAGTGACGGAACTGGGAGCACTGGCATACAATCGTACCTTGTCTACTTGCGGATCGTATCCATTTGAACCAGTGCAGCTACTTCTATGTTCCTCAACTCCTCAGAGATGGCAAGAAATATGCATCAAGTCTTATCTGCGCGCTGGCCGCCTGCCTTCAGCGCCACGACCGGCTCGTGGGTGGCATAAAACGAACTTCTCTGCTTGGCCCGTCTTCCTGGCAGCAGTGACGGCACTGGCAGCACTGGATAACATCGCTCATTTTCTACATGCAGAGCGTATCCACTTGATCCTGTACAGACCTCGATGGTCCTAAGCTCCTCAGAGCTGACAAGCAATCTGCATCAAATCCTATATGCGCACTGGCCTCCTGCCTTCAGCACCACGACAGGCTCCTGGGCGGCTTAAAACGAACTTCTCTGCTTGGCCCGTCTTCCTGGCCAGCAGTCACAGCACTGAAAGCACTGGCCTGCATCACACCTTCTCTATTTGCGGACCACATTCACTTGATCCCACACAGCTACCTCGATGATCCTAAGCTCCTCAGAGGCATCAAGCATCTGCATCAAGTCATACCTCCGCACTGCCCTCCTGCGTTCAGCGCCACTACAGACTCCTGGGCTGAATAAAACGATCATCTCTGCTTGGCCCCTCTTCCTGGCAACAGTGACGGCTCTGGGAGCATTGGTTTACCTCCTACCCTGTCTACTTGCGGACCGTATCCACTTTAACCAGTACAGCTACCTCAATGCTCGTCAGCTCCTCAAAGCTGACAACCTATCTGCTTCAAGTTCTATCTGCGCACTGACCTCCTGACTTCAGCGCCACGACCAGCTCGTGGACGCCATAGAACGAACTCCTCAACTTCGCCCGTCTTTCTGGCAGCAGTGACGGCACTGGGAGCACTGGCTTGCATCGGAATTTGTCTACCTGCGGACCGTATCCACTTTAACCTGTACAGCTACCTCGATGATCCTAAGCTCCTCAAAGCTGACAACCAATCTGCATCAAGTTCTATATGCGCACTGGCCTCCTACATTCCGTGCCACGACAGGCTCCTGGGCGGCATAAAACGAACTTTTCTGCTTGGCCCGACTACCTGGCAGCAGTCACGGCACTCGAAGCACTGGCTTGCATCATACCTTGTCTACTTGCGGACCACATCCCCTTCATCCCATACATCTACCTCGATGCTCCTAAGCTCCTAAGAGCTGACGTGCAATCTGCATCAAGTTCTATTTGCGCTCTGGCCTCCCGACTTCGGCGCCACGACCGGCTCTTGGGCGGCATAAAAAGAGCTTATCTGCTAGGCCCGTCTTCCTGGCAGTAGTGACGGAAATGGGAGCACTGGCATACAATCGTACTTTGTCTACTTGCGGATCGTATCTATTTGAACCAGTACAGCTACCTCTATGTTCCTCAGCTCCTCAGAGATGGCAAGAAATCTGCATCGTCTTATCTGCGCGCTGGCCTCCTGCCTTCAGCGCCACAACCGGCTCGTGGGTGGAATAAAACGAACTTCTCTGCTTGGCCCGTCTTCCTGGCAGCAGTGACCGCCCTGGGAGCACTTGCTTACATCGTACCTTGTCTATTTGACGAACGTATGATCTTGTACCTGTACAGCAACCTCGATGAGCCTCAGCTCCGCAAAGCTGACAAGCAATCTACATCAATTCATATGTGCGCACTAGCCTTCAGCGTTCTGCACCACTACCGGCTCCTTGCAGCATAAACCGAAACCCCTCTGCTTCACCCGTCTTCTTGGCAGCAGTGACGGTACTGGTAGCACTGGCTTGCATCGTACCTTGTCTACTTGCGGACCGCATCCACTTGATCAAATACAGCTACCTCGATGCTCCTTAGCTTCTAAGAGCTGACAAGCAATCTGCATTAAGTTAAATTTGCGCACTGGCCTCCTGACTTCAGCGCCACGACCGGCTCGTGTGCGGCATAAAGCCAACTCTGCTAGGCCCGTCTTCCTGGCAGTAGTGACGGCACTGGGAGCACTGGATTACCTCCTACCCTGTCTACTTGCGGACCGTATCCACTTGAACCTGTACAGCTAAATCAATTTTGATAAGCCTCTCAAACCTGACAACCAATCTGCATCAAGTTTTATCTGCGCACTGGCCTCCTGTGTTCAGCGCCACGACCGGCGCGTGGGCGGCAAAAAACGAACTTCTCTGCTTTGCCCGTCGTCCTGGCAGTAGTGACGGCAATGGGAGCACTGGCTTACAATGGTACCTTGTCTACTTGCGGACCGTGTCCACTTGTATCAGTAAACCTACCTCGATGTCGCTCGGCTCCTCAGAGATTACAATAAATCTGCATTAAGTCTTTTCTGCCCACTGGCCTCCTGCCTTCAGCGCCACGACCGGCTCGTGGGTGGCATAAAACTAACATGTCCTCTTGGCCCGTCTTCCTATCAGCAGTGACGGCACAGGGAGCACTGGCTTACATCGTACCTTTTCTACTTTCGGACCGAATCCACTTGTACCTGTACACCAAGCTCGATGAACCGCCGCTCTGCAAAGCTGACAAGCAATCTGCATCAAGTCTCATCTGCGCACTGGCCTTCTATGTTCTGCGCCACGAAAGGCTCCTGGGCTGCATAAATCGAACCTCTCTTCTTCGCCCGTCTTCTTGGCAGCAGTGACGGTACTAAGAGCATGGGCTTACATCGCACCTTGTCGACTTGCGGACCGCATCCACTTGATCTCATACATCTACTTCGATGCTCCTAAGATCCTCAGAGCTGACAAGCAATCTGCATCAAGTTCAATCTGCGCACTGCATTCCTGACTTCAGCGCCACGACCGGCTCGTGGGCGGCATAAAAGGAACTTCTCTGCTTGGTCTGTCTTCCTGGCAGCAGTGACGGCACAGAGAGCACTGGCTTACATCGTACCTTATCTACTTGCGGACCGTATCCACTGGTACATGTACAGCTACCTCGGTGAACCTCAGCTTCGCCAAGCTGACAAGTAATCTGCATCAAGTCTTATCAGCGCACTGGCCTTCTGCATTCTGCGCCACGACAGGCTCCTGGGCTGTATAAAGCGAACCTCTCTGTTTCGCCCGTCTTCTTGGCAGCAGTGACGGTACTAGTGGCACTGGTTTACATCGTACCTTGTCTACTTGCGCACCGTGTCCACTTGTACCTGTACAGCTGCATCGATGTTCTTCAGCTCCTCAGCGATGACAAGCAATCTAATAATATTAATAATAATAATTGGTTTTGGGGGAAAGGAAATGGCGCAGTATCTGTCTTATATATCGTTGGACACCTGAACCGCGCTGTAAGAGAAGGGATAAGGGAGGGAGTGAAAGAAAGGAAGGAACGGGTGCCGTAGTGGAGGGCTCCGAAATACTTTCGACCACCTGGGGATCTTTATTGTGCAATGACATCGCACAGCACACGGGCGCCTTAGCGTTTTTTCTTCACAAAAACGCAGCCGCCGCGGTCGGGTTCGAACCCGGGAACTCCGGATCAGTAGTCGAGCGCCCTTACCACAGAGCCACCGCGGCGGGTAACAAGCAACCTGCATCAAGTTCTATATGCGCACTGGCCTCCTGCATTCCGCGCCACGACAGGCTCCTGGGCGGCATAAAACGAACTTGTCTGCTTGGGCCGTCTACCTGGCAGCAGTCACGGCACTGGAAGCACTGGCTTCCATCATACCTTGCCTACTTGCGGACAGCATCCTCTTCATCCCATACATCTACCTCGATGGTCCTAACCTCCTAAGAGCTGACATTCAATCTGCATCAAGTTCTATATGCGCTCTGGCCTTCTGACTTCGGCGCCACGACCGGCTCGTGGGCGGCATAAAAAGAGCTTATCTGCTAGGCCCGTCTTCCTGGCAGTAGTGACGGAACTGGGAGCACTGACATACAATCGTACTTTGTCTACTTGCGGATCGTATCTATTTGAACCATTACAGCTACCTCTATGTTCCTCAGCTCCTCAGAGATGGCAAGAAATCTGCATCAAGTCTTATCTGCGCGCTGGCCTCCTGCCTACAGCGCCACGACCGGCTCGTGGGTGGCATAAAACGGACTTCTCTGCTTGGATGGCTGCATTTTATCATCTTTTTTTCCAACTCTTCCACGCTGCTCTCCTTCAGTCTTTATCTCCCAAATTCCCCTCTCTACGCAGAGTAGTATGCCAGCGATATTGAAACGCCGGCTAAATTCTCTGTTTCTTCATTAAAGAGTATCTCTCTCTCTCCCGTCTTCCTGGCAGCAGTGACGGCCCTGGGAGCACTGGCTTACATCGTACCTTGTCTATTTGACGAACGTACGATCTTGTACCTGTACAGCAACCTCGATGAACCTCAGCTCCGCGAAGCTGACAAGCAATCTACATCAATTCATATGTGCGCACTAGCCTTCAGAGTTCTGCACCACTACCGGCTCCTTGCAGCATAAACCGAACTT
Organism: Amblyomma americanum; assembly: GCF_052857255.1. Lineage (NCBI taxonomy): Eukaryota > Metazoa > Arthropoda > Arachnida > Ixodida > Ixodidae > Amblyomma > Amblyomma americanum. The sequence goes on from NC_135502.1 coordinate 169,480,637, forward strand.
CTCTCCTTCGCCCGTCTTCTTGGCAGCAGTTACGGTACTGGGAGCACTGGCTTGCATCGCACCTTGTCTACTTGCGGACCGCATCCACTTGATCCCATACAGCTACTTCGATGCTCCTAAGATGCTCACAGCTGACAAGCAATCTGCATCAACTCCTCTCTGCGCACTGGCCACCAGCGTTTAGCGCCAGGACAGGCTTCTGGGCTGCATAAAACGAACTTCTCTGCTTGGCCCGTCTTCCTGGCAGCAGTGACGGCACTGGAAGCACTGGCTTGCATCATACCTTGTCTACTTGTGGACCGCATCCACTTGAACCTGTACACCTACCTCGATGCCCGTCAGCTCCTCAAAGCTGACAAGCAATCTGCACCAAGTCCTATCTGCGATCTGGACTCCTGCGTTCAACGACACGACAGGCTCCTGGCCTCCATAAACTGAACTTCTCTGCTTTCCCTGTCTTTCTGGCAGCAGTAACGGCACTAGGAGCACTTGTCTACATCGTAACTTTTCTACCTGCTGACCGTATCCAATTGAACCCGTACAGCAGACTTGATGCTCGTCAGCTCTCAAAGCTGACAAGCAATCTGCATCAAGTCCTATCTGTGCTCTGGTCTCCTGCGTTCAGCACCACAACCGGTTCCTCGGCTGCGTAAAACGAACTTTTCTGCTTGCCCGTCGTCCTGGCAGTAGTGACGGCAATGGGAGCACTGGCTTACAAAGTTACCTTTTCTACTTGCGGAACGTGTCCACTTGTATCAGTAAACTTACCTCGATGTCGCTCAGCTCCTCAGAGATTATAATAAATCTGCATTAGGTCTTATCTGCCCACTGGCCTCCTGCCTTCAGCGCCACGACCGGCTCGTGGGTGGCATAAAACTAACTTGTCCTCTTGGCCCGTCTTCCTATCAGCAGTGACGGCACAGGGAGCACTGGCTTACATCGTACCTTTTCTACTTTCGGACCGAATCCACTTTTACCTGTACAGCAAGCTCGATGAACCGCAGCTCTCCAAAGCTGACAAGCAATCTGCATCAAGTCTCATCTGCGCACTGGCCTTCTATGTTCTGTGCCACGAAAGGCTCCTGGGCTGCATAAATCGAACCTCTCTTCTTCGCCCGTATTCTTGGCAGCAGTGACGGTACTAAGAGCATGGGCTTACATCGCACCTTGTCGACTTGCGGACCGCATCCACTTGATCTCATACAGCTACATCGAAGCTCCTAAGATCCTCAGAGCTGACAAGCAATCTGCATCAAGTTCAATCTGCGCACTGCAATCCTCACTTCAGCGCCACGACCGGCTCGTGGGCGGCATAAAAGGAACTTCTCTGCTTGGTCTGTCTTCCTGGCAACAGTGACGGCACAGAGAGCACTGGCTTACATCGTACCTTATCTACTTGCGGACCGTATCCACTGGTACATGTACAGCTACCTCGGTGAACCTCAGCTTCGCCAAGCTGACAAGTAATCTGCATCAAGTCTTATCTGCGCACAGGCCTTCTGCGTTCTGCGCCACGACAGGCTCCTGGGCTGTATAAAGCGATCCTCTCTGTTTCGCCCGTCTTCTTGGCAGCAGTGACGGTACTAGTGGCACTGGTTTACATCGTACCTTGTCTGCTTGCGCACCGTGTCCACTTGTACCTGTACAGCTGCATCGATGTTCCTCAGCTCCTCAGCGATGACAAGCAATCTAATAATATTAATAATAATAATTGGTTTTTGGGGAAAGGAAATGGCGCAGTATCTGTCTTATATATCGTTGGACACCTGAACCGCGCTGTAAGAGAAGGGATAAGGGAGGGAGTGAAAGAAAGGAAGGAACGGGTGCCGTAGTGAAGGGCTCCGGAATACTTTCGACCACCTGGGGATCTTTATTGTGCAATGACATCGCACAGCACACGGGCGCCTTAGCGTTTTTTCTCCATAAAAACGCAGCCGCCGCGGTCGGGTTCGAACCCGGGAACTCCGGATCAGTAGTCGAGCGCCCTTACCACAGAGCCACCGCGGCGGGTAACAAGCAACCTGCATCAAGTTCTATATGCGCACTGGCCTCCTGCATTCCGCGCCACGACAGGCTCCTGGGTGGCATAAAACGAACTTTTCTGCTTGGGCCGTCTACCTGGCAGCAGTCACGGCACTGGAAGCACTGGCTTCCATCATACCTTGCCTACTTGCGGACCGCATCCCCTTCATCCCATACATCTATCTCGATGGTCCTAACCTCCTAAGAGCTGACATTCAATCTGCATCAAGTTCTATATGCGCTCTGGCCTCCTGACTTCGGCGCCACGACCGGCTCGTGGGCGGCATAAAAAGAGCTTATCTGCTAGGCCCGTCTTCCTGGCAGTAGTGACGGAACTGGGAGCACTGACATACAATCTACTTTGTCTACTTGCGGATCGTATCTATTTGAACCATTACAGCTACCTCTATGTTCCTCAGCTCCTCAGAGATGGCAAGAAATCTGCATCAAGTCTTATCTGCGCGCTGGCCTCCTGCCTACAGCGCCACGACCGGCTCGTGGGTGGCATAAAACGGACTTCTCTGCTTGGATGGCTGCATTTTATCATCTTTTTTTCCAACTCTTCCACGCTGCTCTCCTTCAGTCTTTATCTCCCAAATTCCCCTCTCTACGCAGAGTAGCATGCCAGCGATATCGAAACGCCGGCTAAATTCTCTGTTTCTTCATTAAAGAGTCTCTCTCTCTCCCGTCTTCCTGGCAGCAGTGACGGCCCTGGGAGCACTGGCTTACATCGTACCTTGTCTATTTGACGAACGTACGATCTTGTACCTGTACAGCAACCTCGATGAACCTCAGCTCCGCGAAGCTGGCAAGCAATCTACATCAATTCATATGTGCGCACTAGCCTTCAGCGTTCTGCACCACTACCGGCTCCTTGCAGCATAAACCGAACTTCTCTCCTTCGCCCGTCTTCTTGGCAGCAGTTACGGTACTGGGAGCACTGGCTTCCATCGCACCTTGTCTACTTGCGGACCGCATCCACTTGATCCCATACAGCTACTTCGATGCTCCTAAGATGCTCACAGCTGACAAGCAATCTGCATCAACTCCTCTCTGCGCACTGGCCACCAGCGTTTAGCGCCAGGACAGGCTTCTGGGCTGCATAAAATGAACTTCTCTGCTTGGCCCGTCTTCCTGGCAGCAGTGACGGCACTGGAAGCACTGGCTTGCATCATACCTTGACTACTTGTGGACCGCATCCACTTGAACCTGTACACCTACCTCGATGCCCGTCAACTCCTCAAAGCTGACAAGCAATCTGCACCAAGTCCTATCTGCGCACTGGACCCCTGCGTTCAACGCCACGACAGGCTCCTGGGCTCCATAAACTGAACTTCTCTGCTTTCCCTGTCTTTCTGGCAGCAGTAACGGCACTAGGAGCACTTGTCTACATCGTAACTTTTCTACCTGCTGACCGTATCCAATTGAACCCGTACAGCAGACTTGATGCTCGTCAGCTCTCAAAGCTGACAAGCAATCTGCATCAAGTCCTATCTGCGCTCTGGTCTCCTGCGTTCAGCACCACAACCGGTTCCTCGGCTGCGTAAAACAAACTTTTCTCGCTTGGCCGTATGCCTGGCAGCAGTGACGGCACTGGCAGCACTGGATAACATCGTACATTTTCTACATGCAGAGCGTATCCACTTGAACCTGTACAGACCTCGATGGTCCTAAGCTCCTCAGAGCTGACAAGCAGTCTGCATCAATTCTATATGCGCACTGGCCTCCTGCCTTCAGCACCACGACAGGCTCCTGGGCGGCTTAAAATGAACTTCTCTGCTTGGCCCGTCTTCCTGGCCAGCAGTCACAGCACTGAAAGCACTGGCCTGCATCACACCTTGTCTACTTGCGGACCGCATTCACTTGATCCCACACAGCTACCTCGATGATCCTAAGCTCCTCTGAGCCGTCAAGCATCTACATCAAGTCATATCTCCGCACTGCCCTCCTGCGTTCAGCGCCACTACAGACTCCTGGGCTGCATAAAACGAACATCTCTGCTTGGCCCGTCTTCCTGGCAGCATTGACAGCCCTGGGAGCATTGGTTTACCTCCTACCCTGTCTACTTGCGGACCGTATCCACTTTAACCAGTACAGCTACCTCAATGCTCGTCAGCTCCTCAAAGCTGACAACCTTTCTGCATCAAGTTCTATCTGCGCACTGGCCTCCTGACTTCAGCGCCACGACCAGCTCGTGGACGGCATAGAATGAACTCCTCTGCTTGGCCCGTCTTTCTGGCAGCAGTGACGGAACTGGGAGCACTGGCTTGCATCGGAATTTGTCTACCTGCGGACCGTATCCACTTGAACCTGTACAGCTACCTCGATGCTCCTAAGCTCCTCAGAGCTGACAAGGAATCTGCAAAAAGTCATATCTTCGCACTGGCCTCCTGCGTTCAGCGCCACGACAGGCTCCTGGCCTGGATAAAACGAAAATCTCTCTTTGCCCGTCTTATTTGCAGTAGTGACGGCACTGGGAGCACTGGCTTACAATCGTACCTTGTCTACTTCCGGACCGTATCCACCAGAACCAGTACAGCTACCTCGATGTTGCTCAGTTCCTCAGAGATGACAAGAATTCTGCATCATGTCTTATCTGCGCACTGGCTTTCTGCGTTCTGCGCCACGACAGGCTCCTGGGCTGCATAATGCGCACCTCTCTGTTTCTGCCGTCTTCTTGGCAGCAGTGACGGCACTGCGAGCACTGGTTTACATCGTATTTTGTCTACTTGCGCACCGTGTCCACTTGTACCTGTACAGCTACATCGATGTTCCTCAGCTCCTCAGCGATGACAAGCAATCTAATAATAATAATTGGTTTTGGGGGAAAGGAAATGGCACAGTATCTGTCTCATATATCGTTGGACACCTGAACCGCTCCGTAAGGGGAGGAATAAGGGAGGGAGTGAAAGAAGAAAGGAAGGAAGGGGTGCCGCAGTGGAGGGCTCCGGAATAATTTCGACCACCTGGGGATCTCTAACGTGCACTGACATCGCACAGCACACGGGCGCCTTAGCGTTTTTTCTCCATAAAAACGCAGCCGCCGCGGTCGGGTTCGAACCCGGGAACTCCGGATCAGTAGTCGAGCGCCCTAACCACTGAGCCACCGCAGCGGGTAACAAGCAATCTGCATCAAGTTCTATATGCGCAATGGCCTCCTGCGTTCCGCGCCACGACAGGCTCCTGGGCGGCATAAAACGAACTTTTCTGCTTTGCCCGTCTACCTGACAGCAGTCACGGCACTGGAAGCACTGGCTTGCATCATACCTTGTCAACTTGCGGACCGCATCCCCTTCATCCCATACATGTACCTCGATGCTCCTAAGCTCCTAAGAGCTGACATGCCATCTGCATCAAATTCTATATGGGCTCTGGCCTCCTGACTTCAGCGCCACGACCGGCTCGTGGGCGGCATAAAAAGAACTTATCTGCTTGGCCCCTCTTCCTGGCAGTAGTGAGGCACTGGGAGCACTGGCTTACAATCGTACATTGGCTACTTGCGGATCGTATCTACGTGAACCCGTACAGCTGCCTCGATGCTCCTAAGCTCCTCAGAGCTGACAGGCAACGTGCATCAAGTCATATCTGCACACTGGCCTCCTGCGTTCAGCGCCACGAGAGGCTCCTGGGCTGTATAAAAAAAACCTCTCTGCTTGGCCCGTCTTATTGGGAGTAGTGACGGCACTGGGAGCACTGGCTTACAATCGTACCTTGTGTATTTCCGGACCGTATCCACCTGAACCAGTACAGCTACCTCGATGTTCCTCAGCTCCTCAGAGATGACAAGAAATCTGCATCAAGTCTTATCTGCGCACTGGCCTCCTGCCTTGAGCGCCACGACCGGCTCGTGGGCGGCATAAAACAAACTACTCTGCTTGGCCCGTCTTCATGGCAGCAGTGACGGCACTGGGAGCACTGGCTTACATCATACCTTGTCTACTTGCGTACCGTATCCGCTTGTGCCTGTACAGCAACCTCGATGAACCTCACCTCCGCAAAGCTGATAATCTGCATCAAGTCTTATCTGCGCACTGATCTTTTGCGTTGTGCACCACGAGAGGCTACTGGGCTTCATAAACCGATCCTCTCTGCTTCGCCAGTCTTCTTGGCAGCAGTGACGGTACCGGGCGCACTGGCTTACATCGTACCTTGTCTACTTGCGGACCGCAACCACTTGATCCCATACAGCTACATCGAAGCTCCTAATCTTCTATGAGCTGACAAGCAATCTGCATCAAGTCATAACTGCGCACTGGCCTCCTGCCCTCAGCGCCACGACCGGCTCGTGGGGGGCATAAAACGAACTTCTGTGCTTGGCCCGTCTTCCTGGCAGCAGTGACGGCACTGTGAACACTAGCTTACATCGTACCTTGGCTACTTGCGGACCGTATGCACTTGTACCTGTACAGGAACGTTGATAAACCTCAGCTCCGCAAAGATGACAAACAATCTGCATCAAGGTCTATCTGCGCACTGGCCTCCTGACTTCAACGCCACGACCGTCTCGTGGACGCCATAAAACGGACTTCTCTGCTTGGCCCGTCTTCCTAGCAGCAGTGACGGCACTAGGAGCACTGGCTTGCATCGTAACTTGTCTACCTGAGGACCGTATCCACTTGAATCCGTACAGCTACCTCGATGCTCCGAAGCTCCTCAGAGCTGACAAGCAATCTGCATCAAGTCATACCTCCGCACTGGCCTCCTGCGTTCAGCGCCAGGACAGGCTCCTGGGCAGCATAAAACGAACTTCTCTGCTTTGCCCGTCTTCTTGGCAGCAGTGACGGCACTGAGAGCACTGGCTTGCCTCGAGCCCTGTTAACTTGCGGACCGTATCCCCTTGAGCCTGTACAGCTACCTCAATGCTCGTCAGCTCCTCAAAGCTGACAAGCAATCTGCATCAAGTCCTATCTGCGCACTGGCCTCCTCCTTTCAGCGCCAGTTGAGGCTCCTGGGCTCCATAAAATAAACTTCTCTGCCTGCCCTGTCTTCCTGGTAGCAGTAACGGCACTTGGAGCACAGGTTTCCATCGTAAGTTGTCTACTTGCGGACCGTATACACTTGTACCTGTGCAGCAATCTCGATGAACCTCAGCTCCTTAAAGCCAACAAGCAAACTGCATCAAGTCTCATCTGCTCACTGGCCTTCTGCCTTCAGCGCCACGACCGGCTCGTGGGCGGCAAAAACGAACTTCTCTGCTTGGCCCGTCTTCCTGGCAGCAGTGGCGGCCCTGGGAGCACTAGCTTACAACGTACCTTGTCTATTTGCGATTCGTATCCACTACAACCTGTACAGCAACCTCGATGAACCTCAGCTCCGCAAAGCTGACAAGCAATCTACATCAATTCTTATCTGCGCACTGCCCTTCTGCGTTCTGCACCACTACAGGATCCTGGGCAGCATAAAGCGAACCTCTCTGCTTCGCCCGTCTTCTTGGCAACCGTGACGATACTGGGAGCACTGGCTTACATCGTACCTTGTCTACTTACGGACCGTATCCACTTGATCCCATACAGCTGCCTCGATGCTCCTGAGATCCTCAGTGCTGACAAGCAATATACATCAAGTCTTATCTGCGCACTGGCCTCCTGCCTTGAGCGCCACGACCGGCTCGTGGGCGGCATAAAACAAACTACTCTGCTTGGCCCGTCTTCATGGCAGCATTGACGGCACTGGGAGCACTGGCTTACATCATACCTTGTCTACTTGCGTACCGTATCCGCTTGTGCCTGTACAGCAACCTCGATGAACCTCACCTCCGCAAAGCTGATAATCTGCATCAAGTCTTATCTGCGCACTGATCTTTTGCGTTGTGCACCACGAGAGGCTACTGGGCTTCATAAACCGATCCTCTCTGCTTCGCCAGTCTTCTTGGCAGCAGTGACGGTACCGGGCGCACTGGCTTACATCGTACCTTGTCTACTTGCGGACCGCAACCACTTGATCCCATACAGCTACATCGAAGCTCCTAATCTTCTATGAGCTGACAAGCAATCTGCATCAAGTTCTATCTTCGCACTGGCCTCCTGCATTCTGCGCCACGAAAGGCTGCTGGGCGGCATAAAACGAACTTCTATACTTGGCCCGTCTTCATGGCAGCAGTCACGATACTAGAAGCACTGGCTTGCATCATACCTTGTCTACTTGCGAACCGCATCCACTTGATCCCATACAGCTACCTCGATGCTCCTAAGCTCCTAAGAGCTGACAAGCAATCTGCATCAAGCTCTATCTGCGCTTTGGCCTCCTGACTTCAGCGCCACGACCGGCTCGTGGGCGGCATAAAAAGAACTCTGTTTGGCCCGTCTTCCTGACAGTTTTGACGGCACTGGAAGCCCTGGCTTAATTCGTACCTTGTCTACTTGCGGACCGTATCTCATTTTAATAATAATAATAATAATATTAAAATTTTATTTTCTCATTCCAATACAAATGCGGGCCTGTCAAAGCCTTAGAAGGCTTGAGTGGCAGCGCCCGGCCGCAGACGGCACAAAACTCATGCACCAAGCACACAACCAATAGCAAAAAGGGGGTGACAAAACTAAAATGAATTCGAAATGTGCGGACGCAAGAAATACACACACGCAGAGAGAAAACAATGAAAACGAAGAAAAATGTAAACTCTTAGAATCAAAACAGAATGCAGGAGCTAAGAACGTAACTTGTCAAGGCAAGCTTTCAATATTTTTTCCAGTTAGCAGGAAACATTTCTTAAGGTAACCGGTTGAGAACAGACGGAACATAATGTTTTCGCAGACGCTGGCCGTACCGGGTTCGCAATCTAGGCACGAGAAAACGATCACGAGTTCGCAGATCTTTGACCGGAATATATGGTGTACAAAAATCGCTTGTCCAAATATGCTTAATAACTACAGATTCAGAAAAAAGGTGAGAGAAGTCAGGCATGTGTAATAGTTCAAAAACGCTACTACCTTCATTTCGCGCCTTACAATATAAAACAGATTTAAGGATAGATTTCAGAATGCTGTTGACCTTCTTTCGCCAAAAGGCGGAACAGAAATGAAAGCAGCAAATACCATAACGTAACACACTGTAGGCTAAGGCGTATACAATTTGCTTGCGTACAAAAATAGGGCAAAGGGTCTTAATAGAGTGCATCAAACAAGCAATTTTCTGAAGCTGAGAACAGACGAAAGACAAATGGGTATTCCAAGACATGTCGGAATCAAAGTATACACCTAATTATTTGACCGTTGACACAGGTATAATTGAAGCGCATTTGCATGGGGCACAATTTGGTCTGTGCAAACGAATAAACACATCAATATGAATTCTCTTTAGATAATTGTGAAAAAATACTAAATGAGTCGTTTTATTGTTAACAATAATTATGTTATTGCTGAACCATTCCATAACCAGCTTGCAGTCCTGTTGGATGAGAGACAATGCTGTCATAAAGTCTTAATGTCTAGCAACTAAGAGAGTATCATCAGCATATTGAAAAACACGGCACAGATTACAGACAGAGCGCAAGTCATTGACATATAATTTGAGCAAACTAGCTGCAAGTATAGATCCTTACCTGTACCGCAACCTCGATGAACCTCAGCTCCTCAAAGCTGACAAGCAATCTGCATCAAGTCCTAACTGCGCACTGGCTTCCTGTGTTAAGCGCCACGACAGGCTCCTGGGCTCCATAAAACGAACTTCTCTGCTCGACCCGTCTTCCTGGAAGCAGCGAGGACACAGGTAGCACTGGCTTACCTCGTACCTTGTCTACTTGTTGACCGTATTCACATCAAACTGTACACCTACCTCGATGCTCGTCAGCTCCTCAAAGCTGACAAGCAATCTGCATCAAGTTCTGACTGCGCACTGGATTCCTGCGTTGAGCGCCAAGACAGGCTCCTGGGCTCCATAAAATGAACTTCTCTGCTTGCCCTGTCTTCATGGCAGCAGTAATGGCACTGGGAGCACTGGTTTCCATCGTAACTTGTCTACCTGCGGATCGTATCACCTTGAACCTGTACAGCACCATGCCTTACATCTAAGAGCTGACAAGCAATCTGCATCAAGTTCTATCTGCGCACTGGCCTCCTGACTTCAGCGCCACGACCGGCTCGTGGACGGCATAAAACGAACTTCTCTGCTTGCCCCGTCTTCCTGGCAGTAGTTACAGCACTGGGAGCACTGGCTTACAATCGTACCTGGTCTACTTCCGGACCGTATTCACTTGAACCAGTACAGCTACCTCGATGTTCCTCAGCTCCTCAGATATGACAAGAAATCTGCATCAATTCTTACCTGCACACTGGCCTCCTACCTTGAGCGCCACGACCGGCTCGTGGGCGGCATAAAACAAACTTCTCTGCTTTGCCCGTCTTCATGGCAGCAGTCACGGCATTAGAAGCACTGGCTTGCATCGTACCTTGTCTACATGCGAACCGCATCCACTTGATCCCATAATGCTACCTCGATGCTCCTCAACTCCTCAGAGATGAAATCTGCATCAACTCTTATCTCCGCACTGGCATGCTGTCTTGAGCGCCACGACCGCCTTGTGGGCGGCATAAAACAAACTTCTCTGCTTGGCCCGTCTTCTTGGCAGCAGTGACGGCACTGAGAGCACTGGCTTACCTCGTACCCTGTCTACTTGCGGGCCGTATCGACTTGAGCCTGTACAGCTACCTCAATGCTCGTCAGCTCCTCAAAGCTGACAACCAATCTGCATCAAGTTCTATCTGCGCACTGGCTGCCTGACTTAAGCGCTACGACGGCGTCGTGGGCGGCATAAAACGAACTTCTCTGCTTGGCCCGTCTACATGGCAGCAGTCACTGCACTGGAAACACTGGCTTGCGTAATACCTTGTTTACTTGCGGACCGCATCGACTTGTTCCCATAAAGCTGCCTCGAAGCTCCTATGCTCCTCAGAGCTGACAAGCAATCTGCATCAAGTTCTCTCTGCGCACTGGCCTCCAGACTTCAGCGCTACGACCCGCTCGTGGACGGCATAAAACGAACTTCTCTGCTTGGCCCGCCTTCCTGGCAGCAGTGACGGCACAGGGAGCACTGGCGTACATCGTGCCTTGTCTACTTGCGGACTGTATCCACTAGTACCTGTACAGCTAACTCGATGTTCCTCAGCTCCTCCGAGACGACAAGAAGTCTGCATCAAGTCATAACTGCGCACTGGCCTCCTGCCCTCAGCGCCACGACCGGCTCGTGGGGGGCATAAAACGAACTGCTGTGCTTGGCCCGTCTTCCTGGCAGCAGTGACGGCACTGTGAACACTAGCTTACATCGTACCTTGGCTACTTGCGGACCGTATGTACTTGTACCTGTACAGGAACGTTGATAAACCTCAGCTCCGCAAAGATGACAAACAATCTGCATCAAGTTCTATCTGCGCACTGGCCTCCTGACTTCAACGCCACGACCGGCTCGTGGACGCCATAAAACGGACTTCTCTGCTTGGCCCGTCTTCCTAGCAGCAGTGACGGCACTAGGAGCACTGGCTTGCATCGTAACTTGTCTACCTGAGGACCGTATCCACTTGAATCCGTACAGCTACCTCGATGCTCCGAAGCTCCTCAGAGCTGACAAGCAATCTGCATCAAGTCATACCTCCGCACTGGCCTCCTGCGTTCAGCGCCAGGACAGGCTCCTGGGCAGCATAAAACGAACTTCTCTGCTTTGCCCGTCTTCTTGGCAGCAGTGACGGCACTGAGAGCACTGGCTTGCCTCGAGCCCTGTTAACTTGCGGACCGTATCCCCTTGAGCCTGTACAGCTACCTCAATGCTCGTCAGCTCCTCAAAGCTGACAAGCAATCTGCATCAAGTCCTATCTGCGCACTGGCCTCCTGCTTTCAGCGCCAGTTGAGGCTCCTGGGCTCCATAAAATAAACTTCTCTGCCTGCCCTGTCTTCCTGGCAGCAGTAACGGCACTTGGAGCACAGGTTTCCATCGTAAGTTGGCTACTTGCGGACCGTATACACTTGTACCTGTGCAGCAATCGCGATGAACCTCAGCTCCTTAAAGCTAACAAGCAAACTGCATCAAGTCTCATCTGCTCACTGGCCTTCTGCCTTCAGCGCCACGACCGGCTCGTGGGCGACAAAAACGAACTTCTCTGCTTGGCCCGTCTTCCTGGCAGCAGTGGCGGCCCTGGGAGCACTAGCTTACAACGTACCTTGCCTATTTGCGATTCGTATCCACTACAACCTGTACAGCAACCTCGATGAACCTCAGCTCCGCAAAGCTGACAAGCAATCTACATCAATTCTTATCTGCGCACTGCCCTTCTGCGTTCTGCACCACTACAGGATCCTCGGCAGCATAAAGCGAACCTCTCTGCTTCGCCCGTCTTTGGGAGCACTGGCTTACATCGTACCTTGTCTACTTACGGACCGTATCCACTTGATCCCATACAGCTGCCTCGATGCTCCTGAGATCCTCAGTGCTGACAAGCAATATACACCAAGTCTTATCTGCGCACTGGCCTGCTGCCTTGAGCGCCATGACCGGCGCGTGGGCGGCATAAAACAAACTTCTCTTCTTGGCCCGTCTTCATGGCAGCAGTGTCGGCACTGGGAGCACTGGCTTACATCGTACCTTGTCTACTTACGGACCGTATCCACTTGTACCTGTACAGCAACGTCGATGAACCTCAGCTCCGCAAAGCTGACAATCTGCATCAAGTCTTATTTGCGCACTGTCCTTTTGCGTTCTGCACCACGAGTGACTCCTGGGCTGCATAAAGCGAACCTCTCTGCGTCGCCCGTCTTCTTGGTAGCAGGACGGTTGCGGGAGCACTGGCGTACATCGTACCTTGTCTACTTGCGGACCGCATTCATTTGATCCCATACAGCTACCTCGATGCTCCTAAGCTCCTAAAAGCTGACAAGCAATCTGCATCAAGTTCTACCTGCGCACTGGCCTCCTGCATTCTGCGCCACGAAAGGCTCCTGGGGCCATCAAACGAACTTCTCTGCTTGGCCCATCTTCCTGGCAGCAGTCACGGCACTAGAAGCACTGGTTTGCATCATACCTTGTCTACTTGCGAACCGCATCCACTTGATCCCATAATGCTACCTCAGTGCTCCTCAGCTCCTCAGAGATGACAAGAAATCTGCATCAAGTGTTATCTCTGCACTGGCCTCCAGACTTCAGCGCCACGACCGGCTCGTAGACGGCATAAAACGAACTTCTCCGTTTGGGCCGTCTTCCTGGCAGCAGTGACGGCACTGGGAGCACTGGCTTACATCGTACCTTGTCTACTTGTGGAACGTATCCACTTGTGCCTGTACAGCTACCTCAATGTTCCTCAGCTCCTCAGAGATGACAAGAAATCTGCATCAAGTCATAACTGCGAACTGGTTTCCTGCCCTCAGTGCCACGACCGGCTCGTGGGTGGCATAAAACGAACTTCTCTGCTTGGCCCGTCTTCTTGGCAGCAGTGACGGTACCGGGAGCACTGGCTTACATCGTAAATTGTCTACTTGCGGAACGTATTCCCTTTGCTGTACAGCTACCTCAATGTTCCTCAGCTCCTCAGAGATGACAAGAAATCTGCATCAAGTCATAACTGCGAACTGGTCTCCTGCCCTCAGTGCCACGACCGGCTCGTAGGCGGCATAAAAAGAACTGTGCTTGGCCCGTTTTCCTGGCAATAGTGACGGCACTGGGAGCACTGGCTTACATCGTACCTTGTCTACTTTCGCACCGTATCCACTTGTACCTGTACAGCAACGTCGATGAACCTCAGCTCCGAAAAGCTGACAAACTGCATCAAGTTTAATCTGCGCGCTGGCCTCCTGATTCAACGCCACGACCGGCTCGTGCGCGGCATAAAACGAACTTCTCAGCTTGGGCCCTCTTCCTGGGAGCAGGGACGGCACTGGGAGCACTGGCTTACATCGTACCTTGTCTACTTGCGGACCATATCCACTTGTACCTGTACAGCAACGTCGATGAACCTCAGCTCCGCAAAGCTGACAAACAATCTGCTTCAAGTTCTATCTGCGCACTGGTCTCTTGCCTTCAGCGCCACGATAGGCTCCTGGGATGCATAAAACGAACTTATCTGCTTGGCCCGTCTTCCTGGCAGCTGTGACGGCACAGGTCGCACTGGCTTAATATCGTACCTTGACTATTTGCGGACCGTATTCACTTGAACCTGCTCACCTACCTTGATGCTCGTCAGCTCCTCAAATCCAAGCAATCTGCATCAAGTCTTATCTGCGCACTGGCCTCCTGCGTTCAGCGCCAGGACAGGCTCCTTGGCTGCATAAAACGAACTTCTCTGCTTGGCCCGTCTTTCTGGCAGCAGTGACGGCACTGGGAGCACTGGCTTACAATCCTACCTTGTCTCCTTACGGACCGTATCTACTTGAACCCGTACACCTATCTCGATGCTCCTAAGCTCCTCACAGCTGACAAACAATCTGCATCAAGTCATATCTGCGCACTGGCCTACTGCCTTCATCGCCACAACCGGCTCCTGGGAGGCATAAAACGAAATTTTCAGCTCGGCCCGTCTTCCTGGCAGCAGTGACGGCACTGGCAGCACTAGCTTACATCGTACCTTGTCTACTTGCGGACCCTATCCGCTTGAACCTGTACAGCTACCTCGATGCACCTCAGCTCCTCAAAGCTGACAAGCAAACTGCATCAAGTCCTAACTGCACACTGGCGTTTTGCCTTCAGCGCCTTGCCAGGCTGCTGGGCTGCATAAAACGAAGTTCTCTGCTTGTCCCGTCTTCCTGGCTGCAGTGACGGCACAGGTATCACTGGCTTACTTCGTACCTTTTGTGATGACCCCCATAATGCGCAGGTCCACACGGGACGGAGTTCAACCTGTACACCTACCTCGATGCTCGTCAGCTCCTCAAATCTGATACGCTGTGACGATTCCCCAAGGCAGCAGACGCCAAGGACACCGCAGGCGCCTTCTCGACGGCACCCAGCTGCACGGGGGAAAGGGAAAAGATAATAAACGCTCCCCCGCTTTTCAAGAAAAAGGGCCAGTCTGACTCCCGCCAGCAACGTGTACTGTCGGTTTATGAGGCGCTCTTCCTACGCCCTCCTTAGGGCACGTCGGTGACCCGTTTCGGCATTCGCTTCTAAGCTCACCCCTTTACAATACTATAACAATTCTGGCGACGAGGTAAAAGTTTTCCGGCACCGTATCATCTGCAACCATGCCGACCTACGGAGCATTGAAGCCATTCCACGGGGAAGGAGGAGCCTTGACGGAGTACTTGGAGCGAGTCAAGGTGCTCTTCGACGCCAACAGCGTTCCAGACGAGAGGAAAAGGTCCTTGTTCCTTACATGTTGAGGGTCCAGCACCTACTCCTTACTACGGAGCAGGTTGACGCCTAATACTCCAGATCAACTATATATCGACGAGATATTCTCCGTGCTTTCGGGCCACTACATTCCGAAGGCTTCCGTGGTGGTCTCCCGCTTCAGATTCAATAGTCGCGCTCGCCAACCGGAGGAGTCTGTCAGCGACTACACCGCATCACTGAAAAAGCTTTCAGCAAATTGTCAGTACGGCACCTTTGTTCCTGACATGCTGCGGGACAGACTCGTTTGCGACATTAATGACGCGTCAATGCAACGACGCCTGCTTCAAGAGCCAAACCTGACGTTCGAGTCAGCAGTCAAGCTCCTAATTGCAATGGAGATGGCTAAAAGAGACTCAAGCATGTTGATGCAAGCTCAGGGCATGATCGAAGCGCAGACAGTTCTCAGTGCGATGAGCAAGCAATTGAAACAGACGATAAGTTGTTATCGCTGTGGAGAGCCGCACTACGCAACAGTATGCCAGCACGCCAAATCCCGGTGCAACGCATGCAGCAAGATCGGGCATCCGGCCAGAGTATGCCGCCCAAAGGCTGCCGACACGAAGCAAAAGAACGTGCCAAGGAAGCACAGTACGCAAAGGCAAACAAAGCAGCCAGTTCACAGACTTGAGGACAGTGGAAAGCTTCCTGAAATCCAGTCACAGGTCTACGAGACGTGGCAGATGAACAGTGAGAAAACAATTCCTCCGTTTGTAGCAGTTTGGAAGTCGGAGGCAGGCCTCTTATAATGGAGCTAGACACGGGGACTAGCGACTCCGTAATAGGGGAGACCGCATTCCAACAGCGGTTTCCCGAGCTCTCAGTAGTCCCAGCAGACGTAATTCTGAGGAGTTATTGCGGAAGGTTGACAGCCGTTAGGGGCAAGGTTACCGTTTCAGTCCAGTTCGGACGAAGAGAGGCAACACTGCCTTTGTTTGTAGCTCCGGACCAGTGTCCAACCCTTCTCGGACGAAACTAGATCAGTGCGCTTCAGCTCGAACTAAATGACGTCAGATCCGTTGACTCACTTACGAGCGTTGACGAGCTGCTTACTTGCTACAAAGAAGTATTTTCGGACGGACTAGGAACTTTCAAAGGTGTGAAAGCTGAAATTGTTGTCAAGGAAGATTCACCTCCAAAATTCTTCAAACCACGAACGATTCCTTTTGCAAATCAAGACAAAGTTGCAGAAGAATTGCAAAGAATGCAACGAGAAGCGGTATTTACACCCGTCAGAACGTCTGAGTGGGCAGCCCCAATTGTTCCTGTGCTCAAGCAAAACGGCCGCATGCGCACATGTGGCGACTTCAAGGTCACAATTAACGGAGCCACAGTGCTGGAAAAATATCCTGTGCCGCAAGTCGAGGACCTATGGGAGAAACATTCAGGTGGCAAAAATTTAGAGGCTGGACCTGAAAGACGCTTACCAGCAGGTAGAACTTGACACGAGCTCACAGAAGCTAGTGACCATCAATACGCCTCAGGGCCTCTTCCAGTACACCAGACTACCTTTCGGAGTAGCGTCAGCGCCGGCCATATTCCAGAGAGAAATGGAAAATTTGCTACAAGACATGCGCCATGTAACCGTGTGCTTTGATGACATCTTGGTAACCGGATTGGACGACGCAGATCACTTGAGCAACGTAGCCAGTGTACTACAGCGTCTACAGGAAGCAGGAATCAAGCTCAAGCTAGAGAAGTGTTCATTTCTAGCGACACAAGTTGAGTACCTAGGCCAAGTCATAAACGCAGACAGACTGAGGCCAACACCAAACAAAATAGAAGCTGTCGTGAATGCTCCATGTCCCAAGGACGTCAAGCAACTTCAAAGCTACCTTGGACTCATTAATTTTTACAGGCGTTTTCTGCCTAACCTTTCGACAGTTATCCGGCCCTTGAATCTGCTGCTTGCAAAAGAAATTCCTTGGAAGTGGACAAGCGTAGAGGAA
Organism: Amblyomma americanum; assembly: GCF_052857255.1. Lineage (NCBI taxonomy): Eukaryota > Metazoa > Arthropoda > Arachnida > Ixodida > Ixodidae > Amblyomma > Amblyomma americanum. The sequence goes on from NC_135502.1 coordinate 169,497,914, forward strand.
CAAGCTTTCAGAGAAAGTAAAGTTCTCCTGACTTCTGCGCCGGTACTACATCATTTCGATTCTTCCAAGCAAATCGTTCTCAGTTGCGACGCTTCACCATACCAGCCAGCATCGAACGGACCAGCGGAACGCGTCGTGCAAACAACTAAGGGGAAACTCAAGAAGGCAGCTCCTGGAGATTTCCAAACATCGACAGGATCCTGCTTTCCTACAGAACAACGCCGCACGCGTTTACTGGGTCCCCTCCCGCTGAGCTCCTCATGGGCAGGCAGCTACAAACGCCCATTCAGCGAATGCACCCCGGCTTAAGGGCGCATGCGGACATCAAGCAATTGAAGCAAAAGATGCGCTGCGACAGTAAAGCAAGCAAAAGCTGTTTGCCTTCGCACGGCGAGCCCCTCTTTGTTAGAAACTTCTGACCAGGCCCAGCTTGGATTGCCGGAACGGTTCACCATCCCACAAGTTCTTCGTCGCTTCAAATAGAACTCGAAGACGGAACGCTGTGGAACAGGCACGCGGACCACGTGCGACCGCGAAGGACGCCCGGCGTTCTCTCAGTCGACGAGGAGCCTCTACCTGCACTAGCAGCGACAACGGACACAGAACAGCTGTCCTAACATCGCTGCTCATTAAGCACCGAGCCGTCTACAACAGCCTCGGCGCGGCAACAGCAGTCAAGTGCGGCCCCTTTGCAACCCCAGCTTCGCCGGTCTACCAGGGTCCGGAAGCCTGTTATCTACTACGGACTGTAGAGGCGTAAACAAGACACGGCTCGTCCCCAGTGCCGTGCAGCAGGCTTCACAACAAAGGGAGGGGTGTGACGACTCCCCAAGGCAGTAGACGCCAAGGACACCGCAGGCGCCTTCTCAACGGCACCCAGCTGCACGTGGGAAAGGGAAAAGATATTAAATGCTCCCCGCTTTTCAAGGAGAAGGGCCAGTCTGACTCCCGCCAACAACGTGTACTGTCGGTTTATGGGGCGCTCTTACCGCGCCCTCCTTAGGGCACCTCGGTGACCCGCTTCGGCATTCGCTTCTAAGCTCACCCATTTACAATACTATAACACAAGCAATCTGCATCAAGTCTTATCTGCGCATTGACCTCCTGCGTTCAGCTCCACGACAGGCTACTGGGCTGCATAAAATGAACTCTGCTTGGCCTGTCTTCCTGGCAGCAGTGACGGCACTGGGAGCACTGGCTTGCACAGTACCTTGTCTACTTGCGGACCGTATCCACATGAACCTGTACCGCTACCTCGAACAACTAACACCCTCAAAGGTGACAAGCCATCTGCATTCGGTCTTATCTGTGCACTGGCCTCCTGCGTTCAACGCCACGACAGGCTCCTGGGCAGCATAAAGCAAACATCTTTGCTTGGCCTGGCAGCAGTGACGGCACTGAGAGAACTGGCTTACATCGTACCTTGTCTACTTGCTGACCGCATCCACTTGTACATGAACAGCTACCTCGATGAACCTCAGCTTCTCAGAGCTGACAAGCAATCTGCATCAAGTTTTATCTGCGCACTGGCCTCCTGCCTTCAGCGCCACGACAGGCTCCTGGGCGGCATAATACGAACATTTCTGCTTGGCCCGTCTCCCTGGCAGCAGTCACGGCACTGGGAGATCTGGCTTGCATCGTACCTTGTCTAAGTGCGGACCGCATCCACTTGATCCCATACAACTATCTCATTGCTTCTAAGCTCCGCAGAGCTCACAAGCAATCTGCATCAAATCCTATCTGCACACTGGCCTTCTGCGTTAAGCGCCACGACCGGCTCCGGGGAGGCATAAAACTAAAATTCCTGCTTGGTCCCTCTTTCTGGCAGCAGTGATGGCAAAGAGAGCGCTTGCTTACATCGTACCTTGTCTTCTTGCGGACCATATCCACTTGAACCTGTACAGCTACCTCGATGATTCTCAGCTCCTCAAAGCTGACAAGCAATCTGCATCAAGTCCTATCTGCGCGCTGCCTTTCTGTTTCTGCTCCACAACAAGCTCCTAGGGTAAATAAAGCGAACTTCTCTGCTTGGCCCGTCTTCTTGATAGCAGTGATGGTACTCGGAGCACTGGCTTGCATTGTAACTAGTCTACTTGCGGACCGTATCCACTTGAACCTGTACAGCTACCACGATGCTCCTAAGCTCACCAGAGCTGACAAGCAATCTGCATCAAGTCCTATATGTGCGCTTGCTTTCCGCGTTCAGCGCCACGACAGGCTCCTGGGCTGCATAAAACAAACCTCTCTGCTTGGTCCGCCTTCCTGACACCAGTGATGGCACTGGGAGCACTGGCTTGCACCGTACCTTCTCTACTTGCGCACCGTATCCACTTGAACCTCTACCGCTACCGCGAACAACTAATATACTCAGAGCTGACAAGCAATCTGCATCAGGTCTTATCTGTGCACTGGCCTCCTGCGTTCAACGCCACGACAGGCTCCGGGGCTGCATAAAACGAAATTTTCCGCTTGGCTCCTCTTCCTGGCATTAGTGAAGTCACTGAGAGCACGTGCTTATATCGTACCTTGTCTACTTGCGTACCGTATCCACTTGAACCTGTACAGCTGCCTCGATGCTCCTAAGCTTATCAGAGCTGACAAGCAATCTACATCAAGTCCTATATGAGCACTGGCCTGCAGCGTTCAGCGCAACGACAGGCTCATGGGCGGCATAAAACGAACTTATCTGCTTGGTCCGTCTTCCTGGTAGCAGTGACGGCACTGAGAGCACTGGCTTACCTCGTAGCTTTTCTACTTCCGCACCGTATCCACATCAATCTGTGCAGCTACCACGATGTTCGTCACTTTCTCAGAGCTGATAAGCCATCTGCATCAAGTTCAATCTGCGCACTGGCCTCCTCACTTCAACGCCACGACCGGCTCGTGGGCGGCAAAAACCGAACTTGTCTGCTTGGCCTGTCTTCCTGGCTGCCGTGACGGCACTGGGAGCACTGGCTTACAATCGTACCTTGTCTCCTTGCGGACCGTATCTACTTGAACCCGTACACCTTCCTCGATGCTCCTAAGCTCCTCAAAGCTGACAAGCTATCTGCATTCGGTCTTATCTGCGCACTGGCCTCCTGCCTTCATCGCCACAACCGGCTCCTGGGAGGCATAAAACAAAATTCTCTGCTCGGCCCGTCTTCCTGGCAGCAGTGACGGCACTGTCATCACTGGCTTACCTCGTACCTTGTCTACTTGCGGACCGTATCCACATGAACCTGTACAGCTACCTCGATCCTCGTCAGCTCCTCAAAGCTGACAAGTAATCTGCATCAAGTCCTATCTGCACACTGGCCTCCTGACTTCATCACCACAAACGGCTGCTGGGAGGCATAAAACAAAATTCTCTGCTTGGCCCGTCTTCCTGGCAGCAGTGATGGCACTGTCAGCACTGGCTTACCTCGTACCTTGTCTACTTGCGGACCGTATCCACATGAACCTGTACAGCTACCTCGATGCTCGTCAGCTCCTCAAAGCTGACAAGCAATCTGCATCAAGTCCTGTCTGAGCACTGGCCTCCTGCCTTCATCGCCACAACCGGCTCCTGGGAGGCATAAAAAAATTCTCTGCTTGGCCCGTCTTAATGGCAGCAGTGACGGCACTGTCAACACTGGCTTACATCGTACCTTGTCTACTTGCGGACCCTATCCACTTGAACCTGTACAGCTACCTCGATGCTCGTCAGCTCCTCAAAGCTGACAAGCAATCTGCATCAAGAACTATCTGCGCACTGGCCTCCTGCCTTCATCGCCACAGTCGGCTCCTGGGAGGCATAAAACAAATTTCTCTGCTTGGCCCGTCTTCCTGGCAGCAGGGACGTCACTGTCAGCACTGGCTTACATCGTACCTTGTCTAGTTGCGGACCCTATCCACTTGAACCTGTACAGCTACCTTGATGCTCCTCAGCTCCTCAAATCTGACAAGCAATCTGCATGAAGTCTTATCTGCGCATTGAACTCCTGCCTTCAGCGCCACGACAGGCTCCTGGGCTGCATGAAACGAACTTCTCTGCTTGGCCTATCTTCCTGGCAGCAGTAACGGCACTGCGAGCACTGGCTTGCATCGTACCTTGTCTACTTGCGGACCGTATCCACTTGAACATGTACCGCTACCTCGAAAATCTAATATCCTCAAAGCTGACAAGCTATGTGCATCAGGTCTTATCTGTACACTGGCCTCCTGCGTTCAAAGCCATGACAGGCTCCTGGGCAGCATAAAGCGGACATCTCTGCTTGGCCAGTTTTCCTGGCAGCAGTGACGGCACTGAGAGAACTGGCTTACACCGTACCTTGTCTACTTGCTGACCGCATCCACTTGTACATGAACAGCTATCTCGATGAACCTGAACTTTGCAGAGCTGACAAGCAATCTGCATCAACTTTTCTCTGCGCACTGGCCTAATGCCTTCAGCGCCACGACAGGCTCCTGGGCTGCATATTACGAACATTTCTGTTTGTCCCGTCTTCCTGGCAGCAGTCACGGTACTGGGAGATCTGGCTTTTATCGTACCTTGTCTAATTGCGGACCGCATCCACTTGATCCCATACAGCTACCTCGACGCTCCTAAGCTCCGCTGAGCTGACAAGCGATCTGCATCAAATCCTATCTGAGCACCAGCCTTCTGCGTTCAGCACCACGACCAGCTCCTGGGCTGCATAAAACTAAAATTTCTGCTTGGTCCCTCTTTCTGGCAGCAGCGATGGCACAGAGAGCACTTCCTTACATCGTACCTTGTCTTCTTGCGGACCGTATCCACTTGAAGCTGTACAGCTACCTAGATGATTCTCAGCTCCTCAAAGCTGACAAGCAATTTGCATCAAGTATTATCTGTGCACTGGCCTCCTGAGTTCAGCGGACCGACAGGCTCCTGGGCTGCATAAAACGAACCTCTCTGCTTCGCCCGTCTTCTTGGCAGCAGTGACGGTACTGGGAGCATTGGCTTGCATCGTACCTTGTCTACTTGCGGACCGTATCCACTCAAAGCTGACAAGAAATCTGCGTGAAGTCCTATCTGCGCACTGGCCTCCTGCCTTCTGCGCCACGACTGGCACCTGGGCGGCATAAAACGAAATTGTCTGCTTGGCCCCTCTTCCTGGCAGCAGTGACGGTACTGGGAGCATTGGCTGGCATCGTACCTTGTCTACTTGCGCACCGTATCCACTTGAACCTGTACATCTACCTCAATGCTCCTAAGCTCCTCGGAGCTGACAAGCAATCTGAATCAAGTCCTATATGAGCACTGGCCTGCAGCGTTCAGCCCCACGACAGGCTCGTGGGCGGCATAAAACGAAATTCTCTGCTGGGCCCGTCTTCCTGGCACCAGTGACGGCACTGGCTTACATCGTACCTTGTCAACTTGTGGTTCCTATCCACTTGAACTTGTACAGCTACCTCGATGCTTCTCAGCTGCTCAAAGCTGACAAGCAAACTGCATCAAGTCCTAACTGCGCACTGGCGTCCTGCCTTCAGCGCCACGTCAGGCTCCCGGGCTGCATAAAACGAACTTGCTGCTTGACCCGTCTTCCTGGCAGTAGTGACGGCGCAGGTAGCACTGGCTTACCTCGTACCTTTTCTACTTGTTCACCGTTTTCACTTCAACCTGTACACCTACCTCGATGCTCGTCAGCTCCTCAAATCCAAGCAATCTGCATCAAGTCTTATCTGCGCACTGGCCTTCTGCGTTCAGCGCCAGGACAGGCTCCTGGGCTGCATAAAACGAGCTTCTCTGCTTGGCCCGTCTTCCTGGCAGCAGTGACGGCACTGGGAGCACTGGTTTGTATCGTAACTTCTCTACCCGCGGACCACATCTACTTGAGCGCGTACACCTACCTCCACCCTCCTAAGCTCGTCAGAGCTGACAAGCAATCTGCATCAAGTAATATCTGCACACTGGCCTTCTGCGTTCAGCGCCACGAGAGGCTCCTGGGCTGCATAAATCGAACTTCTCTGCTTAGCCCGTCTTCCTGGCAGCAGTGACGGCACACGGTGCACTGGCTTGCATCGTACCTTGTCTACTTGCGTATAGTACCCACTTGAACCTGAACAGCTACTTCGATGCTCCTAAGCTCCTCCTCAGAGCTGACAAGCAATCTGCATCAAGTCCTATCTGCGCACTGGCCTCCTGACTTCAGCGCCACGACCGGCTCGTGGGCGGCATAAAACGAACTTCTCTGCTTGGCCTGTCTTCCTGGCAGTACTGACGGTACTGAGAGCACTGGCTTACAATCGTGCCTTGTCAACTTCCGGACCGTATACACTTTGGCCAATACAGCTACCTCAATGTTCCTCAGCTCCTCAGACCTGACAAAAAATCTGCATCAAGCCCTATCTGCGCACTGGCCTGCTGCCTTCAGCGCCACTACCGGCTCCTGGGCGGCATAAAACGAAATTTCCCGCTTGCCCCCTCTTCCTGGAATCAGTGAGGGCACTGAGAGCACTTGCTTACATTGTACCTTGTCTTCTTGCGGTCCGTATCCACTTGAACCTGTACAGCTACCTCGATGCTCCTAAGCTCCTCAGAGCTGACAAGCAATCTGCATCAAGTCCTATATGCGCACTGGCCTCCCGCGTTCAGCGCCACGACAGGCTCCTGGGCTGCATAAAACGAACCTCTCTGATTGGCCCGCTTTCCTGGCAGCAGTGACTGCACTGGGAGCACTGCCTTGCATCGTACCTTGTCTACTTGCGGACCGTATCCACTTGAATCTGTACCGCTACCTCGAGGAACCTCAGCTCCGCAGAGCTGACAAGCAATCTGCATCAAGCTTTATCTGCGCACAGGCCTCCTTCCTTCAGCGCCAGGACAGGCTCCTGGACGGCATAATACGAACTTTTCTGCTTGGCCTGTCTTCCTGGCAGCAGTCACGGCACTGGGAGATCTGGCTTGCATCGTACCTTGTCTAATTGCGGACCGCATCCACTTGATCCCTAACAGCTACCTCGACGCTCCTAAGCTCCGCAGAGCTGACAAGCCATCTGCATCAAATCCTATCTGCGCGCTAGCCTCCAGCGTTCAGCGCAAAGACAGGCTCCTCGTCTGCATAAAACGAAATTCCATGCTTGGCCCGCCTTCCTGGCAGCAGTGACGGCACTGGCAGCACTGGCTTACATCGTACCTTGTCTACTTGCGGGCCCTATCGACTTGAACCTGTACAGCTAGCTTGATGCTCCTAAGCTCCTCAGAGCTGACAAGCAATCTGCACCAAATCCTATATGCGCACTGGCTTCCCGCGTTCAGAGCCGCTACATGCTCCTGGGCATGTCGCGGCTCATGCCGATATCATGCCAATAGCGGCTCATGCCGATATTGTTTTAAACTCTCATCCTGTTGAGGTTGTTGACCAGTTTAAATGTCTATGCGTTATATTCACTGCCAATCTGTCCTGGGAATCGCCTGTGAATTTCGTATTAGCCAAACTTGCTCGAATAACCGGTGCAGTCGGTCGTCTCCAATACATGCTTTCTACTAAAACAAAAATATTGGACTATATTTCTCTTTTCTATCCACACGTCAACTATTGCCAACTTGTCTGGGGCACAACTACTTTCTCTAACACACAAAAAATATTCCATATGCAAAAACGGTATCTACGCCACGTGTACAATGTTGGTTATAATGAAACCACTGCAGAATTCTTTCACAGGGAACACGGTATTACAGCTCACAAGCTATACCGCTACCGTTTGAGTGCTAGGTTTAAATATGAAGCGAAAAAATATTCATAGCCTCGATGCCTTGGCAGATTTAGAAAGAAATGAGAAATGTTACAATACTATACGTGGAGAAAACTGGAAGGTTGCTGCACCACGCTTGAATTCTGGTCTGGAGCGTTTGTGTTTTTCTCTGCCATCTCTTTTAAACTATTATCAGTCACTGAATTTTGATTTATTTAGTTGTTCCACTGTTAGACTTAGAGACCTGATTGCTCATTGACTAACGTGATTTAATCTTTTCTGGTGTTTGTTTTATCTAGCTCAGGACTTTTTCTTTTCTTCTGCATTTATCAACTGTCTTGATATGCTTATCGCTTGTTCATTCTTTTGTGCTGACGGTGTTTGATTGATCTGGCTCAGGACCTTTTTTATTTTGCTTTGATCAAATGTCATGATTTGTTTATCGCTTGTTTATGCTCTGGTGCTGTCTAGACGCTGCCTTATATATGGGTCTGCGGACTCGTCAAGATGCCAAGTGGCAGCTTTTTTCCGTAGCCCCTCCATCTGTAGCACCTGATGTAAAATAAACATTTGATTTGATTTGAAAGCATTCAGAGCGCTTAAGCGCCAGCCGAAGTGGCGGCTCCCCACCATACCTGTGGGTTCGCGTGCTCCATCGTGCGGTACTGAAACGACGCTCTCGTTCACAGACAGGACTACCAGTTGTGCGCGCCTAGATTGCTTTCCACGCAGCCTGGTGAATTTTGTCCCCGATATTGCACGCGCTTGCAACGGAGAGGGCCGCGGTGGCTCAGTGGCTATGCTGCTCGGCGGCTGACACGAATGACGCGCCTGCTGTCCCGGCCGCATTCGAGTGCGAGATACAGAAACCGTAGTCCGAGGCCTTCCGCTACGGCGTCCCTCATAGCCTAAGGCGCATTGAGCGTTAAGCCCCATACAGCAACCAAACCAAACTAAAGAAAAGGATGCTGCACACAGTGATGGCCCGTTCGGTGATCTTTCTCTTGTTCAGATAATTTGATCGGGAAAAATTGATGAAAAAGACATTTTATAGAGTTTCAGCGAATTTACGGAACTGAAAATGTATCACCACTTTTCAAATTAGCGGAGTTCTCCTGCAGGACAAGAAGGAAAGGTCGTAAAAAGGAAAAGTCTCCGGTGAAGATCAAGTTAAGCTCAGTGGTTACCAGTTCAGTATTAACGAATGGTGTAGAGAGTGGCAATGTCGTTAAACCTCAGTGGAAGAGCATCTATGACAATCACACACAAAGTCCAGCCACTTGAATTTGAGTATTCAGTGCAAGGAATTAAACTGAATCGAGTGAAAGAATACACATAATTGGGAGTGATAGTTACTTCAGAACTGCGTTGGAATATGCATGTACTTAACATAGTCGCAAAAGATTCGGATTCATTACGCGATCACTTAAATATGCTACACAGGACACTAAACGTACGACTCATAAGATGCTCGCACACCTAGTAATGCAATATGCAAATGAGGCGTGGGATCCGTGCACTCAAAAGCTCCAAGCCGAACTGGAGCGAGTTCGGAGACGTGCACTGCGTTTTATCTATTCTCGCTTCCGAAGACAAGATTAGGTAAGGCCAATTTATGCCTTAGCGAGCTTTCTTGCGCTTCAACACCGAAGGAAATAAAAAAAGAATGATTTTTCTGTAAGATCATGAACAACGCAGTACACATCAATAAGCGGTAATGCATAAATGAAACTACTTCACGTGTTACTCAGGGCAAACATCATAGTTATGTAAAAGATCAAACGTGTTCTAAGCAGTACTATCAGCATTCCTTCTTCCTATCCATAGCGAAAGACAGGAACAAACTACAAGAATATATACTGCTCGCATCAATCGGAGATAAGTTCTCTGGTGGTGTTCCTGAACCGTTAAACTCTATTGCATGCTGTAACGTCGTTTTGGCATTGCGTTAAGACTCTCACAATGTTCCGTGGTTAGTTGCATCGAGATTTTCGAGCATGTTTTTTTTAAAGATGAGTCCCGTTAAAGAAGCGTCTAAACATAGTTTAAACGAGACACACAAACCAGCGCTGGTTTGTGTGTCTCGTCTCTTACTTGGTCTGTGTGTGTTTGCGCTGTTGAGCCACCACTATGCATCGACACCAACTAGCCCAATCTGCAGTTCTTCTAAAGGGTTTAAACATTGTACCGACAGGACAGCGCTTGTGTTTAGCTGCTGTGTTCAGCATTACCCTTGTTACACCACTTTTATCTTTGTCCTGACCGGACCAATAGTATATGTAATAAATAAATAAATAATTAGCGATTTCTGTGCCTAATGAATGTAATTGTCGGTTACGCCATGGCACATCATGAAGTATAGCCAACACCCATGGCGCATGCAAAAGGCTGTTTCGCATATTCAGTACCGCTCACTGGTTATGGAACTCAGACGTGACAGGCAAGTTTGCATAGCCATGAAAGCGTGAGGGTTGCCGACAGTACATTAGCCATGCCCAGACTGCCAGGCAAGCACTGAGCTGCTCGAGGGAGCAAGGCGCCTCTTCCCTCCTTCCATGGATGCCAGTGGGAAGCCTCTATTGAATTCTAAGGATTAAAGTCCTATCTGCGGCACTTTTCAGCACGTGAGTGACCACGTTGCTAGTGCAACCAGCATCTTTGCAGCACGAACCTTGCTGGCCGCCGCGTAGTAGACAACACATAGTCAGGCATAGAAAAATATTTTACAGCGCCAAGAAGGAAATTTCCGTGTGAGACTACAGTGCCCAAGCTGTTGAGAATAGTAATCCTGAAAGCTGACGGACTCATTTGGTGCAAATATATGTTTGCAGAATCAGTATTAGTACGGTTATATGGACAACCCGACCAGGATGTTGAGAATCGTGTTCCTGTCGGAGAAAAGCATCAGACCGTACCGCCTCATCGTCCAGCACTCAAGGCGGAGTTGTTCCAGAGTGCAGAATGGTAGAGAGAGAATACGAGAAAAGAACCAAGATCGTACTCCACAAATGAACTTTATTTGACAAGACGTCATGTGCGTGTGGAACAAAGGAGGGAAGGGATGTCTTTTACACTTGTGCTTTTCACTGGACACAGTCGTTTTCGTGTTATGTACACCAGACACAACAGCAGGTTTGACTATGCGTACATGACATACAATATTTCGCGGAGAGGACACCATGGAAGAAGGAGCAAAGATGGCGGCGGGTGTGGCATCCACAAGGCAGCAGCGCAGGCGACAAGCAAACGTGGCAACCAAAGTCGATCGTGAGCATCGCAGCTGCAGACGGACACGCGAAGAAAAGAGCGAGGCGCGGGGGTGGGGGCTTGTTTCTCTAGAAGCTCACAGCAAGCGGGGAAATCCTTCACAGGGCATTCGATCTTGATGTGTTGCCTGCAGTCGGCCTTGCACACTCGATTTATCTGTTATGTTGACATATATACAGCCATATCTTCCGCAGTCGAATATGAACCTCATTTGAAGTTTCCTTCTTATCAAGCCGCCAACTTTCCTATTTCTAGACACGATCCACACTAGTGTGCAGGTCCACTATCCGTCTTGAATCTTACATTGCCCGAGCAGCTTCAACCAGGTTCGTACAAGCAATGCCAGCTGTGCCAGCAGCTTCGTTTTTTGAGACAGCGTCACAACATTCATATCCACACAATTTTGTGACATCATTGTGCATCCGGCATTTAGTATGATGTTTCGTAGCACACTTTTACTGCTTGTCTTCTGAGCATCGCTAAACACGCCGTAAAGGAGAAGGTCGCGGAAGCATTTAAACCGCATCACAAAAGAAAAGAAGGCCCGGTTCATAAATAAAGCAGGGTGATGATTTTTACATTGTCACGCATAAACAAGTTAAAGATACAAAACTCCTAATGAAAAACAAGAGAGTCAGCTCCGTACTTACTAAGGACAGTCACGTGTCTACTAGCCCTCTTTTCCAGAAGTTATGCAAAACATATAATATCATACAGCAGTGGTTAAACAAGCACATTCACAAACGAAACCTGATGTTGTTGTTGTTTTTTTGCGTACAGTCACAAACACACAACTAATGACTTGAGACGGTAAAGCAACACAAGCGTACAACACACGTTAAGCCTAGTGTGCCACTGCTTTGCCAGTCATTCGACTGAATATTGATGATGTGCCCTCGTCGAGCCTGCACACCCTAGGAATGGTTAACAAAACCTGAGTGACCACCAGCAGTGACTGTTTCTGTAGCCGGAGGACAGTGACGCACGTTTGCTGGGAAAAAGAAACATCGGTATAGGAAATATTGCAGACTTCCCGTGCAGAAACCCGTGTGATGATCAAACCACAGTTTCAACTGAGCTAGGGTAGAAAAAACTGCGGTCGACAAGGTGCGATGCGTACCACTCGGGAAGGATGACCGCTGCCGGTGTGTTCTTCCCGCATGTACAGTGGCCCTTACATGCCTGTCTCATTTCTTTTAATGCTCATTCTGTTCCTAGTACTCTATGTGGTGGAATGGAGACGTTGTCTGCTATTCGCAAGCACTTTGTTGCGCTAGAATGGTCACTACAGCAAAGGAACACTGAGGACAGTCTGAACTTGTTCTGTATGCATAGGCTGCCCCATTCTGACCACAGTGAGGCTAGTTTCACCCGAAACAGTTTTACAGCGCCGCTCTTGTAAGCGCCCGCTCGTGCATGAAGCGGCGTCCCTCGCCGTCGGCCTCGGCAGAGCGAACAAGTGCAGCGGCAGTTGAAGCTGCAGCGATGACAAACACAGCGGAGGAGGAGAGTACGGCGGCAGCCTGAAGATGGGCTTCGTTCCTGCGACTCGCTAAGAGGTGGCGCCAGGGTAGCCTGAGGCAGCGAGGCTCAGAGGCGGCGGATCGGTGTGCACGCTGCCCCAGCTGGAACCCACAGCTGATTCCGTTCAGCACTGCGTGTTTCGTATGCGCTCCCCAACGGGTCAAGTAACGAAGCAGCTGCGCTCAAAAATCTCGTTACTCAGAAGCGTGATCGTCGTTTCATTTTATGCGCTAGATAAATACAGGTGTCGACACCATCGGCCGACTTCGCAAGTGCATTGCGGTGCGTCGACATAGGTTTCTGGGCGCGCATCTTAGAGGTTACGTTACACCCCCATTCACTTAGAAGCGGTGATTACTTTCGATATACACCTCAGTGGCGTAAAAATTTTGAATTCAATTTTCTTTGCAATACCTGCGTCTTTTCCCTGCCTACATACTTCAATATACCTAAAATGAGCCATAAAGTTCAGTTTCAGTGAGCAAAAACGTAATCATACGGAGTAGCCCTCAGTGCCCCTTTGAGCAGTTCGTTGCTTTTCCTGGATTCTTCTAACACTCTTAGGGATACATTTGAATGAGTTCCGGCCCGAGCAATGTCGAAAAGGTACACCAGTGTGCAAGCCACGCTTTCGCGAGGATGACACTTCCCTAAGGAGAAACTGTGTTGACATGTCTACCAGTGGAAATATTTTGAGTGGGAACTGAACAGAATACCTGTTTATTATTTTTCACCCGGAGAACATTCCTACAAGGATCCTCATATGTCCATTCTTCTACTCTTCGCACGCTCCTCTGGTTTCTGTAGAAAATTTGAACATTATATTTTTTTCTATTTTTCACTCATTAGACGGAAACGCAAATAAAGTTTTAAGAATTCTCCAGTAAGTAGCCCCGACAGCAACCCTTTAAACCGGTGCCCAGGACCAAGTTATCCTTGCAAAAGCAGCTGTATTGCACTCGGCACGAAGTAGGATACGGCGCAACCCTTCCACATTATAGCTACCTGCGCGTTTCTCAAGAGAGTGGGGGAAGAGGGAACACTGCTGTCTAGCTGCATTACCAGGGATTCGGGACCGCGCCAAGCAAGTGCCACTGAACTTAGTGGCCCATGAAGTTCTGCTCTGCATCCACTCGGTCGTTCCTTCTCACGTCAAAAGACGACGTCAACGCTCTGTGTTTGAATGCTCCAAGCCATGCGCCACTTGGTAGGGCCAGCAAAGGAAACGAGAAGCAGTTGTCCCGAGTCCCCGGTAACGATTTCGCTGCCGCCCTTCTGACGGTGTGGCAGTGCGAAATGCGGGAGCAGTTCTTAGAGGCGTCGCCCTGAGAGCACCTGGAAAGTCACCAAGAGAAACGTTAGTGACATATTGAGCGCCGATTGGGACATTTTGTAGACCCGTACACGTAAGTGCAAAAAATGACAACCATTATTTAGAGCTGTACGCGCGTGAAGAAAAGCATCCGATAAAGAAGGAAAAATTTTTGGTCACAGAGACATTCATACAGACACGACGCGGAGGTTACAAGGAGCGCAAGAGGTAGACAGTATGACGTGCCAGTGATTGCCCACATCTATCAACTCATGTTAACACAGGCTTCAGCTAATGCGCCGATATTGGTGAAGCGCAGCGATTCCAGATTGTACCTAATAAATATTGTACTAGTGTTCTTTGTCACGTCTTTCCCGCCGGTACATTTTTTTTATCACATACTGTAGGCCAAAATGTGGCCGAACCAGGAGCTATGGCATAAAGTGGTAACACGTTAAACCTCAAATTATGCTCGGCAGTCCCTGAAGCAAAGTATGAAAGACGGAGTGATGACAGTTCGTGCAGAGTAGGTAAACTTGCTGCTGCTGCTCTGGCAGCTGCAAGGCATTGTGTACAGCCTAGAAAAATTAAAATTCGAAGGAAGGGAATATTTTCCAGTCATGTTTTCTTTACTGAACAGCCCCCTGCTAACATGAGATTTGGCACACGAGTGTCAAGAAAATTGTTTTCGGGAGGCAGAATGGACTTGATTGTGTCCTTACAATCTGTTCCTTATCTCTTTGAAAGGTAACAATAGAAATATTTACAGATGCCCTAAAGTGATGAAATATTAACTAGTCACTTTCGCAGCTTCGCTAGAGGAATGCCTGGAATGGAAAAGCTTCGGCAAAGAGACGTGGATGCTTGGAACAAACAACGCCAATAGGCACGTGTATAGTCAGAGCGGAAGGTACAACCAGCGGAAAACCCCTCTTCTCCTGCCCCACTGACATTTAATGCCCCCCAGATCCTCACTATCGTCCTCCAACGTGGCGAGCCTGGAACCAGCTTCGGCGACCCTGGCGCAGGATATTCTCGACACTTAACGCTGTGTCGTGTCAATGTTCTCTCTGGCTTCAGTGCGATCGCCAATATATTGTTCACATCAGGCCCTAAAAGTAAAAAAAACGACGTGTCTGTCAGCGATACCACAACCTTCTAAAGGTGGCTATACATTCTTCTATTTTTTTTTATCCTGCATCAAAACCGCTTTGACCGCCCAGGAATCAAAGTCTGATATCATCTACTCTCCTTTGCTTTTTCATTATATTTGTCAATGTGATGGACTTTTTTTCTGCTGCTTTGTGCATTATTTTTATTGTAGTCACCTATACTTCTTGGGGATGCTATTCCTTTACTAATTCGTAAATAAAAAGAAATAAAATGAGGTAGAATCTTAGGATTCGACAGGTTGCAAGAAACGAATATGAACGACAAACTAATATTTGGACTCTATAAGGCCTACCCAAGCGAAAAGAAAGGCGTCGAAATGGGGCTGCTGTAGACATGACACCACGAACGCAAACTGGCCAAGGTTTGTCACCGCGCAGAGATGTGAACTACAGTAAGAATTAAGAAACACAAGTAGCCCTAATTTGAATGCACGCTCACAGACTTTCCTTACGGACAAGCTAGCGAGCCCAGCACGACCCAACTCTCGGCTCAGCGCCACCTAAAATAGGTTGGGCTCTGAAAAGGGAGATAAAAATAAAAGCTCCCTGCCCACACCGCCGTAGGCAACCCGGACTTGCAAAATGTTAAAAGTAGATCATGTTCTATTACGCCTTTTGTGTGTTCGCCTTCTTTCTGGCAAAAGGAGCCTACTTGTGCACATTATGCCTTACCCGCGCTCGAAACGCGCCATGGTTTATGACGCGTTTCAGCGGAAGGCGTATTAGCTTACGCACTAATCACGCTCTCCGTATTTCAGTGATCTTTCAATGATAGAGCGTTTAATGAAAAGTAATGCTTATCGTTGCTGACCATTTATCTCATGCCTTTGTCGCTCAACCCACTTGCTAATACTAAGACTGGCAGTATCTTGAAATAAATAAATACCAAGACAGGAGGCCACGTGGGCTGCCAAGTGGAGAGCGAGCAACGGCATCGTCGTAGGAAGTCAGCAGAGCAGAGGCATCGTCGTCCCAGCTTCCGCGTCGCCCACACAGCGTGCGCGCTGTTTGCCGGAACCGCTGAGTGGCGCTCACGGACGAAGAAATCTCTTTCAGCGCGTCAACGGCTGCGCCCGCTGCCGGCCTCGACCCGCGCCATTCAGCGCCGATGAGCGTCGGGCCATCGCTGCGGCCCTAGGAGGGATCCGACCTTCGACGTGAGCTGCGAATTTAGAGTCGGCCGCGGTACCCTTCTCCCGCACTTAACGGAACCGCAGTGTGTGTTGCAGCCCCGTGTGGCATGGCTCATATGTCCGGGACGTTAGCTCGCCACCATTTACTGACGCTAAGGTGAATTCCTTTCAGTACAGAAAGGAGGACTGCGCGATCAAACCGACGGCAAAGGCAGACACAAGTACACGCATACACAGCTGCCCCAACATCCGACTGATCTAGTTGGGCTATATAATTCCCCTCGCCGTCGGGCACTAAAAGCGGTAGTCTGCGCCAATGTCGGTGTGCGTTCTTACGCCTCCCGTTGTCCTCGATTTTCTTCGGGCAGTTTTTATTGTAGCGATAGCTACATTACGGTACCATTTCGAGCCTTCGGCGTGGCGGCGCACCCACAGGGTGGTAGCGCCGCCACGCTGTCATGTGGTTGGTCACATGGTGTGGAAGAGCTGCCGGCGGCGCACGACGTGACTGATCACGTGGTTAGTCACGTGGCTGGTCACGTGACCAAGTTTCACTCGGCCAGCTGTAGCTATCGCGTCACTCCAGGTTTAACCAGAGCTAAACCACCCCCAGTTTCTTTAGTAGAGCCATGTACTAACTTCGCTGAACCCTTGCTTTCTGGAGGCGAATTTCTGCATATATTTGCTTTAACAGGATGTTTCTATTCACCGTTCCCCAACGGCGGATTGCGAGTGCGCGTTATGTTCGCACGAAGTATCTCGGACACCACTAATAAGTAATTCTCTTTGAGGCACCGGACCATTGAACTGCGTTCCATTTTTGTGTTAGCAAGACCCAACAAAGTCTTGCCGACTAAAGGCCCTGAAAAATTGTATACCTGCCTGTATTTCTTTTCACGCATTCGGAGTCTTAAGCCCAAAACATCGCCGGAGAATGATTCAATGTCGAGCCTACGATTCCAGAAGAAAAGGAAACAGTATGGTAGCCGCAATCTTGAAAGGACAATTGATGCCAGGAGTAAAATCGAAAATAGGGAACTATACCTGCTTGCCCTACAAAGCTTACTCGTGAATTGACTAAAGCAAGCAAAGACCACCGTTCAGGAGAACAAAACGTACTGAGAAGCGACAGTGATTCTATCTGCTCATAGCACTGGAAACGAGCCCTTCTCTAACACTTTATTTTTGCTTTCTTTCGGATACACGTAGGTTTACTGGAGGCCAGAGAAAAATAAAAAAGGCCTTCTTTTTCAGGCCTTGGAGCAATTCAAAACTTGGGCGGAAGCCTGACCTGCGGAGTGGAACATTCTGTTCCGCTTCGGACATTCAACAAATCTGAGACTGGATAATGCAGCTCCCGCACATAATGCTTCTAAGCTTTATGTGTTGTGAGTACAATGGAAGACGGGGATCCCTTTCCACGCGCCGCACGAACCATGCCAAGAACAGGAGCAGAACCTCATTTGACGGCTGTGGGAGGCCCAGGGGGCTTTGTCCTGCAGTTTTTAATCCTGATGTGATGAAAAAACAAAGCGCCAAAAAGCGCATACCAAAGTTTCGTGACGGTGCCATGTTTTTGGCAATACCAAGTCAACATCGCGGAAGAGCCCACGAAGCAAGGACGTACGGATTTTGAATATACAAACTTTAGAAGTAAAAAAAAGGTAAGAGGAAAAATAACACTACTAAAGTCTACTGTCAGAAACCTTGCTGAACTGAAATGATAGCCTGAGATTCACCGCTACGCGCACGGGCATAGACTCAAGGCAGTCGTATCTAGAGTGACTCGAAAAGATTTCAGAGTGCCGCATTCATACTGCTCGTGCCACCGAGCATGGGAGGCTGCCGCAGCCCTGTGTCGCTAAAACAATGAACAACGTTTGCAGTTCTGAAAGCAGCGCCCTTCCAAATACTTTGGGACTGCATAGTCTTCAGGACCTGCCTAGGAGCCATAAATGCTGCTTAAAAAAAGCTGCGTTTTTTTTCCCCCGATCTTCGATAACGCACAGACTCTAGTCGTGTCTGCAGTTTTTTGTCACAATACACTGCTGCAGGTTGATACAAAGCTGCCAAACGATGTACGTGCGGCAGTTCATGATAAGTGAGAAGCTTCAGCAACGCATTGAATGTGTCAATGGAGCTTGAGCAGCCTTTTATACAGCAAGAAGGAAATTGCGCAGGGCTCATTGGATGGGAAACACCGGAGCTGAAACACACTTAACCGAAGGTTGAGTATATATGAATGGATGAAAATAGCACTGTACAGTTTTCTGATTCCATCGTAAATGATAAAGAATTATATTCCGTATATTGTCTTGCTCGAAATGCTGTAATATAGCATAATTGTCATTTACGTCGCGCAGCAACACTGATCAATTAAAGCAGCAAGCTTCAGCAGTACCTTTATTCGCCGCATTGGTGCAGAGAAAGAAGTAACATTTTTCTTAATTGCTTGAAATTGAAAGCGGGCGGTGATTCCTAATATAATGAAAGCAAAGTGCACGCGCCTATGCCGCTTTGTGCGTGACCGCCATCGGCCTTCCGCTCCATAGGGAATGCTAGCAACGAGGCTGGTTATCCAGGGGGGCACCGCACGAGTACGGACGAAGAACTCGCCTCCACCGAAGTAGCAGGAAATTTTCAGATATGGTAGTAATTAAATTGCTACTATATGATGACAAGAATTTAAATACTTATTTGCTATATAATGTGTTTACATCTGTGTTCTAGTAATTTAGCGACGCAATGCATTTCTTTGACGCAGGGCAGAACGAAATAACATTTTTTTTAAATCACCTTTATTAAATATGAGTTAACCCTTTATGTTGGGAAAAGTTTCGTCTTTCCGCTGAACGACCAAGCCAAAATTTTCCGCTCTGAATCTCAGTTCTTGCAGTATTTGATATAGGTGTAACTGTACGTCCACTGACACAGTTGCACACCTTAAAAATATCTGCAGTACCTTTTGGAAGTAATTGTAATGCCATTGCATTCTGGGATCATTTACTGGCGATGTAATTTAATTGGATTTCCGTTGTTTCTCCAGATATCGTTATTTAATTACCGTCATAACGTAAGTTTGCCCCCCCCCCCCCACCCCACCCACCCCCCGCCCATATGGGCAAGCTTCTCTCGTATCTGACCACCCCGGGGTTCTCCTCAAAAAATGCGTTCAATTGCGGAACAGGAACCAATCAAAGCAAATGTGCTCCGCTTCCGGCCGCGCTGAAGGATTCTCGGTTAGAAGGAAACCATGCGAGTGAAAAAGCAGTCCCTCCCAAAAAAGCATTCTTGTCCAGCTAAGGTTTATGTCATGCGGTCGCTAACGTCACACGCACACCTCATGAGCAAATACGCGTCTCCACAAACAGCTGCGGGGAAATGGTCACAAATGACATTCACGTTATTTCTCGTGTTCGAGAGACACTATCGCGCTCCACGGAAAGAGGAGGCAAGAGGACGAAGCTGCCCTCTCCCTCTATCCGTGTGCCTGCTTCGAGCTGGTGCATGTCGGAGACGAAAATACCACCTTCTGCATCCTCACGTTCGCCTCTCTAACATGCAAAAGAAATGTAACCTCAGCGGGTCCGAAAGAAATGTAACCTCAATGGCGCCTACCGAGAAATGCCTCGGCATTCGTCTTACCATTCATCTTTCCTCGTTGGCGAGCACGGAAAAAACAAAATCAGGGCCAACGCTTCCTCAGCACTTCGAGAACGAAATCTCTTCGCCTTGCAAAGCACATGTGCCACTTTACCAGAACTCAACCGTCCAGCAGCTTTTACCACTCGCGATTATAACCGCTGTTCTAACCACGTCGAACAATCCCACTTCTTTATTTATTTCATTAAATTGTTTTCAGCCCGCACCCTGCCGCCATCTCAGTGATGCTGCTCTTCCCATCGTCTTCATAATCACCTAGACTTTACTCACGCCTAGTTCCAATGTAGCCAGGTGTTTTACACGCCTGCACCACCACCTGATAATGACACAGCCTCCGATGACGTTATTAACATCCGAAGTTCTGCCTGACTTAGATGCGAGAAGTGCACATATTTGAGCAGCCATCTTTTCCAATTTTTTTCTTGCCTGTAAATAGCTCTTCCTAGTCTAAAATATGAACCACACTGTGCCTTATTTGTCCTGTGAGGATGACTATTGTAACTGCACGCTTAAGAAATTTACAGCTGTGTAAAGGCTCTCATTTCCAGTCTGTTTTAGTACCAACTCATTAATTATTGCTGCCAATAATATATCATTGTTTTTCTCTCCACTGCTACATTTCCGCAGTACAAGAACGAGCACCTGGAGGAATCTGAATGCGTTAACCTGTGTGGCTGTGGCCGGTGTCTGGAGAGTCAGAATCACGGATTCAAGCGCAAGCCGCCTTCCCGCACTCGCCTAGAGGCCACCAACCGTGCGTAGAGCTCCCTGATCTCCGAAGAGGGAAAGCAAGGCAGAACGCGGATTCGGGTTTACCATTTATGGAGCTTATAGCAACACTGCGCATTCTACTTCAAGCGGTCGCAATTGAGGCGTAGCACGTGCGCCTTTGACTCTTGCGGTTTCTTAAACTGGCGCTTGCTTCTCTACCTGATGCCTGCCGGCTGCTTGTAGCCACGCTCTCGAATATATCCTCACATTTCAGGAGATATTTAGCTTCCCTCAAATCTCCACGGGCCTCCGCCCTTTCCCTCACCTCCACAATACAGTATTCGCCGCTGCTGCTCAACGTCCGTGTTCCAGAAGTTCGTGGTGCTATAGGAGCGTTCGTGAGCATCTAGGGAACTAAATGCAGAAATAAATAAAAGTTTCTCCAGCCCAGGACAAGTGAACACGTGAGACACGCAGTGACGAGTCTCGGACGGCCTAGCCAAATACGGGGCGAGTGGCCACCTTACAGCGAGTACAGTAGCGGCATTTACGAATGGCATACTGGTGGAAAGAATACCGTAGCGTGGGCACACCTTTTCACGGATAATGTACTTTTGACTCCTCAACAAAACCCGTTGAAGCCCGGCAGGGAGTTGTATAGGTCGCCAACTCGCCCCGTATTGCGCTGTTTTCGCGCTCCAGACAAATGTGCGGAAGAGTTTACTACCACCTCCGATGTTGACACATCACGACAGTATTAAAAGAATTTACACCTGAAAGATAGGACACGATAGTGCGGAAGCCATATTCAAATTGTAAGCTTCGATTGCCTCCTCGTTCTCAGACGAAGTTGTCTTTGTCTTCCCTATGACTAGGCCGGGAGGCTCAAATGCGAGCCCATGCGACTGGTTAACACTAATTCATATTTGAGTCACACGAAAAAACACCAAGGACGCGTCGTGCTCTCGGCGTCCTGTTATGTATTAAGGCGAAAGCCTTTAATGGCTCATAATCGCGGCCACGGATATGTCCGGCGTCCGGTACATGCTCGATAAGGAAACACGGTGGGATTCGGACCACCATCCTTCCGTCCCCCTGATTTTTTTTCTATGTATTTGTCTGAATACGTAGCGCTGTTTAATTTCAAGAAAAGAAAATGCATGACCAACTAGGCCCGAAATTTGTTGTATTACGCTTCGTAACGTATCTAACATTGGGGAAAAGAACGGTAACCGATTCTCCAAGAATTTCAGGGCACTGCATTATCTTTCATCGAAACTTGTTAGGTGATCACTTTTTATGGTTATTACTAAAGGCCCATTTTATAATCTCCCAGTAGTGGGACCCTAAATGCGGACTCCTTAGGAGTAAAACCGCCATTTTCATGTTATCACCTTAAACGTACATTGCTTTTTTAATTTTTTGTTTCAATTTCTATTTCAGATTTCTCCGGCTTTTCTCAAGTAATGTTCTTGTAATGAGAACGGAATCCCAAACCAAATAAATAGAGCATCAGTCTATCCTGAGAACATATTGTACTTGCATACTGCCTAATATAATCCGGTTATGCAGGCTATAGCTCAAGAACGAAGCGGCGGCTGCTGTTTAAATCAGGCAGGCATAGACCTATTTTGATGACTTCGCCGCAAATCGCCTTGCACCTGCCAGCGTGCGTCTGCTAGTGGCGGTGGCAGCTGCAAAGGACCTTTACAGCAAGCCGCCGCTGTGGCTCAATGGTTATGGTGCTTCGCTGCTCACCAGAAAGACGCGGGTTCGATCCTGGCGGCGCCGGTCGCATTTCCATGGAGGAGAAATGCTAGAGGCCCGTGCACCGTGCGATTTCAGTGGACATTAAAGAATCCCAGGTGGCCGAAACTAACGGGAGCTCTCCACTACGGCAGCCCCCATGACCTGAGTAGCTTTGACCAGGTTGTAAGGACGTACAGGTCTATGATGCCAGAGGTTGGAAGGCCTGCTTTGAAAGGCATTTTCCGCTTTGCTCTTGGGTTTCATCCCAGTATAGTAACGCATTTTTGCTGCTTTCAGCCAGGTACAACCGGAAGAAAGCAGCAAAGATTTCGTGCTGCGCTTGTATTTGCACTTTTTAGTCACGCTGTCAACCCGGACTGTTATAAAGCGACATCTTCCCCCCCTTGTTTGATAGCTAACAAAGAATCTGGGTGTTCCCACCCACAAGAATTGCCTTTCAGGATTTATTAACGTCATGCCATGCGCGCCGCCTATAGAGAAACGACGAACGTCAAGACAAGCGCGGTGGTTCAGTAACGGAGGGCGGCTATCATGAGGGGCGCAGATCACAAGTTAGCAGTACGACCAGCGAAAACTGCTCAGCAAAAACTAAATTGCCAGAAGCTGCTAGGAAGCACTGCCTTCAAAAGTTCCGTGCAGAGTACCACTTAGTCTAAGCATTGTTAAGCGTAGAAACATGAATGTTGGCAGCGTACACTCGGGTTGCATTTCACATGGCAGTGCTGTCGCATGGAGAGAACAAGTCGACAACCCAAGAGCGTCGCGGTGCTGTTAATACTCAATGTACCGAAATGGCGAGAGTTTGGGGGCCTTTTTAACCGTATTCTTAAAGAAGCAAATGCGATATCATTTAGGTTGCCTGCTAAGGTGCCTACAATGATTCTTCAATCTTCCTTTGGGATTTTACCGCCAACACTAGAGTTGGAACCGGTTCCGTTGTTGTTATAGCATATGCATGAGCTATCACCGTGTTTAATGTTAAATCACCTTCCGTGGAATTGTCTTGTGCGATTATACTAATACCACCCACTAATCCGCCCTACTGCCCCACCAAATCAACCTTAAACCCTTCTCTGTGGTGGCCTACTTCCAAAGTTTTGGCCTGCCCTTTGGAATTTTGAGGGTGGGCTAACTTTAAATTTTTGTGGGTCCTCAGATTTTCATATTTAGCGGCGCCCTATGATTGGTGCACTGGTGGTCACGTGGTGTTTAAGACACCACGACCCTTACGACCAATGAGAGAATTTCGTTAAGAGACAACCCGAAAATCTTTTGTGAAACGGCCACATAAATGCTATAGCATGAGTGGTGCACCAGCCAGAGCGTGCGGGTCTCTCCACCAACGAATGTCGAGAAAAAAAAATGACTACTCATAAGGGGAACAAAGACAATGACTCCGCGTAAAAAAAGGGCGCCTGGAGACATGAATGTGTTCTTACAGAGCTGGCTTATAATTACCATAAAATGCACCAAGAAATAATAGTCATCAACGATACAATTAATGGATTCACCCACATTTCTTAAACAGATATGTGACTGTGGCCCTCAGGAGCGTTTAATGTCAACGCCGCTGCTTAACGCACAGCGCTCGAAAAATGGAGGCAGGAAAAACACAAACCATTCAGATCCTTCGTCAGCTTTATGGCCCCATATGCCGGCGACTAGGCCATAATAGTAAGCAACAAAAAAAAAGAACTTTAGCGCAGATTTGATAAGCTAAGTGCTCATGCCTTAATTTGCCCAGCCTGCCTGCTGACTCCACTCTTCAGCATCGAACGGTTTGGCCAAAGGTAGTTCTCCGTTTCTACTGCGCACAATGCATTTTCGTTTCATCTCCCCTCTTGCCCAAGTTAAATAAGCCTATCAGCACAAGCGCGTACTGGCTGTCTCAAGGGCGCAATCAAAGAGTCCCACTTCCTATCATATCAGATTTCGGCTTCGCTATGCTTCTGCAGCCAGATGATAAAAGGAGAACCGTTGACTCCAAAGCGCAACATCGGCTAAAAAGAATTCCTTGGGGATATCGCGGCTCAACGAGGAAACTTATAAGGCTATGTACCAGATAATGCGACGGAAGAAGGCCATCTGGTGGAACACGAAAAAATATTCCCCTAATTATGCCTCCATCTAAAGTGAGTGTAAGTGACTGTCAGAAAAAACGCGCTTCTGCGTTAGGCTTTCCCCTCTAGGTCATTCACGAGTCAGCATGGTAAGACGATGCCTTTCGCTGCCAGGGCGAATGGGATGGCCTCGCCGAACGGAGAGGGCACAGAGCAACACAAGCGCTGCTGGAAACTGTGCGGGAAGAGGCTACTGGGACGTATGAGACTAGGCGGACCATGGGCGCGTTCCGCGTGTCTGGCACCGGCAGGAGCGGCGCCGACTAGCAAAAAGGGACGGCGCCGCGGTCAAAATGGACTGTTCGGTGCTGGCGGTTGCGAAACTCCGTTCAGGTGTCGTCTAGAGACACTTTAGTTGAAACTAGTGGTTAGAACCGCTTCCTGGGAGCAGGAACTGACGCTATGACCAATAACAACGAGTGGCTATGACCACGAGCGACGAGCTGTATTATTTTCTGCGGCGAAGATGATCGCATAGAGTACGCCCAGCTTCGTACATCGCAGCCGACCGCACAGAAGCGCCGGGCGAACGGCGTGATCCATTTCCGGCCCCCAGCCAGCGTCCATCAGCTCTGTCCCTGTGGCGCCTCGAGAGGCGCTTTACCGCCGCGTATGCGCGCTGCTGGGGGGTGCAGGAAATGCAGGCACACGTCACCACAGCACCAACCAGCGGAGAAGCCCTCGCTTGCCTACGCAGACCCATTCGCTGACCGCGGCGCCACCGTTTCGAATTCGCACGTCAGCAGAGGGCTTGCTATAGGATCGTCGAGGAACAACAGCTCTTGCAGCTGCACAGAAGGGCTGACAAGAGGAAACAGCAGCTATCCGCACTGTCATTCAACTTCAGTGCCGGCGTCCTCCCTAGGGAGCGCACTGCCGATGATTTCTCGATCAGTCTGCACAAACCCTTTTTGTCGCTTGCCCCGACGAAACTGGCATGGAGGACAAGACGCTCTTGCCGCCGTTCTGGTATCCACCTGTTCCAGCAGGCACTGTATGCCGCCATGAAATGCGGAGATGGCTGCCTCCACGGAATCCTGACCATCAAGGTCAGGGCTAGTGTGTCTTGGGGGGCAGCGTCCCTCGGACGGACACGCACCACTAAGCCGCACTGGCCACGCACTAGGGGAAGCTGTTTCCATGCTCACCTGTGGTAAGCGACGGTGCGGCAGTGGAGGCGGACGTTGCAAGAAAAAGTGGCCCGGCCTGTGCTCGCGATGCAAGGCTCTTTCGCAAAGAACAGCGCACACGCAAGAGAGGCGGCAGCTGCTCTGTCCTGGCTCACGAAAGCGACACAGAGTACCGTTGGCTGCTAGCGCTGCTCGCGTACATTCGGGCTCTTTCCGAAGGGGCCCGCAGTCGCGAGCAGCGGCTCCGTCGCCGAACCGTCGCGCCCCCTGCACACCTGAGGCCGCGCGGCTGCTCAGTCCATCTTGACGCTGGTACCCGCAGGGGAGGCGGGTTCCTGCTTCATGAGACTCTTCTGAGACAGGGCGAGAAGCGCGTTGAGGCTGTTCTCGGCGTCGGCCGCGTCGTCCATCGGAGGCGGTGCCATGCCGTTGGGGTGCTGCTGCACACCGTGGTGGAGGTCGAGTCCATTGCTGCCCTGCCGGTCGTGGCCGTTCTGCAGCGACGGGTGCTGAGGCGGAGGAGCCCCCTGGACCATCCGGGACGTGCCCACGTAATCGCCCCGGTCCAGCCTGGGGGGTCTTCCGCGGGGTCGCGAAGGCGGGGGAGCTGGCGGAGACGAAAGGTCCGTGGCGGTGCAGTGGCTGTTGGCGCCGCTCGACTCTTCGGACTTGATCTGCGACGCCAGCTCCTTGATGACGCGAAGACCTGCGCACAGAAGCGGCGGCTCAGCAGTGGCGGTGTGCTGCGCCGACTATCACAAGGGTGCCAACCTCTGTCCTGTGGTTTTGCAGCGCTAGCTGCATTAACCTATATAGTGGCCCGCATGTCATTCGGTAACAGAAAGATAGAGAATTATATAGATAAGCACAACAATACCGGCTCGGACATCGCCACTCGAGCCTGGTCTCCATCATTCGGCGACGGCCAACTGGGACAACCGAATTCTGGAGCTCTCACCCAGATTAAGTGCACTTCCTGTCAGCCACTGATAGCCCACTGTGGCTATCACTCGCATTTCATTCCCAGTGGCCGTCGCACGTAGCTTCATAATTTCGCGAACCAGCTAACGCTGATCTGGTCGTACCCTGACAATTGTGACCTTTTCGTACTAGATGGCACATATTCTAGAAGTAGCAGAAATAAATAGCTACTGTCCAGCTTTCACACAGCCAGCCGAACGCGGCTGGAGTGAACATAAAGTGTGCAGCGATTTTCGCAATGACCATGAGCACGAACGAGTGCAGGAGACCCAGAAAAAATCGCTGTGTTCAGGCACAACTGAGTATACTGAGAGAGCTTCGTGAGCGTTTTGTTCTAATGCCTCATAAGTAAAAGAGCTTCATAAGCGGGATTGTTGTATAAAAAGCTATATCGTAACTATGTGCTTATACTAATATGGCACGACTTCGTGCGTTGAAAAATTTTAAAAAAAAGCAAAGATAGCTGAAAGAAAGAGTGGAACAAAGGGAGAAAGAATTCCACGTCCACAAACGAAATTCCAAGGTACAGTTACAACATATTTCCACACAGGCGTCATTTTAAGTACGAAGTAGCTTATTAGGCACCTGCAAATTATGCAACTCTCAATACTACAACCGCTTGCATGTACTTAGTGATTTGTACCTCGCTTAGAAACGCAGATTTCTAAACAAAACCCTGACTGGGACAAGCGTTCCAAGAGCGTTAAGGTATACGTTGAGGATTACTTAGTACATTGTGATGACTATGGCACGAATCCCCTTGAGGTTGCTTTACAGGTATTAGCCTGCTTTATCCATACTCTTCAGCCGCTCGTTATCACGCACGAGGTTCCCACGCAAGGGTCATTGAGATTCCTAGCTCTCAGGCTCTAGTTCGCAAGGGGGAAGGTCTGCTGGGCATATGAACCCAGAGGTGGCAAGGCGCCACTCTCTTTCCAGTCGGCGCATTCAAAACTGGATAAAAGCTCTATTGCAAACATTTATTCGCCTAGTGAGCTTAAGAAGTCGTGCATTCCCGCAATGGAGTCCAGTTTTCATCGCCAGGTTGGCCGCCTTACTCAAACTGGTTACCCCTTGCACCTTCTTGTATCTGTGGCGGAAATGTAGAAAAATAACCTCAAACTCGAGCGTGTCGGTGCTGAACAAGTTCGCGAGAGCAGGGAAGCGAAAGCAAAACGAAGGATTGTGGCCCTGCCATATGCACACAACGTATTCCATGGCTTGAGAAAGATTGGTGGCAAATCAGGCGTTAATGTCGTTCTGACAGCCCCAAAGACACTGAAAAGCCACTGACGGCGTGTGAATGCAGATCAGCTAAAAAAGCAGCAAAGGTGGACAATAAACCACCAGAATCGCTTCGTGGAATACGCGAAAGCCGTTGTGCAATCAAAACCTTTAAAATGTGAGAAAGAGTATGTTAGGCAGACGGGCAGGTGCACCAACGAGAGTCTGAAGGAGCCCAAAATTAATGTTGATCAAGCCTGCAGGCATTTAGGTACTCATGTGCAGTATTCATGCACGTATTCATGTGCCAGTATTCATGTGCCCCATGCCCGAAGCATGTGCCACGGAATTCAAACGATGTAAAGTGTTGAATAAACGCAGTGAACAGTTGGTCCGCGAGATTACTGAGGCCGCCGAGATAGTCAAAGGAAGGGACCAATGCGTAAGCAAGCCGTTCATATTGTTAACAAAAAAGGTTCTTCAGCTGTTGGGCGTCCAGTAATCTTGCTCTGAGTGTGCAGGACGAAGTAAGAATCATAGATTATTATGTTGTATTATGATGTAAAATGACGTGCCTGTGACGCGTTTGCAGTCCGTACAAATATAAGAAGCTGTGTCCTTTCCAATTAAACGTTGTTGAAAGTCGCCGCTCTGCTCGTTGTGTGTGCTTCTCTTCTCGTGTTCCGCCTACGTTCTGCGCAGTTAACGTCAGGACATCAGGTTGCATTTTTTGTGGCCTAGAGACTTCTCATCGTCAGACGCTTTGAATAAGCTTCAAGACACGTGCACGAAATAAAACTAATATGAGACGAGTCGGGGTATGGGCGCAAATCATTTAACCCTGTCCTCCGACGACAGTCACCAGAAAAAAAAGGAAAACTTGCAAAATTTGGCATCAGAAGAGGCCAGCAGAACAGCAGCAAATTTATGCTTACTTCACTGCGTCAACGTCTGCTAGTCGTGACAAAACTGTTCGCTCAAAAACTCTTGAGCCCTTGTTCTTTCCTGCATGGCACTAAACCAATGAAGCCTCGGGTTCTTTCGCATGAAGTGACGATGCGCCATAGCCTAGTTTGCATAAAATGACGCCTCCGCAACGTTCGCCTTTATTTGGCAGCGAGAACAGTGGTCAGGGCAAGAGCTGTACAAATTTGACCTGATCTGCATCCACTCCTTTTCACTTTGCTACAACTGCCTCTTTCACGGTGTTCTGTGTAGACATGCCAGATTTATCGCCATGGGCAGCGAGATCAAAATTTCAAACGCAAACTTAGACAAAACAAGCTTCGAGAGCACAAAAGTAGCTTCGAATTCAAGTAAGTAAGTAAGTAAGGTTTGGTTTATGGGGGTTTAACGTCCCAAAGCGACTCATGCTGTGCGAGACGCTATAGTGAAGTGCTCCGGAAATTTCGACCACCTGGGGTTCTTTAACGTGCACTGACATCGCACAGTACATGGGCCTCTAGAATTTCGCCTTCATTGAAATTCTACCGCCGCGGCCGAGATCGAACCCGCGTCTTTCGGGCCAGCAGCCGAGCGCCATAACCACTCAGCCACCGCGGCGGCTAAGTAAGTTCGCTATTGCAAGCATGTGTACATACTTGAGGGGGAGGGCAAAAGGCATATTAAGCCTGACGAGGCCCGTCCCCCCACGGCATTCGAAACTGTCAAAGCTGAAGGCATGCCAGACGTTGGTGATGCAGAAAATCGAGACAATGAAGATACAGGTACATGGCAATGCATTGAAACCCACAGGCCTAGGTTAACTATACCCATCGGTAAAAAATTCATCGGACGAGCCCCGTGCTGGCAATGCGAGCTTCAGCGGCATCTTGGATAGCGCTTTGTAACAGCCGGTAATTTACACAGGGCAGGGTGTGAAATGTGTTTTGTTTATGCCACTGCGCTCGTATTAGCATAAAGGGAAGGCTATAGCGAACGGTTTTGTTGACAGGGCAGAAGTTGCCGGGGCAGTCATGAGCAGCCACGTGGTGTGCATGGCATGTGGGGATAATCATGGAAGGAGACAGACAATGACGCTGTGATTTCACCGAATGTGCGAAACAACGCCGTCGCTGAGAAAAATGCAGACCAAGAGAATTCTAGAGCGTAGCAGCGATAACTTGATCGATGCACGGATAGCTTGAGTGTCGATCAGTCAGTTTGCGCACAAGAATGAATTCTGCTGCAACTCCTGCACTGACGTTCAAAATATCTCGTGGGTATTGTCCATTCAGAAAAAGAAAACTCTAAGAAAATAACATGCCAAAAGTTGCCATCGTGTACGTCGTGCCTCTGAACCGCAAATCATAACGATGCACAATTGCTAGCAAGCCAAGCAAGAGACGGCGGGTGACCGACGACTGGTCTTTGTGAAGTGCACCTATGCGCACAACTGAAAAGGCGGGCCACTAATCCTTATGGAGAAAAAAAAATGAGCCGCCTGGCTAAAGGTGGGAAGGTGTTCAAATGTCCAGCGTTATCTCGATCACATGAGAAGCATATTGAGAAAAGATTTCACGAAATCCTGTATTTTAAGCGGCTAGTTTCCTTAACTCCTTCCTTTCTAGGGGACTGTAATCAGTGACGGCACATTGAGAAGAAGGACGCACAACTATAAAAAAAATCCTGTCGGTTTTTGTTCCACGATACGTTCTTTTTTATGTCTACCATGAATTATCAAATAGGCAAAGTGATACCTTGATGACTGAAAGACCTCGAGAGGCACCTAGTTAAATTCATTTTATTCTCGCTCATAATTACAAGCATATGCCAACGGCTCTTAATAAAAGTTTGACATGCCTTGATAACGGCAAGTATTGTGTATTTCTGTAAAAATTAAATTACAGTTCAAATATTGTTTTCTGCACTGCACTATATTTAAAAACATTTCTTCTTGTATCCTTTCTGTTTCTGTGAAATTATTCAAAACAGTGTATGATAAACATTTATGAGTCCTATAACATCCTATGATGATCCCAACTTCCTACAATAAACCTGTAATGACGGCACCCTACTATGATCTGGCTGGCCTATATGACCGCTTCTGTCGACACACCACCTGTGGCACTATGTTAGAGGAAGACGAGAAGAAAAAACAAACTTGCGAAGTTCATGCTGAGCACAGAGCAGCTACCGGATGTTTGTTAGACAACAGTGTGCGTTCGAAGTGAAGAAAAAGCTGGCCCGGGACAGTGGCAAAGTGGGTGGGGAGAGAAGTCTGAAAAATTTTGTGTGATATGTTAGCCGCGGTTGCATAGTGAAACATCCCAATTTACGAGTGCCATCTTTGCATGCTTTCCAAATGACTTATTGGGAAACAATTTTAAACATACAGAGTCTACACAAACCATCTGCACAACTCAAACGCATACACATAATATGTAATCACTGGAAACAACGCGAAAGGGATGTGGAACGCCTAGTGAATGCATATGTGAAGCATAAGAATTTTCAATCCTTTTTCAATATCGTAAACGGACTCCAAATTCACACAACGCCGAACGTATGGAACGTTTCAGTAAGGGGGTGCAGGGCGGGAATAAGCTGAGATTATCTGGAGACGCCTTTGTCTTGAAGCGTATACGTAATATGAATGGTGACGACGATAATAATGACGATCGTGGAGAATAAATATGTGAAGTGGATAGGCTTTCCATTTTGAGCAGTTTAACATCTTTGAACACATTTTTCTTTTTTTCAATTGTTCGAATTATTTGGTAAATTAAGCACTCTAATTTTTTTTAATTCGCATCATCAAGCATTGCTCTTCATTCTGAGCATTTTGACACATTTGAACCCCCTTTTATCAATTTTTTTCTATTTCTTTAATTAACAAATTAATTACAATTATTTCATTAACTCTTCATCGCCTGTCACTCACCAATCAATCCCCAATCACCCGAACCACAAATTATCATGGTACAATATTTTTTTTACGCAGCCCCCGATTACACCACACCAGTTCGAATCCCTGCCGCGAGCTAGGCTCGAACTGTACCAGTAAGTTTATGCTGTACGAAACACTGAATCGTATGACAACATGCGGAAAATTCTGCGGAAAACAGGTGGCATCATACTATTTCTTTTATGCAGCCCCCGATTATTTCCGACACGCCAACGGCTTTTCGACAGAACGAGCTGAATAGGCTATCGCGTAAAATAAGGAAATTACGGCAAACCGACTCCTGAACCTCCGCCAGGTGGGTAACAGCGGAGCAGCCTCGCATGCACATCTTCGGGAAAACACGCACCTTCGTCCATAAGCGTCTCCTGGACAAGCTGCTTGGTGATCTGCGCTGACGTCTTCTTGACGTTGGCCATCTTCATGTTGAACACGTCTGCGGCACTCGGCTGCAGCGGTTGCTGCGGCTGCTGCTGCGAAGAGGCCGGATTGCCGGACTGGTTGGAGTCTTGCGACGGCGAGTCGTGTGCCTCATGGCTCAGCGTGGGCGAGGAGTTGTTGCTGTATGCCGAGAACTGCGAGTCTGCGATACAGGACACACATCAGTTGGAGTGCACTCCCCGCCCTTTACACCCCCTCGAGGGTATTTCAATGTGCCTCCCACTCACAACCTTACACACGCGAGAATAGGGTGGAACATTAGCTCGAACACAAGAAGTGTACAAGTTACAGTACGCTTAATTACTAGAAATCTGTTTTCATGCAATCGCAGCACCAGCGAACATTGGAACAAGTTTGACATCTAAAAGTGCCTCTCGTGTTTCGAATTCATTTACTCACAGAAAAAATTCAGGTAGTGAGTAGAAAATTCAGGGGATGGATTATGAGAGTTTGGATAGTGTTAGCAGCAACCGTTACTTTCGTGACAATAAGTAGAATGCGCCTTCTAAGGACAGTCTACGTACTCTTGCAGGGTGGTCATACTTATTTTTATTTTTACAGGATAAGGGGCAGAAGAACACAAAGACTTATGGAGCTTGCGAGGTGACAGATTGTATTAAACAAGCATTTTTTCCAGAACAGCGCCTTCGTTTCCTGTCATCAAATATGTTGTAATATACTTATAACTAGGACATGAACAACAGGAGTGCGTCCCTCGTTGGAGCCAGCAGCGCTGGCCAAATCAGCCAGGCTGATTTACTTAGCTAATTTTCTTGCTGTGAATGGTAACCACTGCACCCCGTATGAAGATGCAAGTATGCTGTAAGTACTTTTGCATAGGTCGCATACCAGCAAGGTTCACATCTCGTGAGGGCACTATTACGACGAGAGGTGACTGCTGCCAAGTTACGCCCTGTGTCAAGAGAAGTTAGTTTGGCCGCAAACTTACGGCAGCTGCTCTTTACCTGCTGAGAAGCACCGTATTTTACAGTACACACACAAGGAGCCTTAGGGGTCAGTGTGCCTTGACAGCAAAATGCCCTTTCAAAAAATGCAATGAGCGACTCAGCAGCCAATGAGGAAGGTTATTTTGCCGCTCACTGCAAATAGTCAGAAATGCGTGCGCAAACCTCTTTAATATTACCAGTTGTGAAACTTCCCATATGGTCCGCACATCAAAAACGGCTGTCCGAGGTGGCAAAAATTCAGATGTTTACAGACTACCGCGCCCTTTGCTGTCATTAACGTAAACAGAGTTCATGTCGAAAACTCGAAGATTGTTACCAAAACGCACAACTTCCTGAAACAATGAAAGCGAAACAGATGCTTTAAAAAAACATAGCTATACGAGTCTGAGAGATAAATCAAGAAATAAAATAAGCAAAAAAAGTTTTTCGGAAGACAATGGCATCATTTAGCAACAGGTTTTTTTGGCTGCTTTCAGATGGTGGCACCATCCTAGTCTCTTTCTGAAGCGGCGTCTCCCAACTGGAACGATCTGACAGCTCTTCTAGAAACAATGCAAGCACAGTAGCTGCGGAGCGAAATCTCCCGGCGGACACGAGCTCGTCGCACTGCAACAAAGAGGGCAAACCAAACATTGAAATTCAGGCACCTCAAGCACTCAGATTAATCTCCCCACCATTTGCAAACGTTCTCTCCCCCAGTTCGCCTAGTACATTTGTGGTTAGCAACGGCACATAATTAAACCATGAAAAGCGAAGGCTTTCAAACTGTGTGAGAGTCAGCGATTCTTGTTTCTCTCGCCTAGGCCGCGCAGTAAATTTCTGCCCTGTTTGCAGAAAAAGTACACGTAGTACACTCGCCAGCATCTGAACAATGCAGCTACACCGAGTGTACAATTACGATTTGTGCAATGCTTGCCTCTCGCCAGAGGGCATTCCGTCCAACAGCGGTCCATAAGTGCGCTGTTTGTTGCATTTTGAACGAGATGTACAATAGCACTTTCGAACTTCTTCTTTCGAGCATACATTTATCTTGCGTTCTAACGGGTAAATTTTCTTTACGATTAGAGATTTTAATTTCAAAAACTGAGAGTGATACGTCGGTGCAGTCTCAGCACGCAAACCGCACTGCAAGGCGAACATTATCTAGCGGATTTGGATCAATAATTTCACCATTAACTGCATAAAATTCAGTAATCCACTTTGTTAATATTTTCATTTTAGGCGGTAAGGTCATATTGCGAAGTTAAAGGCCGTCGACATCTAAGGGAACCTCTGCTTTTTTTTTTTATCGGCAATGTGGCTCTAAATATGGAACGTCCAAAATACCCATAGAAAAGTTCGTTGAGTTGGCTTTCCCGCATTACACATAAGGAAAATGACGTCGTTGCGCGTGGTATCGCCACTGAAATCAATTTAACTTCTTCCACATCATACAATGCACAAACTGCGTCTGGATTTGATCATAAGGAACGCTAGTGACTCCATTTTGGAAATATTTAATACAGAAAAACCAACCCAACGCGCTTTCAACTCTATTTTTGAGGTTGGTTGTTTCGAGGCACATCGCCGAGTAAAAAAATTGGAAAACAGGGTTCGCCCTTAATATTGGCCGCCTTTAATTTCGCAATACGAGCCGGCCCACTAAAAGTGAAAATAGAAACTTTTATAGTGTGATTTTAGTTAAATAATCTTCGAGTTAATGATCGACATTCGGTACAGAATGTCCGCCTTGGTTTACAGTCCATCTGCAAAAACGCACCAACGTATCGCTTACACTTCAGATAAAAATCTGTAAACGTTTAAAAAAAGGTCTCCCTGTTTGTCTCTCAGATGATGTCGCAAAACAGACTACAACTGGCAATTGAGGACCGCTCTTTCGTGACCCTACCAGAGAGAGGTGCGCTCACCCGTGTCGTCGGTGTCCACTTTGTCTTGCTCCGAACAAGACGAGAGTCGACCGTACTGGCCCTTCGCTGCTGCGCTGCTGCAGTACCTGCGGGGAGGACGAAATACGCTGTCAGCAACAGACCAAATACCGCCGTGCTCTGACGCCTGCTCCCCCTGCCCAACTTGTTCATTGATTTAAAGCTGCTCTTCCGACTGCCCGCTGTCACCCCTGAAGAAGGAATCAGACCGACGCCGAAGCGTCAGGTTTTTCATTAAAGTTCCGGCTAGAGAAAACGTGCCCGTTTTCTTTATAAACGCCGCGGTGAATGTAGGGAGTTGGTCCAGGAGATGTGTTTTTTTTTTGTGCGGTACTGTGCACATTAACTCAGGACCACTGGATCGGAATCCTTTGTGAAGAAACAGGGAGTACAGTTTCAAAAACTAAATCCGTGCAGGAAGAAAACCAATAATAAATCGTCATAAGCATCGCGGACATGACTTATATATCAACACGTCTGAATTCTTGTAACTCGGGCAGTATCAGGTGTTACGCCCAAGCATCTTGCAGACCTCACCAGAAGACGCCATCAAGTGGGAGGAAGGAGTGAGCGGGAAATAAACTGCGTAGGCCTTTCCTCGGTCCGCACAGCGCAACGTTTAGGCCGCATTATTTACGCCCACTCCCAAGTGGCCTCCAAGACTCCAGACGAGGTGCTGACGATACCCAGCCAACCGACAATGCTCTCCGACATCTTTGTTCTCTGCCCAGGCAGAAGCAGAGGGTCGTTTTTTTAGAAGCAGCACAACTAAGGCCCACCCGTGCAATGCGTCGAATAATGGCAGTCAGTTTCATGCAAAGGATATAAGGGAAAACGGGTTGAGGCCAGGCCACGGGAAGTGGCAGCAGCGTCGCTTTCAGCCGCGCACCCATCACGTGTGCTGGGGGGGGGGGGGGGGGGCACTGAAGGAGCGAAGCGAAATATCCAGCTCGACAATGAGGCCGTTGACTGACAGCCCGTGTCAGTCACGGGGAGCTGGCGATGCCTCCCTCTCCGGAGCGCTCAGTGCGCGTTCCGCTCCTTTGTGCTCCCCTCTGGTCTGTTCACACGAGTGCGGGATCATGACAGGCAACGATTCGCCGCGCTCCTTCTACCTCCATACTTCGCTAACCGAGGAAACTTTCGTCCGCGACTTCGAAGGACCCCGTGCCTCATCCTCCCACCTGGTATGAAAACTCAAGCAGTCGCATCAAAAGTCAGCACAGAGCGGTTGTTGTGCTGGGTGTTGAACGGTCGTGGACCGAGCGCAGTTTTCAATAATGCGCATTGATACCTTCCTTCTGGGTTTACGCTGTTGAATCAAAATTCATAACTACTAGAAAAGAACACGGCACACAAGCGTTCACGTGCGGATGCGACAAATTACGCAAGATGTCGCGTCACCGGTTGGGATTCAGCAACCATGTTCCGTGCACTCCTTGAAGGAGTGCATTCGTTGAAGGATAATCGTGAATCATCGAGGGAGCCGCCGGCACCTCCGCGGCCATGGCAGCGGAACACCTCGGATAACGTGGCGCCTAGTGTTCCTGTATATGCTCCCGCAAGGAGCAGAGTTGCGCGACTGTTTTCTTTGCGCCGCTCTTGACGCTATTCGCTGAGCGGCCGTCACGTGATGCTGCTGACGACGTTTGTTCCATTTTAAAGTGGAGGAGCCGACTTTCCAGGCGCAACGCCGGTTCCTCGCCAGCCCCAGTACCCTCTTCGACTGCCATCGTGATCGTACGCGTCCGGTGCGGTCGACTGCGGTGTGTTCCCGCCTTTTACGTGCGCTCCAGTTGTATATATTTTGATAGTGTGCAGTGACGGCAGCCTCCAACTATGACGGGGTGCAGTGCGCCAAACTGCAAGAACCGTACCGAAAGCGGCAAAGCTTTTAACGCAGTGAACAAGCTTTGCCTAGGCTATTTAACTATTTTATTTGTTAAGAATACCCTTAAGATTCTACTGACAAGGATATTAACACTGGAGGAGAGAAGAACAAAAATAGCATGAAATACTTGAAAGCAAAATTGGATATTCAGATAATTATTTTTCCTTGAGTAAAAGCATGGAGCAGTCCAAAACAAAGATATTTCAGTATGCACTGAAGGTACATATAATTCAAGTAGGTCAACAGAAAACGCAATTGTGCTTAGGGAAAAACGAGCAATTAAATAACAGCACCAGAAAGAGATATCACTTTTCGAGATCCTTGGAAACTCGTATACCACAATTCAGCTGCAGTGACTTAAGGCAGGCTTCTCTAACTTTTAGATATTAAAGAAGTAAGGCACGTGATGTGTTTGGCTTGAAAAGATGACCATGGCATAGGAAAAATGCAATGGAGGGCTCGAAGTCAGAGCGACAAATGATACGTATATTTTGTGAAAGATAAGCGCGCGAGTTTGCGATATCTGTGCCTTTGGTGGGTTAGATTTACTTGCGTGCAAAATGCATAGCTTTAGACTGCCCGCATTCACATCGTATGCAGCGTGGTTTCACAAGCTTCGTACCACATCGGCGGTCGAAACCCTATAGAATAATGTATTTCAATGTGGTTCTGCAGGGAGATGCATTACCGCACTTCTCTTCATCGCACAACTCACGCAGGTTTTTCATTTCCAAGCATTTCTGCCCCATTAATGTCCGTACTGCGAGCTGTCGCTGTCATTCCGCGATCTTTCTGTCAGGCTGTATGATATTTTCGGCAAATCAGATTATTTTCCGACGTTTTTTTCACCTAAGTATGATGGGCTTAGCATCGATCCCTGAGCACTGAGAGAGTAAAAGGAAAAAAGGATGCCCGCAATCGAGCGCCGTTTGTAAGCATTTAAAAAAAAAGCGAACTGCTCTACAACGCCAGCCCCGTCATAATCCCAGTGCCTGTGCGCTCGAGGAGCTGCTTTCCCGCACAGCTTGGAACAAAATGGCGGACCTTCGCGCAACTCTGCTCCCAGCGGGAGCATATACAGAAACACTAGTGGCGCCCACACATTGGCGCCGCGGGTGCAAAATGTCCTGCAGTCGCGCAACGTCATCGTTTAAACAGTTGCGTGAAATTTCCTCGCGTCCGGCATCAGAACCAAGTGCAGTCACCGACCAAATCAAGCAAGACGTAAGTTACGTTTCAGAGTCCATGCGGAATCTGCTCACAAGATATTAGACAGATCACGGACAGCATCATGCACGTTCCGCTTCTGTGATGCCCTTCCGCGGGGACCCATCTGCGCCTGCGAAATGACAGGCGCGCCCCTCGGGATAATCTGTGCACGCGCGGATAGCTCAACGCGGAAGCCGATCACGGATCGCGCTATGCTAAAACTCTCTATCTTTTGATCAAGGAACTAGTATGGGCACCGAAAAGTCCATATCATCCTCTCTCGGTCAGTGGCTGCATTTATGCGCTCCCAAGACACGGTTTGTTCGACACCGTGGACCACAAACACGGAAAAATGCAGCCGACACAGAGGTCTTCGGTTCCCAAAATACGACAATTACGCACCAGGTTCTCGGAAATGGTTTCCTGTAGTGCGGCATAACTGCAGCATAAATTATTTACGAACGCACGAGACTGGTCCTGGGAGACATTCCTAAACGATACTCGACAAGAGACCATGCTGCACCCACGCATTGTGTCTGTACACGCGTTCTGTGGAAGGCTACTGTGCGTTCTATGCGACGCCGGTCGCAAAGCTCGCGTTTCAGGCCGCGTTGCTTTGGCGTTCGGTGCAACCTCCTCCCCTCACCCTTGCTTATAAAAAGGCCGTGAAGGTAGCGTTTGGGGTTGTACTCTCCGACACATTCATCATTTATGTGTGCGTGCGTGCTGTCCTTGCCGAGTGTAAATAAAGCCGTTTCAAGAAGCCAACGTCTTTTCTGTGGATGCAACAGACCGCATTCACACTATGACTTAGCTCATGAAGAAATAAGATATATCCAACCCCTATACCAGGTGTCCCAGCTATAAGTAACCAAGCTATTAAAAAATAAGGAATGTCCTAGCCGCGTCAGACCAACTGAGGGTTGTTAAGAGTCTCGTGACATAGTCTGCAGTATTTTTTTTCGTTCTTCAAAGTTAAATTATTGGAAATTCTAATTAGCTAACGTTTTAATTATTGAATTGAGGAACAAAGTGTCAATGAAAAAATTGTAGATCACTTTAAAAAACAGCTGACAGCAACGTTTGCCCCAAGATACCGTTAACGTAAGGTAGTTTTTTTCCCCGGCATTAAACCCTGGCCCGCACAATAAGAAAAAGCGTCTACGAGACAATGGTGCCATTTAAACATCCCAAGGCGCGACTTAGAGAACAAAATCTATTTTTACTGAAGTGCTCTCCCCGGTGAGCCCTTGCGTGCACACTGAAGCAGAGATGTGACCCAGCCGCTGGTCACGTGATAGCTTTCTTTTAAGGCTAATAGGTAAAGCTACGTAAATCGTACCTTGAAGGAAACAGCGCTGCTATCGATTTTTGAAACGATCTACAAATTTTACAAATTGACACTTTACTTTCTTCCTTTCTCTCTTCCTTTCTTTCTTTCCTTCTTTCATACTTTCTTCCTTTCTTTCCTTCTTTGTTTCTTTATTTGAACTTCAAATGTTACAAAACATTTGCAAAAACTGCTGGGCCAATAGCCGAAGCTAGTGTAAGCCCAATGTACACATTTTGTATTACAGCAACAGAGGATACCAACATAAAACTCGGTTATAAATGATCAGTGAACAAAATAATAGCGAGCAACACTCAACAGCAGACATAAAAGATTAACAAACAAAACCCTCAATCTTCCAAAAGTAGAAGCGCTTACCAGGAAACAGGAAATTGTTAGCTATTTTGATTTCAAGCGTACACTCTTCCATACTTTCGTCCCCCAATATTGAATTAGGCGCTGACCATAGGCGTTTCGGGTTACAGGGTAAGTAAAATTAATATTGCTTGCATTTCTAGTATTCCTGCTAGGCAACACAAAATATTAATTGATAGCGAGTAATTATTTTGTGTAATGTTATTTACTACCATTGCGATTCTCATTTCGTATAACAGAGAAAACTGCAAGGTCTGTATCCTATTGAACAAAGAAGCACTGGGCTGATACCTGTTCGAGTATGTCATTATTCACAGTGCTCTTTTCTGCCGAGAGATAATTTGATTTATGTAAGATCTGTATGTACTAGCCCATGACTCGCAGCAGTAGGTCAAATTACAAGAAAAAGAGAAAACTAATTGATCTTCAGCACAGGTATGTCCAGCAACCCCCGTGTTATATATAGAATGTAACAAGCTGAAGCAAGCTTGGAAGACAGGGTATCAGTATGTTTGTGCGAATTAAGGTTCCTATCTAAGGTTACACCGGAGTATTTAATGGCGTCACCTTGCTCAATTAAATCCCTATCGAGGCAAATACGAAATCATGTATCTGTGATATGTTTGCGTTTTGACCTAAATATGACATACTTTGTTTTTACAGCAATTATTGTCAGTTTATTAGCCTTAAACCATGCTGAGATGTTACTTAACTCGCGTGTCTTCAATTTCAGTTACAGTGTAGCCTGTAAAAACTATTGCAGTGTCATCAGCATACATCACCGTTTATTTAATTCTGCACACCGAGAGGAAAATCGTTAATATGAATAGAAAACAGCACAGGGCCTAGGACTGACCCCTGGGGCACTCCAGCACAGAGAGGTTGTCGAGATGATTTTAAATGTTTTAGGTGGACAATTGTTTTCTGTTGGTAAGGTAGCTTGAAAAGAAGCCATGAGAGGAATCACTAAAACATATTGTTTTAGCTTATGAAGTAAATTGTTATAATTAACAGTATCAAACGCTTTCTTTAAGTCTTGGAACAAGGCTACGGATATTTCATGCAATGATGAACATAACTCTTCGGACAATGCCATTACTGCTGCTGATGAAGACCTGTTATTCCTGAAGCCATGTTGACAGTGAGATATGATTCTAGTTCTCTCCAAGTAGTCATGTAGTTGCTTTACAAGTTTCAATTCAATAATTAAAACTTTAGCTAATTAGACTTATCCACTTAATTAACTTTTAAGAAAGAAAAAATACTGCAGACTAGGTCACGCGACTCTAAACAACCCTCAGTTGGTCTCACGCGGCTAGGACATTGTGTTT
This sequence comes from Amblyomma americanum, assembly GCF_052857255.1. Classification (NCBI taxonomy): domain Eukaryota; kingdom Metazoa; phylum Arthropoda; class Arachnida; order Ixodida; family Ixodidae; genus Amblyomma; species Amblyomma americanum. Next base: position 169,538,972 of record NC_135502.1, read on the forward strand.
TTTAAAAGCCTGGTTACTTTTAGCTGGGACACCCAGTATATAGCCTTCATTGATTACGAGAAAGTATTTGACTGGGTTGAAACATCGGCAGCCATGCAGGCAAGGCGCAATCAGGGTTTAGAAGTGTCTTATGTGAAAATACTCGAAGATATCTGTAACGCCTGCACAGCTACTATGGTCCTTCATAAAGTCAGGAATAAAATTCCAATAAGGAATGGTGTACGCAGGGAGACACGATCTCGCCAATTTACAGGAGGTATTCCGAGGCCTAAATTGGAAAAAAATAGGCATACGAGTTAATTGACAATACGTAAATAATCTCCGATTCGCTGATGATATTGCCTTACTGAGTAACTCAGGAGATGAACTGCGAAGCATGATGAATGAGTTTACAGGCAAAGCAGAACGGTAGGTCTAAAAATTAACATGCAGAAAATTATAGTAATGTTCAACAGTCTAGCAAGGGGACAGCAGTTCACAATTGGTAGCCAGGTGACGGAAGTGGTAAATGAATATGTCTACGTAGTGCAGGTAGTCACCGCTGACCCGCTTCATGAGAGGGAAATAACTAGAAGGATAAGAATAGGGTGGAGCGCATATGGCAGGTTCTCTCAGATCATGAACGGTCGTTTACTAACATCCCTGATGAAAAAAGTATACAACAGCTGTGCCTATGGGGCAGAAACGTGGAGGCTAACGAAAAGGGTTCGGCTTAAGTTCAGGACAACGCAGCGAGCTATGGAAAGGAAGCTCATAGCTGTAACATTAAGAGACCGAAAGCGAGCAGAGTGGGTAAGGCAAAGAATGCGTGTTAGCAATATCCTAGTCGAAATGAAAAGGACGAAATGGTCTTTGGCAGGGCATGTAACGAGAAGGCAAGACAACCGCTGGCCCTTAAGTATAACGTACTGGATTTCAAGAGAAGGCAAGCGTAGCAGAGGGCAGCAGCAGGCTAGGTTGGCGGATGAGATTAAGAAGTTTGCGGGGATACGGTGGCCGCAGGTGGTAAAGGACACGGTTAATTGGAGAGACATGGCAGGTGCCTTTGCCCTGCAGTGGGCGTAGTCAGTCCGATGATGAAGGTGATGAGACTGGTCCTTATCTCCTACACTACAGCTCCAACAGGTGACACTGAACAACGGATAGGACGGCCGCGGTCAGGACATGGTGCTGTTGGTTCTATTTGGACAGCCGAATAGGCTGCATATGGCTACGTATGATAAGGGGCGCGGATTTCCGTTTCTGCGACGAATCCTGATCCTAAGCGTGGATTGAGCGAATTCGGGCCACTCATTGCCGCGCACGCTCGCAGAAAGCCTGCACATTGCTTTAGCCGTGAGAGTCTTACCGAGCCATACGGACTCTGTCGGTCACGTTAACGGCTGAAGGAAAGGGGCAGTGTGCGCTATGGCACGATAATTATCCTCCACTTACATCTGTTTTAATTATCGAGTAGTAGAAAGAAGCGGCAGCCAGCCATGTTGGCGAATTTCTTCTCGGCGTTTTCAGCGCTGTCTGGAGGCGGCTTTCGATCCAGGGATACATGCCGATGACAGCACGCCGAGCGCACCGCGTTGCATTCAATTTGCTCTCTTTGCGGCACTGATTAAAGCGCGTCTCGGACAACACGCAAACAGGCGGATGACTAATGGCCGCCGCCCGCACGCTCAACCGCGCGTGATCGCTTTGTCTCCGTTGGCAACTCGGCTGCGACGCTAATTTTCGTTGGCAACTAAGGCAGCGGTGTGTCGCCCAATCGACACGCCGAAAGAGAAGGCCCCGTTCGGAGCCTCCGCGCATGGCCGTGTGATAAATGGGCGATTCTCGCTCTGTCGTCTCACTCACCATCCGCGCCATAAATGCGTTGCACATCGTTGTTTCTCGGACACTGTCTCTGCACGACCGGCCATCTGTGCTGGACATCTTTCGCTTCCAACGCATCATGGTGAGGAGAACGCAGATGAGGCCCCGATAGCAGAGGCGGCACTCTCTCGATGGCGTTATTCGCTCTCTGCATCCTCACGGCGAGCTCCGCTTTAAAGTCGGCGTAAACTATGGAGCCGGCGCAGGACTTTTTTTTTTTTTCCTTTGCACGCCGCCACGGCCGCCCATTGAAAGCGAGCTTCGCACGACATTTGGCGCCGCGAAATGGGGAGAAAAGCAAGCGCCTCGAATGGTAAACAACGAAGCTGCCCCTGCACGTACGAGAGATGCCACTGTCACAGAATAGGGCTCAGTTCTGACCTCCGAAATTCAAAAGTGTGGATTTTTGGGCTTGTTGGTGCATAATCATAGCTCTATATGATAGATGATAGTTCTTTGTCATAGTGATGAAGAACTCTCGTTCCTGAGGCAACGTTGCTGTTAGCACAAGTGATTACGTGTCTTTGGTGTATAAATAGGTTGCATGCGTGAAATAAAAGTTGTTGGTAGTTAGCGCGCGTGTTGTTCGTTTCATCTTGTGTCGTGTCCTACTCTGCACTGTATTCTCTTGCTCCGAAATTCGCTCCGAAGATGGACGCAGTAGGCCGAGTACGCTTCCTGTGGGTGCCAATTTAAACGCAGATGCAACCAAACCATTCGGAAAGAGAGCGAAGAGGGCTTTCAAGAGAAACTGCTGATTTCGCTGGCCTGCGCCCAATATGAACTGAATAATTCGGCGACGCCGTTAGCAACAAGCGTGCTCGGCCGTCGTCGAACACAATGCCCGCCGCTCTCACACATCCTGAATTCAAGGCTGACAATGAACTTGCGAGATAATGCGTGAAACCTAGCCACAAAGGTCTCGAGCAACGTGCATATGGTTCCACCTGACCGCGTTCATTCGAGATAAATCTGGTCACGCTTTGCGTCATAAAGTGATAAAGCCCGCCGCAGTGGTTCAGTGGCTAGCGCGGTCGGCTAGTGAGTCGGAGTACCCGGGTTCGAACCCGACCGCGGAGGCAGCGTTTCGATGGAGGCGAAATGCGAAAGACGCCCGTGTGCTGTGCGATGTCAGTGCACGTTAGAGACCCCCAGGTGGTCGAAATAATAATAACTGTTTTTTAGGGAAAGGACATGGTGCAGTATCTGTCTCATATATCGTTAGACACCTGAAGCGCGCCGTAAGGGAAGAATAAAGGAGGGAGTGAAAGAGGGAAGGAAGAAAAAGGTGCCGTAGTGGAGGGCTCCGGAATAATTTCGACCATCTGGAGATTTGTAACGTGCACTAACATCGCACAGCAAACGGGCGCCTTAGCGTTTTGCCTCCATAAAAACGCAGCCGCCGCGGTCGGGTACAAACCCGGGAACTCCGGATCAGTAGGAAAGCCGGAAAAGCCACTACGGCACCTGCTTCTTGTTTCGCTGCCTCCTTTATCCTTTCCGTTACGCCGCGGTTCAGGTGTCCGCAAATATGTGTGAAACAGTTACTGCGCCATTTACTTTCCTGAAAAACAATTTCTATTTTTTTCCGTGTGCCAACGGCACTGAGCATGATAAAATTAACATTACAAAGCTTTGCGGTAATATTTACCATCACGAAAGTACGAAGTAGCGCATATCTTGAAATGAAGGGACAATTAAAAAAACGAGGAAAGACATCAATCAACCTATAGAAAGTCAGCAGAGCACTGGAGGAAAACGACATCGCAACAGAAACAAAATTCAAGAAAGAAAACTGCCCGCCGCGGTGGCTCAGTGGTTAGGGCGCTCGACTACTGATCCGGTGTTCCCGGGTTCGAACCCGACCGCGGCGGCTGCGTTTTTATGGAGGAAAAACGCTAAGGCGCCCGTGTGCTGTGCGATGTCAGTGCACGTGAAAGATCCCCAGGTGGTCGAAATTATTCCGGAGCCCTCCACTACGGCACCTCATTCTTCCTCTCTTCTTTCACTCCCTCCCTTATCCCTTCCCTTACGGCGCGGTTCAGGTGTCCAACGATATATATGAGACAGATACTGCGCCATTTCCTTTCCCCAAAACACCAATTATTTAAGAAAGAAAACACTTTGATAAAAAGCGAAAACAAAAAGATAGCAACAAAGAAAGGTGGTGCGAAGCAACAAGAGCACTAGTGAAAAGGACAAGTGAAAGGGAAAAAGAAAGTGCTTACTAACCACAAAGTCTTCGATACGCGCGAAAGGAGAGAGAAAGAAACAAAAGCGCTGATTGATGGTAGCCTCATGTGTAATTTAATTCTTATTGCTCACCTTTGAGCAGCACATTCTCTCTGAATTTTGCACTTTACACTCGTCTTCAACCTATTCCTGTTTACACATTATTTTGTAACATTTGATCAAAATATTTATTATTTTGATTATTATTATTATATCAAACTGTTTATTTTCTTAAAATATTTCTTATGTTTATTATAATCTGCTTTTTCCAACCACCACGCAGGCAGCAACAGTTTTCGTTTCCTTTCGCCTTACCTGTATTATGATTCGACTCTATCTGGCTTGTCATTATTATTAGGCAACTGAAACCATCTTTGTATTTAGCATGTTGCTAAATTTATTGGCTAAGATTCACTAAAGACACAGCGAGCAGTAATCCATCCACGTATGCACATGAGGCACTTCACGAAAAGCGTCCGAGTATTCGAAAGGTGCCAGGAAAATTTCTCAGCTAGGACTGCAAATAAACGCAATCATTCTTCGCTGGCAGTGTCCAATTCATTAATCATCTTCCTTTACATTTTTGCTGTATGTTAGAAGGCGAGAAGATGACCCAAGACAACAGGACTCGTCTTTCTCCCAGGGAACCAAGACGAAGGCAAGTCCTCTATGGTAGAAACATTGGCTAGCAGGCCGAGGCTCCCCTATTCGACTCTTCTTGATTTTGTTTCGTGCTGACACGAGAATGACGTGGTGCGCAAGCGATCGGCGGGGGCCATACAGTGGCATTTTCGCATTCCCTGTAACGAATAGGCGCTGAATGCATTGTTTTTGATGTGTGACATCTAATGACAGTCACTGACGGGGCGAATGTAGGCCTCGGCTCGAGCGTGGCAGACACCCCAGACGGCGTCGCTGGAAGACGCGTGGCGTGTCGCTGCAGCGGCAACGCAGCCGTCACCGGACACGCCCGAGACGCGTCCATGAATATTCACGCGACGGCGGGGAGGGCTCCGCCCAGATAAGGAGCGCGCCTATGCAAATGCCCATCATTATTTACCCCCTTGCGCCTCTCTGATTTCAGGTACCGCCGTGGTCAGCGCAAACAATGCCTCTGAGCCCGTGCACTGCACGGAACGGTGGCTGAGGCAGCCGCCCGCCCTGTTTCTGGCGGCCGGCAGTCGGCAGCCCCTGAGCCGACGGCTTCACTAGCCCGGCCACGCAGCACCAAGGGCGACTTGCTACCAAGTAGTGTAAGTGTCGCATGAACCACAGTAACCATACGTGTGCACTAGTCAGAGAAAAACGTCCGGTTGTGTAGCTCTCCAAAGTTGGCCCTAAATATATTTACTCGCCTGAAGGCGACCTGCGGTAAGTACAAAACAGGGCATTTCGTTTGGCGCATAGTTTGGCGTCCAAAGCAATACATATTGCCTATAGGGTGCGCCACACTGAATTCGACCACCTGCTCCGGGTTCATAACGCGCACTGCCATCGCACACTATACATATGGGCGCCTTGCCTTTCGTACCCACCGAGACGCGGCCGCTTAGGCTTGTGCTCAGCAGCCGAGCCCCCAACAACTGAGGCGCCACCACGGCGGGCTCTACGTTTTCGAACTTTTGGTATAGGCACGCGTGGGGTCCTCAAGCAGTTCCTTTGCTTTGTGCTTGCATTAAGACAGCGTACCAAAATTTTGCTTAATTGCAGTTGTTTGGGGATGTACTATCGTCCAGTCGCCTTAATTCGTTTAGCACGCATCTGTGAGTTTTCAGGTTACAGCATTGCTTAGTGACTGGGCGGCGAATCTTGTCCCAAGTAAGAACAGCAAGGACATAACCTCGTGGCTGCCACAGTACTGGACAGGAGGGCACCAGTCACTGGCACGGACCACGAAACTCGCTATCTCACGCGAGTCACGTGCACGCTCTTGTTCCTCACTTTTTCTGGACGCATGCAGGAGACGCTGCACAGCGCAGCACCACTTAACGCAACAAACCTTAAAATGTAAGCGAGAGGAGCAAAAACAAACGGAAGAGAAAGTCTGTTTTTTATGCTTCCTAATTATCTCCCTTCCTTTGCTAATGGACTTGGAGAGAGGTCTTCATTTTTCATTTTCAGCCACGTGGCTCCAGCTCTTCTCCGGTGGTTAGCAGGTCTGGCGCAAATATCCACACTACGTAAAAAGGAGCCCTCAGTGCGGCATCCACGTGACGCCGCGAACCGCGCTCTTTCCCGAGACATCTCCCCCCCCCCCCTCTTTTTTGTCTTGTTGCTGCCCCCATCCAATTAATCCTGGCCCGCCCCGTCCCCTGTTTCACGATACAGCTTTTTTAAATGCGTGCAAAAGAAAATTGAGTCGGTCACCGTAGCGCGCAATTAATTAGTTTAATTTGTGCGCTCTCACTGTGTCGTTCGGAGCGCGGCGACCAACACACAACTGCCCTGCGTGGCGGTCAATGTTGATGCGCGTAACACAACGCCGCACACTCCTTCACTGCTTTTCTTTTGTATGCCGTGTGTGAAATATAGCTCAGTCTCAATCGCACTTCCAGGATGAAACACGAGAGACCCCTCCGGCACAGGGTGGCCACATTTCAAGCTTCGGCCCACCCCACTCGTGTGATCGCCTGGTTTTCTTTGTTTCTTCGTCTGAAGCTCGCGCCTCTAACTCTCACCCATTAATCACCAAGAGAGCGCCGCCTGGTATGCTTGTTTGTACAACCAGACTAAAGATGCCATTGAGATGGAAATGCAGGCCTCGTAATCTTATGCCCAGGCATACAGCACCGCGTGTATAGCAGTGAAGCAACGTCATCCTATTGCATGAACTCGGCACAGTACGCTGCGCAGTTCCTGTTCGCCAAACGCCTCATGTGGCCCAACGGATTACTGGGCGCGACGGTGTGATCGCACGTCGGCACACAACACGACAAGGACGAAGAGGAGAAAACACAAGCCCCGACTCTTATTGAGTTGCCGCTGTCCACAGTTCCTCCCGTCGTCGCCTTTACTATCGCGCATCGTACACCGCGCATGCTTCACAATTCCAAGCGATTTGCAACGCCCTCGCTCCCCTTCCGCTCGTCCTCACCTGCAACATCTCCACACAAACCCTTTCGCCACATTTGAACAGCTTAAGACCGTTGGTCGCACGTCCCAAATTACACGACCAACTCTGCAGACAGTACCTATGTGCTCTGCGCATACAGTGTATTCGCGGACATGCTCACGATACGCATAACATTCACGCGGACAGTAAAACACACCTTGACACATGAGACGACCCGCCAACTTCCCCCCAGATCCGTTTGTGCCACTTGTATTCGAATCGCAAGTTTCGCGCCAGAGTACACGCGCTCTAATTGCGCCGTGTTTTCGCCCTCTCGCCCGTTCTTACTGCGGGGAGGAGGTATCAGTGCGTCGCATTCCGGCAGGGGTAGCTCTGACCCCATCTTCTGAACATTATCCGTGGTGTGACAAACAGCGACTGACAAATGCCCCCGATGTGGCACTTCAGGGGACTCGTGCGATGTGCGACATTTGTGGACGTGCTCAGCCAAGGCCTCTGTCGAAAACGCTTCCTCGGCGAGGAGAACCTGCGGTGGAACCACGAATTTGACTATGAACAGTGGACCACGGGCAATATCTAGACCTGCAACCTTCGCGGCTACCTGAGCAAGACTGCTCTTCGCTCCTTCTTCTACATGCTATTCGCTGTATATCAGCCTATGCCTTATGAAACACTTCTGGAAAAGAAAAAGGCTCTTGGCAGTTATTTACCGTATGAAGCCTTGGTTATTATCCTTCTCCATCTGCGATTATCCGCTCGAGCCTCCGCATAGACTGCAAGTTCACCTGCGAGCATTGCCTTTGCGCCGTGAGAGGGACTGCAGCACCATCCCAGCCAGTTCGAGCCGGTCGGGGATGGTTCTCGGCACTGCGTTGCAAAGCCACTTATTGTCTGCACTGTTCTGATTATAATTACATGCGTGGGCTACACACGAGGAGCAGAGCAAGGGCGAAAGGTCGTCAAGCTGCTTCGTCGAGCCGCACTATGGCTTGCAGACTTGCAGGCTGGCGGCGGCACGCGTTCCTCACGAAAGGTTTACCGCCTAAATTTCATAGCAAGCCAAAGCTGCAGCCCTGGCATGCTTCCTGTGGTGTGCCATTCACACGCTGCACTCAGCGCTCAAATTTATGCGCGACGCAAGTGCCAGAAAACGTGCCGGTCTTCGTGGTGTCCCTGTTTCTTATCCCGATAGGTGCTGCGAAATTCGCTATTCTCTCAGGTGCTGCAGTGGAACGTTCAAGTGGGCTTGCATTAAAGGAATTAAACAGTCGGTGTCGAGAGCCAGTGAATTCTTAACTCACCAATTACCATTAGTTTTTCTGGATACCCAAATGTGTACCAACAGATTTCAAACGAACACCCGGAACACGCTTTCTGACGCACGGCTTCAGGCAACCGGCTTGATTGGTGCAGAGGCATCACAGTGTGGAAACAGCGCGAAATACAGCATGTAGGCGACAAGGACACATAGACTCGAGACGACGATTTTTACGTCTAACGTTTCTGTGTACAGGCTGCCGAATTATGTGCGACAGCATAAAAATTATTAAAAAAACAATTCCATGTGCTTCATGAAGAAAGAATAATTTCTTTTTTTCATCAAATATATACAACGCTACACCCCAGTACTATGCGCCCTATGTGATGTCTTTACAGTGTCGGTCCATGTACATTTTCTTTTTCTGTGCTGCGGGAAAGTGAAGCACTCGGAACCCCCAATTCCAGCAGTTCGTCTTGAGCAGCTTCGAAGAGAGATTTACATAAGCATGCGGGGCAAAGATAGGTCCATATACCCCAGGTGCCTAGGAAAGTTCGTGAAATCGCTTGCTCGTGTACCTTTCATTGGACAGACAATGACACGATGGAAGAACGTTGTAGATTACCGTCCCTGCACTCACTAAAGGTACACTTAAAACGTCTAGCACACCTTCATTATTTTTACGTCGAGCAAAGAAGTTTGACTTTTGAATCCCAAAGTCTAATGAATGACGAAAGGAAGGTCAGGAAGGTGATCCCACTTCATAAATCAGGTGACGAGCATTCTTCATATAACTTCCGTCCTATTCCGGCCACTTGCATTCCATACAAAATTCTATAACATGTTCTTGCCTCAAACCTTGCTAACCTTCTCGAAAATATTTCTTTACAACATCCCAACATGGCTTCCGCAAGACACATTCATGTAAATCATAACTGGTGTCATTTACGCATAAGCTAAAGGTCATCTTTTACCGCTCTGCATTTGCCGACAGTATATTTTTATATTTTTAGAAAGCTTTTGATAAAGTATGTCATTAACTTCAAATGTTTAATTTACATCCATTTACATCGACCCCAAACGACTAGCTTGGCTGGAGTGCTTCCCCTTTAATTGTCCACAATTTCTTTTTGCTAATAACTCGAACTCGCAGCCAAGTAGAGACAGTCGAGCGTACCTCAAGGGTCGGTACTTGGCCCTGTCCTTTTCTTAATTTACATGAATGATCTACCCTCCGGTGTTCCTTCTAAGATTCACTTATTCGCAGATTATTGAGTGATGTTCATGGAAATGGTATGTGACACTGACATATATTCTCTTTAAAAAGGCCTTAACACTATCACTATTTGGTGTCAATCATGGTCAACGGAGTTAAGTATCAAAAAATGCAAATTTCTAAATGTGGCAAAAACTTCTAACCAGCTACCTTCTTACAGCGTTAATAATGTCCCTCTGTATTCTGTTCAGTCTTACAAATATCTTAGTATCCACATCACTAGCAACCTACATACTTCTTACGTAAATAAATATGCTAATCGCTTTCTAGGATATCTAAAACGTTATTTCGCTGAGGCCCTTTCTTCTCTAAAACTACTACTATATAAGTCACAGGCCTGCTCGAATTTCGATTCTGCTGCAGCAGTTTGGGATCCTTTTCAGAAAAACTTAATTTACTCGTTACAAATGATACAAAACAATCCTACTCTCTTTGTTCTTTCTAATTATAACCGAACTGCCGGCATATCTGCAGTAAAATTATATCTTAGCCTGTAATCTTTAGCATCTCGCCATAAAGCCCTTATTCACAAAACATTTCATCATCCTATCCCTTCGCGACAAACTGATCTCCCCTCCCCATTACATTTCATCAAGGTTAGATCATAACAATGAAGTCAAAATTTCATTATGCAAAACCAATGCCATGTTCCAGTCATACCTTCCGCGCACAGCTTTTGAGTGGAATCACCTTCCCCTCATCAACCGCTACAATTATTGATAACCAGCACTTCAATGCAGCATTGGACAACATTGTACAAGTAGGAGCATCTATTTTTGTGCTACCAAATAATGTACTCAATAATAATAATAATAATAATAATAATAATAATAATAATAATAATAGCCTTTATTTCTATCAACGTGATGAGGGAGGTTGGGGAAAAAAGCTGGAGAGCTTGACTGGTTCCCCCCCCCCCTCATATAAAATACATCATTTCTTCCACAAAGGCAGATCCCTGCAGACGACAGAACACAACATTTTAAATTTAAGCGCAGTGATAACGAGCATAAGAAATAAAAATAACCCATAATAAAACAAGTTATCATGAAACAAAAGAAACAACGTAGTATCAACAGTGAGGCCTATTTGTACATACTGATATAATTGTAGTGCTATTGAAGATATGTCGCATTCGCATGGCTCTAGACATACACAAAACTACAAATGCATATTTAGCCGTGTAAAAGGGTACATTTCAAGCCGTAACAAAATTGCATACAAAAAGAGCACGGGAAAAATTGTAAAGGCATCCAGAAAAATATCAATTCAGGTATAGTAGGATGAAGCTAAATGATCAAGAAAATACATTTGATCCCGAAAAAAAAACAATTTGGGGTCCTGCTTTAATGCTTTTTCGGGATGTATGGTGTGTCTATAACAAATATTCAATAATTCTGGCAGTTTTTGTTTAATCATTTGCTTTCCGTAGTTTGTTCTGCACCTCTCAATGTTCCAAGTTTCCGGACAACGTGTATCATGCGAAGGTGTTCTCTTTGATAAGGAAACTAAGGAAGAAAGGAAGTTTCTTTTGTTTGACATATTTTTTGCAAGTTAAGCACAGACGGTAAGGGTAGAGCTGAGTAATTTTTATAATCCCTAATTTTTCATATAAAGGCAAACTTGGGTGATCCCATGGAACATTGAAAACGTGTCGCAACATTCGTTTCTGCAATGTAAGGACCTCTTAAATTTGTAGCAGTAGTACTCCTCCAGACTAAGTAAGCATAATTAATGTGAGAGTCAAATAAAGCATTGTAAAGAATGACCTTCACTTTTAATGGCAACAACTCTTTATTAATGTATGTAAATCCTACGATGCTTGAAATCTTGGAAACAACATGTTCCACGTGATTTTCCCATGACAGGTTTTCATTAAAAACTACACTATGAGTCTTGAAAGCAAGGAGTATTTCTATTTTTGATTTACCTAACAACAAATCTATATTAATAGAAACGTTCTTATTTTTGAGAAGAAAAAGTATGGGCTAGGTCTTGGACGTCTTTGAATCTAATGCGTTAATCTTTGCCCAATCATGCAGCCGTGCTAATGAGTTGTTTGCTTTAGTGATCCGATCATTAGGATATGCGGCAGAGAAAAGCATAGTCGTATGATCGGCATATTTATTGTTCGGGTCGATAAGTACAAGGTCGTTTAAATAGATATAAATAAAAAGGGACCAATGATACTTCCCTGAGGTACTCCTGATGTTATTGGTTTTACAACTGACGAAAAACCATTGAGGTAAACATACTGCTGACGATCATTTAAATAAGATTTTAACAGCGTTAGAACATTCCCACGTATTCCATATGCTTCTAATTTTCTAAGTAAGAGAGAATAGTTTAGAAATTCGAATGCTTTTGTAAAGTCTACAAACACACCCAAGTCCAATTCTTTTTGCTCAAAAGCATTTAAAATGAATTATTTTTGTTCTAGTAAAGCCTCTTCTGTACACTGGTGTTTACGGAAGCCAAACTGTGACCTGGTCAATATGTTGTGTTTATCGCAAAAGTTATTTATTTTGACGATAATGACTTTTTCTAATCCCTTACAGAAAACTGGAACTATTGACACAGGTCTATAACTACCAATGTCGTCCTTATCGCCTTTTTTATACAACACTGTGACTTTCGCAAGCTGTAATCGTTTCGGAAACTCTCCCTGCAGTAAGCACAAGTTAAATATGTAGGCGAAGCAAGGTGAAATAATTTCCATTACATGTTTCACAGGTTGAATTTTTATGCCATCTGCATCGTTGCTTTTACTACTGTTCAGTCCTTGAAATACTGAAACAACTTCAGCCTCTATTACAGGGCTTAAAAAGAGGGATTCCTGGTGTGCTACTTTAATGTAACTGAGTGCGGCATCACTAGGACTATCTGTATTAATATTGACGAAATATCTATTGAAGTCGTCCGCCAAACGTGCCCCCGAGATCTGTTTCTTGCTACGCTCGATCTTCGTAACAACGGTTAGACTCGTGCGGTGATATAGGAGTGCGTTTAGCTTTTTTCCAAATTTCATCTGTGTTGCCTGCTGAGGCTAAAAAAAATTGCAAAAGTATTCATTTCTCGCACATATAATCTCTGTTGTCAGTTTGTTGCGAAGTATTTTAAAACTTTTTAATACATCTGCATCACGAGTAGCTAGAAATTTAGCATATAGTTTATCCCTTGTATTCATCTTTCACAGAAGTTCCCTTGTCACACACGGCTTACGTGTCTTCTTTGACTTCGAAAACACCTTAATAGGAAAACAGCGATTGTATGTTTCTAAAAATAGAAGCGAAAATATATAAAAAGCACTTTCAGCATCTGTCTCGTTCAGCACAACACTCCAATCGACACACGAAATTTCCAGTTTAAACATGCCCATGGCTGTTCCTGAAAAAAAAGTCGGGAAAATATTGCGGTGCAGATTTCTTTTTCGGCATAGTACAGTCCTCTAAACATACATGTGTGTGTGTGTGTGTGTGTGTGTGTGTGTGTGTGTGTGTGTGTGTGTGTGTGTGTGTGTGTGTGTGTGTGTGTGTGTGTGTGTGTGTGCGCGCGCGCGCGTGTGTGTGTGTGTGTGTGTGTGTGTGTGTGTGTGTGTGTGTGTGTGTGTGTGTGTGTGTGTATGTGTGTGTGTGTGTGTGTGTGTGTGCCACAGTGATCACTTATATGTGCGCACATCGTTCCGGCCTTTGTATTAGCTCCATGCAAGTTGGTTATAAATATGCCAAGCAAAGCGGAAGATGTGGGAGTCGCTCGTATTGGTTCCTTAATAACATTCTTACATCGCTAAAGGTTGATTAATTGTTCAAGCCCAGGTTTTATATGCAAATCCTCAAGCATATTAATGTTGAAATCACCGCCATTGATTACAGGTAGCTTATTTTCATTTGAAAATATCAGCAAAGATTATAGAAACACAAAAAAGTTTTGCACATTCCCAGTCGGCGGACGATATACTACGCCCATTAAATATTTATCAACTACCGAACAAAGGCCTTCATAATCTTCATGGATGCAAGTAAAATTTGGCACTTGGTCACAAACAAGGCGTTTCTTCACCATCAAGGACACTCCTCCTCCATGAGAGGTGGTTCGGTTTAACAAATAAGCATTGGCTTCATTATATACCAGGTCTCAGTTAACATTACATCAAAAGCAAAATCAAGCCTACTGCAAAGTATTTCAAATTTGGCTGTTTTTTTTCGAGCTGCAATGCACATGCTCTATTGCTGTAATGTATGCTCTGGTTATAGTTTATTAATCAGCACATTAAGAACCCATTATATAATATTCTATAACTAGGGGCCATCCATTTCTGTACAACCAATTACTTTGCTGCAGGGCATGTTTTTTTTGTCATTCTTTAAGAACCCACTCCCCTCTATAAGGCCTCTGGCCCTGAGGGTACTCGAAATAAATAAATAAATATTTAAATAAATAGTCTTTTCGCAAGTCCAGGATTCTTGCACATCAAATTATTGTGAGGCTACTGTGAAATATTTTAAGATACTGTTACGGAAATATTGAAGGTAATGGTCGAATCATCCAAACTGTAGCATAATATTTTTTTTTAAGTTTGTCCTTCGTTCACATCGACTAGTTAAGCCTGTCAAAGAAAACCAATAAGGAACGTTTTTGACGATAGCAAAATGTTAACAGCAAAAGACTACAAGGCTGTTGAAGGGAGTGCTACAGATATATTATTTCTAATAGTGGGATCTCATGGTATGTGAAAAAATTGCGTTCGTGAACAACTTCCCATTGAAAAATGTGCTTGTACAGAGTTTCCGCAAAAGTCTGTGAAGCCCTTCGGCTGCCTACAGGCCGCATGCACCGACGTCAAAGTGGGCGCCATTTTGTGGTGCATGAAAGCATGCGAAAGGATGCAGTCATATCAGATCGGTTCATCACCACATGCTTCGACTTGCATGCTCAGGTTGCGCGCTGCACCGTAAAAAAAATGGTGCCCGTGACGTCCCGTTAATGCCTCCTATACAAAGAACCGTATGAACGGTAAACATGTGTGGTTGGCTGTCGGAGCTCTCACTCACCCTCTCATCTTCGCGCAGCCTTGCGCCTGTTCTCACGCTGTTCTGCATTCTAACCCGTTGTGCTCATTAGCGTGTACTTAGCGTGTACTTTAAGAAGAATTAAATCAATCTGCCAAACGTATCACGTGCTTCAGTGTCAATGGTATATGTCGTTGTGGCTTATGAAACAATGAAGAGGATTAATCTATTGATAGCAATGAACGAACTAGCCTATACCAAAATCCTGGTCTAATTACGTCATCATCAGCCACCATCATCAGCTCATCATGGGGCCTGAGAGTAGCAGTACCGGCCAGGATGCTCCCCTGTCCATTCTTTGTGCAGTTTCTCGGCTGCCTGGCTGTACCGACTGCGTGCTGTGCTGCTCTGCCTGGTTACAGCGCTTCTTTGCAACCACCTGGCATCAACCTACAAGGCCAGCACGTGCATCGCATGGACAGTGCGTGCCTGCACTGCCCTATCACCTTGTGTGATAGCTTTAGCTTCTTCGACGGTGCGCCTGTCATCCCACCGCGCGCTACTGACCACCATACTCCTGACTATGCCAACGCTTCACTGGATAAACGAATCACCGATTGCGCCTGCTCTGTGACGTCATCTCCTAAGGATCAAAAGGTGTTTTCCCCCACAAAACACGGCGTTAAATAGGAGTCAGGCGACGGCGTGGAGACGCCTGCAGACTGGAGTATACCCAAACCCAGTACTAAACAAACATATCCGATCGGACTGCGAGGACGATAAATGTAAAAAGTGTGGGGCGAGAGGAACCCTCGACCATATAATTTGGGAGTGCGCTTACTCCCCAGGCAGGGCGCAAAACATTAGCAGTAGTGAAGCCTGGGAAACCTTGTTGCGGAGCTCGGACCCTGAGCTCCAAATCACCGCCGTCCAACTGGCAGAAGAGGCCGCCGGCGAAACCAACCCGGCCAGCATCGAATGCGACCATCCCGTGCGGCTGGGCCGCTCCTAAGTCCTCTCCCCTGTAAAGGGGGGTGAGACAGCGCGGCCCAGGCGGTGTGGTCTTTCTCTGTTGAACAATAAAAGTTTTCAACAACAACAATAACAAAAGCGCTGTTCCCGGAACTCTTCTTCAGTTGACCTGAGAGCACCAGTACCGACCTGTCGATTGTTCTTTGTACAGGTATGTTACCGCGAAGGTGCTCGCTGTATTAGATCAGATGATCGGTTTTTACTGTTGCTCTTGTGCCCACATATTGCTGTTTCTTGTTCATCGCGCATGGCGTATTGCTTAAGTCGGCTTCTTTTAAGCAGTGACGTGGAACTGAACCGCAGTCCGCTTAAAAAATTTCCTGCACATATTCCATCATTCAAAACTCAACAGAGCCCGGTTTGTGCGTCGTCATGTGCTCAGACGCGCTCCCAGACAGGTACTATTGCAGCTGATACTTCCGAAAGCGGTAGGATTGCTCAAATGCTCTCAGAACTACTAGAAAGTCAGAAACGGTTAGCGCGTGACGTTGCAGACATAAAAATATTTCAGACATCTGTAGATGATCGTTTCGAAGATATTGAATCTCGTGTGGCTGCTCTTGAGTCCGCACCGGCCGAACTATGCGACAAGCTACGTTCTGAGATTGATTCCTTAAATGTTGCCGTGGCACGGCTAAGTAAGAACAACGATGATCGGGAAAAGCGATCTCGGCGAAATAACATCATCCTGCATGGCCTCTTTGAAGAATCAGATGAAAACGGCGAGGGCCTCTTGAGCAAAGTTATAAATCTGATTTCCGAGAAGCTGAAGATTCAGTGCCCAAGAATTGAGCGGTGTCATAGAATCGGTAGGCCACGTGATGACCGTGTGAGCCCTGTCATCCTCAAAATCTTGGATTACTCCGAGAAAATCACTATACTAAAAATGCGTCTCACTTTAAGAACACTAATTATCATGTAACCGAAGATTACTCTCTTAATGTTCGCTTAGTTCGCAAAAAGCTTTGGGAAGCGTCAAAGCCATTTTGTTACGGCAGTTATGTGGTGAAGCTGCGCTTCGATTACATTTTTACTGACAAAGCTCGTTACGTTTGGAACACTCCTTCGGATACCCTTGAAAAGGCCCGTAGCTTTTCCACTAGACCTACTGGTTCGCCGTCTGCCGCCTCACCAGCGCCATCATCACCGTCATCGTCGGGTGGTGCTCCTTGACTGCCCAGATGCGCGCATGAAAAGTTATCTGTTCTGAACTTAACGCTAGAACTATAGCAAATAAATGTGCACATTTTCTGTCTCTTATTCTTTCTTATTCCCCTCACGTTGTGGGCATCACGGAAACGCGGCTGCACGATGAAATTCATGATTCCGAATTTACGCCTTCTGGCTACGTGGCGGTGTGGCCGGGCAGGCAATGTGGCAAAAGGGGTGGTGTTGCGCTTCTCTTTCGTTCTGAACACAAGTTCACAGTCTTAACGACCCCTCCAGAAGTCGAATCCATTTGCTGCAAACTATTTCTTAGCAAGCAGAACATTGCAGTTGGTATTATTTACCGTCCTCCTGGTTCTTCTGTCCAAATATTTCACTGCCTAAACAATTATTTAAACACTTTTAAAAAGTTCAACTTGTCCAATTTAATTTTGATGGGCAATTTCAGCGCTCCAGGCATCCATTGGCCCACACTTTCTTTTTCTGCTCGGGAAGCCAGTATCTGCCGTGAGCTGATAAAGCTTTCCTTGTTCTTCGGCCTTAAGAAAATAGTTGACGAACCTACGAGGAATGATTCGCTTCTTGACTTGATTTTCGTAGGATCCAACTTTTGTGCAACAGGTTGCGAATGCGACGTCATCGAGGGCACTTCAGACCATAAGGCGGTGGTTGCTTCGTTAAACTGTTCCGTTCCTGTACCACGTTAAACTTTCACTACACTTCCTTACTTCAATCGTGCCGACGACGTAGCTATCTCTGACAGTCTTGCTGATGCCTTCGAACCGTTTCTCACGCTTAGCCACAGGGATTACATTAATAGTTTAGTCTGCTACTTTGAGAACATCGTTAACAACTGCATACACCGTTTGTTCCTTTCAAAACAAAGAAGAAAAACCCCAAGGCCCCTTGGATGTCTCGTGAAATCTTGCATGCATCACGCCGTGTTCGCCGCCTGAGGCGCACAAAACGCTCCAACGATCCCCTCAGCATTGTCAGATTCAACAGAGCAAAGGACGAACTTCGATCAATAACTAGTATGGCGAAAAATCATTTTTTCAACTGCCAGCTTGGTAGTCTTCTTAAAAGCAATTCCCGCAAATTTTGACAATCATTTTTACTAAAACAGTCGGCATCTTCATCTTTCATCATCCGTAACAAAGCCACTAATGATCGAGTTAAAATATCTGATGCCTCCAAAGCCAACTTTAAATCTGTTTTTTTTTATCCGACAGCCACAAAGTTCCAGCCTTTGATCCTCCTGATGTGTCAAACTCAATTGGTTGTATTGTAATTAGTGAAGAGGGTGTGCTGTCCCCCATCGTGACCTTCTTTTATCTCCTCTTCCCGTCCCCCAGAGCAGAGTAGCAGGCCAGATATTTATTTTTCAGGCCAACCTCTCTGCCTTTCTTATCAATAAACCCTCTCTCTCTCTTGACCTGATGCTGAATTGGACACAAAAAGAATCCACTGGGCCTGATGGTATACCAAACTCATTTCTTGTTCGCTAGTTATTATGGACAGCTCCATATCTACCCATCATCTTCCGTGAGTCGCTAACCTCTCGTGCGGTACCATCGTCCTGGAAGATAGCGAAGGTGCTTCCATTGTTAAAATCCGGTAACAGATTCTAATTACAGACCAATCTTAATAACATAGTATTCGTGTGAAATATTGGAACACATAAACCACAAACATATAGTAGAATTCCTGGAATCTAACACTGTTCTCTCAAAATTTCAGCATGAATTTAGGCAAGGTTTCAGCACCGTAACACAACAAATTGAATTTGTGCACGACCTGTCCTCCACCCTTGAAACTGGAGCCCAGGTGGAACCATATTTATAGATTTCTCTAAAGCCTTTGATACTGTACTACATTCTAATCTCCTGTGCAAACTAAAAGCCATTCTAAAAAATCCTTGCTTGGTTAATTCGATTTTTAGTTTTCTTTCCCACCGCTCACAGTTTGTTTCCTATAATTCTACTATTCTCTCCAGTCGATGTATTGCATGTCGTTCCCCAAGGGTGAGTGCTTGGCCCTTTGTTATTCTATAGTATACATCAACCACTTACCGCGCCATGTAGCATCACAAATACCCCTCTATGCAGATGACTGTGCATATCAAGTAATCAACACACCAGATGATCACTTACAACTAAACACCTCATTTACTAGTTTCTGCAACTGGTGAAATACATGTCAAATAAAAATAAATTTTCCTAAAACTGTGGTGATGTCTCTGACTAACTACACGTCCCCTTCACTGTCTAATTATGACTTCAATAATTCACCGTTGCATATCACTTTCTAGTATAAGTATTTCGGCGTTATATTCAGCACTGACATGTCCAGGGCGACACATATTAAATTCATTTGTACTAAAGCACTAAAAACACTTGGGTACTTGAGGAGAACGTTAACTAATGCACAAAAATAAACTAAGCTCTCAATGTATAAATCCTTAATTCGTCCTGTAATTGAATCCACGTCTCCAATCCGGAATCCTCATAAACATTGTGAAATTGATCAAATTGAGAGCATCCAAAGGAAAGTTATCAGGTTCATATATCGTCGGTATGATCGCTGTTTTTCACCTTCCTGCGCCTTGTCCGCTTTGAATCTAACCCCCTTGTCTGTTCGCCACCAGGTGGATTCACTGAATCTTGCACTGCATCGTCAATTCACTTTATCATGTCGCACCTAATGTCTATCTTACCCCTGATATTCTCCGATCAACAAGGAGTCATCACAGCCTTTATGTTAAGCCATACTTTGCCCATACTAATAATTTTAAACACAGCTTTTTCCTCGTAATATTGAACATTGGAACTTAATTCCTGGCATAACGCGGTCTCTTCCATTAAACTCTTTTTTAACAGCTCTCGGTGCCATATGATGTTTTCTTTGTGCTGTGCTCATTGTGCATTGCTTCAATTTATTGTGCAGCCTATCACATTGTTCGCGCTCTGTATCCAAACATGTCACATTAACCTTTTTTTGTGTGTGTTGTAGTTTGCCGTTTTTTTTTTGACAAATTGTTAACACCACTACTGCAATAGCCCAAATAGGGCCTGTAGTAGCTAAAAATAAATAAATAAAAGCTACAGCACGGAGTTTCATTAAGCTAGGTACGTAAGCAATGCCTTTAAAAGAACTTGAAAGCTACCTTGTTTTTGCGTTTCTCACTGCTTTGTGTACGGCGTCCGAACCATTAGCGGCGGTGACGTAGAATTTATTACCAGGCTGAGTGCTTCAACTCAGTGTGATCCCGAAACAGTGAAAATGGCTGCAGCACAAACTGCTTGTTAGCTTCAGGATGTGAAAAATAGAACTTACCATGGTGAATTTTAATTTGAGCAAGGGCATCTTTGGCAAAAGAGCACCGTGGCAATAGGTGTCTCGCTTTACTCAAGAGGTGTGGGCAAACACCTAATTAACAAGCATTTCACCCACCAAAACACGAGCACCTAGAGAGGGTAAAGATTGCACCCCTTGTATAACCAGTGGGTTCACGGTAGCCTTCAGGATCGAACTGAAATTCCGCATACGAGGAGGATGCTTCATCCACTACGCCACCGCCGCGGTAACACGAAGGAATTCGGAACGACGACGCTGAGAACAGCTCGCATACGGTCGGTCTCATTGACCACCTTGTGTTGGATACATCTTCTCTCCGGTTAGTTAGTTGCTCAGTATTAAACTATTGTCGTCAACCCTATCAGCCGCCGTTAGATAGCTTAATTCAGAGCAATTCTTCAATCTAAAACTAATATGTTTGGGCCAAAAATTACTGACCAGGCCTCCAGAAAGCCAACAGTTTACTTTTACAAAGCAAAAAAAACCAATGGTAATACTTTTACAGCCGTGTACAAAATTTCGCGCCAAGTGACACCGAAGTTAGAAATTACAACTTGAAAACACCAAGATTTGCCCATAAAGCAGCGGAAGCATATAGCCTTAAAATTTCGAAACAAAAATATATTTATTGCGCGTGGCCAAATCTGTCAGCATGAAAGCGGCGGAGGGCGTGCTATCGTGGTCAAAGTTTTTAGGTCTATTTGTTACAAAGAGCGCCCTATTTGTCATAATAAGGATGATAAAACCGCCTGACACAGTAAAATATCTGTAGCATATTTTTCATAGCAGCTACGAGTTTGCTATGTACGTACACAGTTGCCTACACAGTGCCTTAATGGGTTAATCACTGTTTACGGCACCTCGGTCACGTGGGGTCCATCGCGCGTGGCCCGGCCGCGCCTGGCCAGCAACAGCATCTCAGCAACGCTATTCTCACGCTTCGGCATTCGGTGGCGAGAGCAAGCGGAATCTGCCGCCACGGTATAGATTCCGCCTAAATACGCAGCAAAAGCTCGATCGGTCGGGGTCAGATTTCTGCCGCGGCAAGGAGAAGGTTGCATTCAAAAGGCGACAAATACGGCGGCGCGCTTCGAAGCAGGACCGCTCGCTTTGTCCGAAGCGACACGAATTGTGTCCTTTTTGCTTCGTTTACTGGTAATAAATAGGGCACCCATCTTTCGCTTCGTCTCACCTCGCATATAAGAAGACGTATGAGTGAAATATTTACTGTATTTTTTATTTAGAGGGACGTTTCTGCCCCTTGTAGACTGAAGAGTAGCGTAGGTTTGTTGACAGAAATAGTTCGTGTTTTAGCAACTAGATGGCGCCGCAAGGCTGAGCGTATTAGAGCCCCTTGGGGTTTTAGAGCGTATCTAGTGTTCCTGCATATTGAAGCGGGAAGACGACGACGAGACTGAGCGAGTGAACGGGTGGTCGAAGACGAAGACGACAACGAAGTTCTGACTGTGTTCCGAGTGCCGCTCGTAGCTGTTCGTAGAGGAAGAAGAGGTGCTTTGGAAGTGTTGGACGGTGCTGACGTGTTCTTGCTGGTGCTTGGCTTCGAGCTCAACTGTGGTGTCCTGGTGGTGCCTACGTGGTCATCTCTGGTGAGGCCGTTCTGTGTGGGGGATTTGGCCAGGTCTCAGGTTAGGTCTGTAGGCCAGGTTAATGTGCATTTGAGGGTGCGTTTGGCTCAGGTATGTCGCTGACCTCCCCGGGTGGAGGGACGGCAACCTGGTTTGCCAGCTTGCCCACCCAAAGCTTGCCGCTAGAAAATTTTCGTAAAAATGGAATTGACATCATCCCTGTGGCTCTCGTGCCGATCGGTGAGGGAACGATCAAGATGAAAAGCCCCAAGGTCCTTCAGCAGGAGCTAAGATCTCTCACTACCCACTACCTCCAGATCTCTGAGGTGCGACCGTTCGGCCGGAGAGGCATTGTTTGCAGGTCCGCTGACATTGATTGTGTCACAGACCTGCTCCAGTGCAAAATATTTCAGTCCTTAGCGGTTAAAGCCTTCATCCCGGAACAGCTCGCATGTTCCAAAGGTATTGTTCATGGCGTGGACTTGAACGCATCGCGCAGGGGCTGGCCTTACGTTTCCAGGTACAGAAAGCAGAACCTTTGCACACTCTCACCCCCAGCTCGGACTATCCTGAGGTCGACATGTTTGAGCTCCTGCAAATTGTTTCCTCGATGCACACTGCTGCTCCGGGATCTGACGGGATTACTGTGGGCATGTTAAAGATATTAGCGCACGACTTTCCAACTCACCTTCTATATATTGTAAATGCGTCATTGGAAACCTCTTGGATTCCTCACAGTTGGAAAATTGCGAAAATAATTTTACATTTAAAAAATGCAGACAATGGATTTCAATTAGACAATATTCGGCCGATTGCTTTAACATCAAATTTAGTAAAGCTAATAGAAAGAGTAGTACACAGTCGCCTCACAAAGCATGTTCATCATATTAACGGCCTCAGCCCCGCACAGATTGGCTTTCGTCGCGGTTGTTCCATATGGTCCGCGCATGTGGATCTCGAGAGCCGAATACGACTCTCAATGCGCCAGAGAGAAGTTTCGGCCTTGGTGACGCTTGACGTTGCGAAGGCCTATGACAGCGTGGAGCACACAATCCTCATTAACAAGCTTGCTCAACTACAACCACCGCATTACCTCTACGCCTGGATTTGTGAATTTCTAAAAGATAGATTTTTCTTCTGTACCGACGGATCTTTTTGTTCTAATACCTATGGTCAATCAAGAGGTGTGCCGCAAGGCTCTGTTCTTTCTCCGCTGCTTTTCAACATATTAGTTCGGGACATCCCCATTCATCCTAACGTTACAGTTTATGTATACGCAGATGATATAGCTTTTTTCGCATCAGCAAATGATATTCATGTGCTCTACCGGTATTTGCAGGCATATCTGAATGCTCTTGAGGTCTGGTTGGACCAAATCAATTTATCACTTAATGTCAGCAAATGCGGCGTGCTGGTATTTCCACCCGACGCTCCTATGTACATCTCGCTAGCCTACCGCTCCACTCCAATTCCGCAGGTGGAGTCGGTTAAATACCTAGGTGTTACTTATGACCAAAATTTGGACTGGCGACACCATATTAAGAATAATGTTATTAAAGGGGAACGTGCACTGGGCCGTTTGACCCGAGTTGGCAATAAAAAGTTTGGCATGCGTCGTGACACGCTACTGTTACTCTATAAGGCTTATATGAGACCGATTCTGGAATTTGGTTGCCCCTTGTTCTCTGGTAGCGGGAACTACAAGCTGCAGCCATTAGCCTTACTGGAAAGACGTGCCCTACGGCTATGCCTCGGGCTCCCAAAATCAGCTTCCAACGCTGTCCTTTATCTGGAAGCGCGTATCCCCAACCTCTATTCCCGCTTCCAACTTCTAACAGTGCGTACTTTCCTCAAGTCTTTTGACCCGGCCCCAGGCGTTAGTATTCCAATTTTTGTATCCCAACCACACCTTTTTTTGACTAATCACTGGCCACGTTATCAGCTTCCGCAAGTTAGGTTCACGCAGAATCTGTTAGCTCCGCTTCAGGTTGATCTGATCTCCTTGCAACGAGTTGCTGACACGCAGGCTGATCCCGTCTTCTATTACGACTTTATTTTCCCGTCCCATGCGAAGCATATGCCCGCACATACCCTAAATGGTCTTCTTTCTGAACACCTACAGAATTTTCCACATCATACTGTTCTCTCCACTGATGCCTCCGGCAGCTGTGAGAAGGCGGCGATTGGCATATATTCGCAGGATCTAGATTGGAGCTACTCCGTTCGTATCCCTGATTATACTCCTATATTCTTCGCAGAGTTTTTGGCCATTGGTTTGGCTCTTCTCAAAATTCCCAGACATGTCGCACGGGTTCTTATTCTCACAGACTGCCTTTCAGTTATTGTCTCTCTCCAAAATTCGGAAAAATCTTTCTTGACTCGTTCACTTAGGTTTTTTGTTCCGAGAACAGTGCGCGAGATCCGTTTGGTCTGGGTACCTGGGCATTCAGGCGTCTATTTTAGCGAGGTGGCTGATTTATTGGCAAGGTCAGCTCTCAGCGCACCTGTAATATATCCCGTCCCTCACCTCATTCTGTTAGCAGCTTCACGTTTCCAGCGGTTCCAACATATTTCAGCCACTTTGAGTGATCCGTTGCTGAATACCGTGGACTTTCAACACCTAAAGTACCCATGGAATATCCGGTGGTGTAAGTCAAGGCTTTGTGAAGTGTCCATGACGCTCCTGCGATGTAGAATCCCTCACTTAAACTTGTACTTATGCAGGTGCGGGTTCGCTGCGACAAACCTTTGTGTATCATGTGGGCAAGTTGAATCAATCGATCATTTTCTCCTCTCTTGCCGGCGGTTCGCGGTTCAGAGAAAGCAATATCTGGAGGTTCCTCTTTCGAGACTAGGACTGCCTCTGTCTCTTACAGTTCTTCTATCGTTCGGTGCGAGTGCCAAGGGATTCCCGTTAAGCAGTGTATGCGGCTACCTTCACGATTACATAAGTGCAACTAATCGATTATCCTGTTAGCTATACACAAAATTCTTTCGCATGTCCAAAAAAGGTTAGATTGATTCTATTCCGGATGACTCATACCTCTTGAATTCATTTTATTTTTCCCATTTTTTTTTATCTTGATTCAGTCTTCTGACGTTTCCTTCCCCGCGCAAATGCTTCATTGGCATTCTACCCTATACCTTGGCCAATCCCCCCACGTGGGTATGTGCCATATTACTTGAGAAGAAGAAGAAGAAGAAGAAGAAGAAGAAGCTGTTCCTTCGCTGGTGTACATAGCTGTAAATATATTCTTTCCCGCAACATATTTGGTGGAGGTGCGCCTTTCCCCTACGTCTACCAACGACGGAGCTCCGCAGCGGCCGACAGCTGCCTTCGCTCATTATGACCCAGAACGCATGCCAGCAAACATCACCATTGGCCATGCCATCACTCGTTCTTTCTACTCCTCGTGACCCTGGGACATTTTCTGGCACCGACAACGTTGACGTGGACGACTCGATCCAGATGTATGAACGCGTGAGTACATACAACCGCTGGGATCCAACCCTTATGCTCGCCAATGTCATTTTCTACCTAAAAGACACCGCCCGAGTCTGGTACGTGACTCACGAAGATGACATGACCAGCTGGGACGTCTGCAAGCAGAAACTGCGCGACCTGTTTGGACGGCCGCTCGGGCGAACACTCGCCGCTAAGAGGGACCTTGCATCCCGAGCTCAAACTTCTACGGAATCCTAAGATTCGTGCATTCAGGACGTGTTGGCCCTCTGCAACCAAGTTGACAATAACATGCCAGAATCTGACAAAATGGGTCACGTGTTGAAGGGGATCACCGACGATGCCTTCAACCTGCTCGTCTACAAGAATTGCACTACAGTCGACGACATTATTAAGGAATGTCGCCGCTTCAAGGAAGCTAAAACCAGGCGTATTAGCCAGCCGTACACACGCCTCCCCAACACAGCTGCCACTTCCTCATGTGAAGTCCTGCTGCACCGGCAAACTCCTCCGCCTCCAGAAAATGTGACCCGCATCATTCGACGCGAACTCGAAGCCATGTCCGCTGCCTCCCTGCACCTACGTGATGGCGACAACCACTTGCCCACCATCTCTATGGCACAAGCCGTCGTCCGTCAAGAGCTTGCAAATCTTGGCCTCCAACCCGTTAGCCCCGTACGTCCTTCATCCCCACCCGACATCACTGCGATTGCTCCCGACCGACCTTCCTACTTCGCTCCTCGTCGACGTAACCCTAACGACTGGCGGACACCCGACGACAGCCACGGTATTGGCCACATCTCCTTTCACTGTCGCAATTATTGGTCCCGTCGTACCGCATACAATCCTCTCAGCTCTCACCGCCGCAACGACGAACAGCCCAGCCACTTCACGCCCCCTCCAGCCCGGCAGAGTGCTGCAGTCAACGGCCAGTTTTCCCGCCCCAGCCGCTCCCCTTCCCCCCTGAGTCGGCAGTCTCGTTTGCCCCTACGCCGTCGCTCCTCTCCTGGCCCCTACGTACGCTCGCAAGCGGAAAACTAGACACTGCAGTGTCTGGAGGTGGTGCTGCAGTACAGCCCAGTCCCAAAATCCTCGCTTAGCCCTCCGCGCACACCAAAATTTGCTCGCTATTCATGTCGATGGAGTCCCTGTCAGAGCCCTGATCGAAACGGGCGCGCACGTGTCCGTCATGAGTTCAACCCTCCGACGCCGCCTCAGAAAAGTACTGACCCCGGCACCCACAGCCATTCTCCGCGTTGCCGACGGCGGAACGGCTCCTGTGGTTGGACTATGCACAGCCCGTGTGACCATTTCCGGCCGCCATACACCCGTTCTATTCTCCGTTCTGGACCAGTGCCCTCATGACGTCATTCTTGGCCTCGACTTCCTGTCTGAGCATTCAGCCCTCAACTGCGCCACCAGTGTTGTCCAGCTTGACCTTCCCCTTTCTGCTGAGTCACCGTCCCCAGTTATACCTCGCCTTTGTGCTGTCGACTTTGTCCGTCTAACGCCTAAAGCCGCCACTTACATTTCTTTCTCATCTGTTCCTCCTGTCCCTGATGGTCCCTACGTAGTCACTCCGGACCTTGACGTCGCCCTCTCCCGAAGTATTGCGCTTGCGCACACTGTCAGTACAATGTCGTACCTTCCAGTTCTGAACTTTGGCTCGTCTATCCAACCGCTCCCGCAAGGCATCTCACTCGCCACGCTCTGCCCAGCTGCCGAATGTGTCATATCAGTCGTGGACACCTGCTTACCTTCTACTCATCAAAGCCTGTTCCCTGCGGCCACATCAACCGAGAAACCAACGGACGGCTACGCCGACATGATCTCTTCAGACCTACCGCCGATGCAAGCTCACGATCTTAGGTGCCTTTTATCATCTTTTCGCGACATCTTCGACTTTGATGCCCGTGTTTTGGCTCGTACCTCTGTAGTGACGCATCGCATAAACACTGGTGATGCCGCTCCTATCCACAGACGTCCGTACCGCGTGTCCAGCGCTGAACGCGCCGTCATCAATCAAGAGGCGGACAAGATGCTCGCAAAAGACATCATCGAGCCCTCGTCAAGCCCTTGGGCTTCACCAGTTGTACTGGTAAAAAAGAAGGACGGCAGCTGGCGCTTCTGCGTTGATTATCGGTACCTAAACCGCATCACAAAAAAGGACGTATATCCTCTCCCGAGGATCGATGATGCATTAGATTGCCTCTACAAAGCCAAATATTTCTCTTCAATTGATCTTCGATAGGGGTACTGGCAAATTGCCGTTGATTAAAAGGACCGCGATAAGACCGCCTTCGTGACGCCTGATGGCTTACACCAATTTAAAGTCATGCCATTCGGACTCTGTAACGCGCCGGCTACCTTTGAACGAATGATGGACTCCCTTTTCCGCGGCTTTAAGTGGTCGACCTGCCTCTGCTACCTTGACGATGTTGTGGTTTTCTCGCCTACTTTTGCCACGCACTTCGAACGCCTCTCCAGTATTCTGACAGTGTTCCGTAACGCCGGACTCCAGCTGAACTCATCGAAATGCAAATTCGGTCGCCGCCAACTCACTATTCTCGGACACCTGGTTGATGCTTCTGGTGTCCGCCCAGATCCAGTCAAAATTCAAGCCGTCAAGGACTTTCCTCTTCCTAGGTCGTCGAAAGATGTGCGCAGCTTTGTCGGCTTGTGCTCGCATTTTCGCCGTTTTATCAAAGATTTTGCCGCCATCGCTCGTCGCCTCACTGACCTTCTTAAGAACGACACCCCTTTTAACTGGGGCCCTGCTCAGGAGCACTCATTTTCCTCCCTCGTTCAATTGCTAACCTCTCCGCCCGTCTTAGCCCATTTTGACCCGTCGTCTCCCACAGAGGTTCGCACCGACGCCTCCGGATATGGGATCGGTGCCGTGCTAGCCCAACGTCAACAGGGACAAGATCGCATCATCGCTTATGCCAGCCGCCTACTTTCCGCCGCAGAGCAAAATTACTCCATTACTGAGCGCGAGTGTCTCGCTCTTGTGTGGGCTGTAGCTAAATTCCGCCCGTACCTGTTAGGCCGCTCATTCGCTGTTGTCACTGATCACCACGCTCTCTGTTGGCTGTCTTCACTAAAAGATCCCACCGGTCGCCTTGGTCGCTGGGCTTTGCGCCTCCAAGAATATTCTTACTCTGTAGTGTAAATGTCCGGTCGTCACCACCAGGGCGCTGACTGTTTATCCCGGTACCCTGTGGAGCCACCTGACCTGGAAGACGCTGAGACCCTGCCCTGCCTCTTAGCTATCACTGCTCTCACCGATATCGCCAACGAACAGCGCCACGACTCATCTTTACGCCCTATCTTTGATGGCCTCCGCTCTGCAAACCGATCTCCGTCTCTGCAACTTTATGTGCTCCAGAATGGCATTTTAAATCGCCGCAATCTACGCTCCGATGGTCCTCCATTGCTGCTCGTCATACTCCAACATCTACGCTCTTCTGTCCTTGAAGAATTGCACGATCTGCCGACAGCCGGCCACCTTGGCGTGTCCCACACGTACGCTCGAGTGCGGCACCGCTTCTTTTGGGCTGGCCTGTATCGTTTCGTCAAGCGTTACGTTGCCGCTTGCGACCTGTGTCAACGTCGGAAAAGGCCCTCCACTTTACCTGCCAAGTCTCCTACAACCCATCTGTAAGGCCGCCCCTCTTTTCCAGCTGCATACCTTTGCAGAAAGCAGGACGCCGGCACACGCGGAAACCGCTCCCCAGTATAAGCGAGAGCCCCCGAGTACATACCGGGAACGAAAATTGTCGCTTGACGCACGGACCCCCCCCCCCCCACCCCCTTACGACGTGGGCTATCGCCGGAAAGGCACCCAAAGCTTCCCGCCGTGCCTCGTGAACAAAAGCGCATTCCCAGGAGGGCCATGACGGACACCTGTCATGGCGGACAGGCAGTACACGCCAAGAATGTGGAAAGACAGGCGCTAGTGAACAAAAGCGCATTCCCAGGATGGCCGTGACGGACACCTGTCATGGCGGACAGGCAAGACTCGCCAAGAACGTGGGAAGACAGGGGCGACCCTTAATCTGGTTTCCCGGAGCGACAGACGAACCCCTTCATGCTTATTAGCTGTGTCCCGCCGTCGGTAGCGCGGCAGTATCATGGGCCCTTTCGCCCCCTCCTCTGTTGCTGACGAGCGACGCGGACCGATGGTGGGTGGCGGTATGCATGCCTGAGGCAAGGATTAGCTCCGAAGGGAGAGCCTGTGGATACTCTCACTTGAGAGAGAGTGGTAGCGTTTTTGTTGTTTATTTAGTTTGTATTGTTAACAGACTCTGGGTTCGAGGCTAAGCCCAACCCAAGGGGTTGTCCCCATCTCGCATGTTATTTGTGATTGGAGAATTGATGCTTTGGGCGGGCCACTGAAAATGACCGCCCTTAGTCCTTTGTTAATCAAGTGCTTAAAAGCGCATGTAAACGGATGCAGTCCAGTCCAGTCTGAGCTGAGGCTCCATGCTTAGCATGTAATGTGATGCTACTTAGGCTCTAACCTGCCCGGTCGATGAGTAAAGTAGTGCAAAGTTTGTTCTTTTGTAAATTCAGTTCTGCTTTTTCCAGTTTAACTCTCTGTATATGTATGTTGTAAATATATGCTCTGCTGTCATCATCTACAAGCTCGCCTCCTGTTCATCTTCCAAGCCGAACGACACTAGAGGAAGGGTTTGTGAACCATCCTCGAAGAAACGGACGACTTTTGAAATTCTACTGGCGCAGCACGACAGGCTTCGGCACGTCTCATCTCAAGGCCAGGCATCGCAGTGACAACCACAGGCCATCCGACACGGAGCAGCGAGGAGCTGTCAAGGGACGACTCCACCTCGGCTGCTGCCAACGCTGGTGAAACGGACGCATCATCCGGGCTCTGGGCGGCAGACAACAGAAGATCTCCGCCGGGTGAGTGGGATTTTTTGCATTTTGTTGAGGCAGGTATGGTGGTTAGTTTGTGAGGCCCATGGTCGATACGAGGAGAACGTTAGCCGCTAAAGATAGCGAATCTAATCCTGAGAATGAAATGAGGTCGAATCCTCGCCAGGAGCAGCAATCGCTAGAGGGAGGTGTAGAAACGGGGATGGATCAGAACGAGAGAACGAATATGGAGGATGATTTCAGTGTGGAGAGCAGGTTACAGGCCGACGACCAGAGACAGACATTGTCGCTAGGCGCTACAGGAACTGATACAGAAAAAATGGCTATTCGCCGTATGGAGTTAAAAATGGAAATGGAACTACGAATGCGTGAAATTGATTCCAGGGAGCGACTGGCACTTAAGCAGATGGAGCTTGGGCTGTCCAATGGTCGAATGTCACCGCTTGGGTCGGGACAGAGTGATGAACGGTGTATAGGCTTAGATTCAATATCACAATGTGCGAAAGTCCTTAAGGGCTACAGAATGCCATGCGATGCAGATGTACCATTGTGGTTTGAGGAGGTGGAGAAGCTTTTCACTACTTTCAATGTTCCAGACAGTAGCCGAGTGCACTTAATTTTGCCGGCACTGACAGAGCGAGTCAGATACTTACTTCGTAACCTTGACCGAGCCGAATGCACTGATTACGAGGCTGTAAAAACAGCGGTTCTAGAAGAATTAAAACTCACTCCGACTGAGTACCTTGAGAGATTTGAAAAAGCAGCGAAAAGGAAGGAGGAAACGTGGGCTCAGTTTGCGTCTCGCGTGAAAACGTATTTAATGTACTACATCCAGGCTAGAGAGGTAGACTCAAAAGAGGCTTTGACCGATCTCATGG
This sequence comes from Amblyomma americanum, assembly GCF_052857255.1. Taxonomy (NCBI): domain Eukaryota; kingdom Metazoa; phylum Arthropoda; class Arachnida; order Ixodida; family Ixodidae; genus Amblyomma; species Amblyomma americanum. The sequence continues at coordinate 169,570,065 of NC_135502.1, forward strand.
TGTCCGATCGCATTAAGGCAAGCCTCAGCCCGGAGGGCATTGAATATGTGCGCCTTCGAGAAGGAGAGAGTTGGCTGAAGCCTAAAGAAATATCAAAGGCCCTACAGACCTTCGAACAAGCAAAAGGTAAAGGGCGGGCTGCGAGACAGATTACAGTTCCAGTACTGCAAACGGGCCAAAAGCAGGGTAATGTTGAAAAACCCGCAGTAAAGTGCCACCAGTGCCATGGACTGGGCCATGTTGCTAGGAATTGCCCCCGTGTAACAGCAAATGAGCCGCGCCAGCAACAAGCATATGGGCACAGGCGGAGGGTGCAAAAGGTCGCGCTGGTAGATGAGACAGAAGGAAAGGACGCAGCGGTAAACCAAGGCGCGGTTTTAACTGCAAAAGTAGGAATGCCTATGCAAAATTCAAGGGCAGCCGCATCGAGACTACAGTTCGTAGAGCTTTTATGCGGAGACGTCTGCACAGAGGCATTGCTTGATACGGGTAGTGAAATCACGGTAATAAGAGAGAGCATACTACCGCAGGCGCTGGCGGAACCATCGGGGACAGTGAAGCTAGTGTCGGCTTCCGGCAGATCTATTCAGGCGAAATTGGCAACGATCCCTCTAAGGATATCTCATAAAGGAACAATCGCAGATGATCCAAAGATAGGCATAGTATGTGCCCTCACCAATGAGCTTACTGAGGGGGTGGACTGTTTGCTGTCGTCAGAAGACTGGCAGCTGCTTAGGAAGCACAGCGATAGAGCGTTCACAACAAGTCCTAGTACTACAGTCAGTATGGCGGCGAATCAAGAACCTAAAAATGCGGCAAATCAGAATTGTCAGGCACTGGCATGCGAAGTTGGCAGGGTACCAAATGATGACGTTCCGCGAGACGAAGCAGAGCCACCTGGGACAGAGGATGCAGTGGCACTGTCTAGCCAGCGAGAAATATTTCGAGCAGCGCAGCTCGCTGACGAGAGCTTGAGGAAGGCATGGGAAAATTCTAAGCACGGAAAGGCGGGTATGTTCGTTACTGAGAGAATTCTATACCATTGGGACTCAATAGCGGGCACTAAAGTGCGACAACTGGTGCTTCCGCAAGAAAGACGAAAGGAAGTTCTGTCCTTGGCGCACGAATCGCTGTGGGGTGGACACCTGGGTCCAAGGAAGACCAAGGCCCGCATAAAGTACAACTTTTATTGGCCTGGTATGGAAAAAGAGATCTCACAGTACTGCCAGTCTTGTCATGGGTGCCAAATACGCTCAGACCGGCGTCACTAAGACAACATACCCATCACCCCATTGACTCGGCCTGAACACCCCTTTCAGGTTGTTAACGTAGATGTCATAGGGCCTCTTGACACGCCATCTGGAAGGGGTCACAAATATGCTCTGTGCCTTGTCGATTTATGCACGAGATGGCCAGAAGTCGTATGCCTTCGTTCCCTGACTGCAAAGGCTGCGTGTGACGCCCTTTTAGAAATATTCAGTCGAACCGGAATTCCGCAGACAATCTGTTCGAATCAGAGAACAAATTTTAAGGCTCAACTCACGCAACGGATGCTAGAAAAATTAGGTTGTTCCCCTGGATTTTCTACCCCAGAACATCCTGAAAGCAATGGCACCGTGGAAAGGTGGAATCGGGTGCTTAAGAATATGCTGTTTCATGTCATAGAAAAGTACCCGCATAATTGGGATAAGCTGCTCCCTTTTGTGTTGTGGGCTTACCGCGAAGTTCCCCACGACACTACGGGCGTAGCACCCTTTCAGCTTTTGTATGGCCGAAACCCGACAGGTCCGCTTACGGTTCTTCGCCAAACGTGGGCAGGAGAAGTCAGTGTACCAGCGACGCTAAGGGAGGAGCCAGCTAAATACTTGAAACAGCTACGGGAAAAGTTTGAGCTAGCGGCCAGTGTGGCTGGGCTCACAAGCACGGTGCGACAGGCTAGCTACGCAGAAGCCTACAACAGAAGGACGCGGAACAAAGTCTTTAACGTGGGCGATCAAGTGCTCATTTTTGACACAGACCGCACCACTAAGATGGCCCCGAAGTGGTTCGGTCCCGTCACAGTAATTGGGTGTGAGAGACAACATTCGTATCGGGTACAGAACGAACAGGAAAAGATCAGTGGTGCACGCCAACCGGATGAGACCGTACTATGCGAGGGCGAGCCATATTGGGGTGGTGTTTGATGACGATCATGAGTTTGGGGAAGTACAGTGCGCGCCACAAGTTGCGCCACCGCTACTAGACGAGGAACTAATACCATTAGAAAAGTTAGCCCACCTACGGGAGCAGGAGCAGAATGAAGTGCGAAGACTGTTCACAAAGCACCGCTCACTTTTCGATGGCAAGCCGGGACTGGCAAAAGTAGGCGTACACCGAATTGAGCTAGAAGAAGGGTTCAAACCGAAAAAACCTTTTCCTTATCGGGTGCCTGAATTACTCAAGAAAGAAGTAAGCCGCCAAGTGGAGTAGTTACTTCAGTTAGGATTAATTCATCCTGTAGAAAGTGAATTTGCACACCCAGTTGTGTGCGTGGGAAAGAAAGATGGGTCGGTGCGAATGTGTATTGACTACCGAACTTTGAATGCAGCAACTCGTTCAGACGAGTTTCCGATGACTAACTCCCAGGAGCTAATTTTTCGGGTCGGCCGCGCGCAGTTTATCACGCTAGTGGATTTAAAGCGTGGCTACTGGCAGGTACCGATGGACCCGCACAGCCAAGCGCTTACCGCATTTGTGACGCATGAGGGGCAATATGCGTGGACAGTAATGTCCTTTGGGCTAAAGAACTCTGCAGCGACCTTCCAAAGAATAGTCAATACGCTCCTATCTAAGAACCAAGACTACGCCACTGCATATCTGGATGATATAGCAATTTTCTCCAATACTTGGAAGGAACACCTAGAGCACATCAATGCTATCTTTTGGCTGCTTAGAAGGGCCGGACTAAAAGCTAGCCCTGAAAAATGTCAAGTAGGACAGCCTCACATTCGCTATCTAGGACACATAGTGGGTTCAGGGACGCATGCACCTGACCCGGAGAAGATATCCGCCATAAAAGGCTTAGTGCAGCCTAACACAAAGAAAGAGCTGCGAAGCTTGCTAGGACTATGTGGATATTATAGAGAACATGTCCCTAGATACGCTGAAATAGCTGGCCCCCTAACGACTTTGACCAAGCGGGGCGTTCCCAGCTTGATCCCGTGGCCAGAAGATGCGCAGCGCGCATTAGAAGAGCTGAAAGACTCGCTCTGCAGAGCAGTGGCATTGAGCACTCCACAACCTCACCAACCGTATTGGCTTTTCACTGACGCATCAGCGACGGCTGCCGGGGCTTGCATGGCACAAATGACAGAAGAGGGCAAAGAAAGGCCTATAGCGTTCGCGAGTCCGCTTCGACGCGACTCAGGCGAGATGGTCGACCATAGAGCGCGAAGCGTTCGCTATTATATGGGCTCTTAAGAAGTTCGATTATTGGCTCTTTGGCGCTGTGGTCAATGTCGTCTCTGACCACAACCCCCTGTCATACTTGACGACGTGCACTCCACACGGGGCAAAATTGGCTAGATGGGCGCTGGCACTCCAGCGTTATAACATAACGGTGAAACATAGAAAAGGCACCAAGAATGGAAACGCAGATGCGCTATCCAGGCTCCCCAACTTGACATGGGAGCCAGTCGGTACCACCATGCCAGCCTAGACAAGGCGTGAATGTTCCCACTCAACCGACGCTCGATGAGCAGGGTGCCGTGTGTTGAAGTCGGGCACTTACGAAGAGACTTCTGCCTGGCGTCTACATAGAACGGTGCCCGTGAGTGTTGTGCGCAGACTTGTGAACAGTGAACAATGTGGGTTTGTGTGTGCTTCAAATGTGGACTCTGCGCAGTGCATGATGTGGCTGCCCGTTCAGCGAACTGCACAGCAGCATGCACCAATGTTGTGCCTTGTAGTTTTTTTGTTATTGATTGTTTCTTTGCTTTGGTTCTCGAAGATTTGAGTACCCAGGAGAAACTCTGCCCCGAGAGGGCTGACATTTGTAATGTGAAAGTGTTGCGGCCTCTTTGTTAGGAAGCATAAACGAGCTGATAGCAAGCTCGGTTTATACTCTTAGAGGGGGCGTGTAAGGCCGCCCCTCTTTTCAACCTGCATACCTTTGCAGAAAGCATGACGCCGGCACACGCGGAAACCGCTCCCCAGTATAAGCGAGAGCCCCCGAGTACATACCGGGAACGAAAATTGTCGCTTGACGCACGACCCCCCACCCCCTTACGACGTGGGCTATCGCCGGGAAGGCACCCACAGCTTCCCGCCGTGCCTCGTGAACAAAAGCGCATTCCCAGGAGGGCCGTGACGGACACCTGTCATGGCGGACAGGCAGTACACGCCAAGAATGTGGAAAGACAGGCGCTAGTGAACAAAAGCGCATTCCCAGGATGGCCGTGACGGACACCTGTCATGGCGGACAGGCAAGACTCGCCAAGAACGTGGGAAGACAGGGGCGACCCTTAATCTGGTTTCCCGGAGCGACAGACGAACCCCTTCATGCTTATTAGCTGTGTCCCGCCGTCGGTAGCGCGGCAGCATCATGGGCCCTTTCGCCCCCTCCTCTGTTGCTGACGAGCGACGCGGACCGATGGTGGGTGGCGGTATGCATGCCTGAGGCAAGGATTAGCTCCGAAGGGAGAGCCTGTGGATACTCTCACTTGAGAGAGAGTGGTGGCGTTTTTGTTGTTTATTTAGTTTGTATTGTTAACAGACTCTGGGTTCGAGGCTAAGCCCAACCCAAGGAGTTGTCCCCACCTCGCATGTTATTTGTGATTGGAGAATTGATGCTTTGGGCGGGCCACTGAAAATGACCGCCCTTAGTCCTTTGTTAATCAAGTGCTTAAAAGCGCATGTAAACGGATGCAGTCCAGTCCAGTCTGAGCTGAGGCTCCATGCTTAGCATGTAATGTGATGCTACTTAGGCTCTAACCTGCCCGGTCGATGAGTAAAGTAGTGCAAAGTTTGCTCTTTTGTAAATTCAGTTCTGCTTTTTCCAGTTTAACTCTCTGTATATGTATGTTGTAAATATATGCTCTGCTGTCATCATCTACAAGCTCGCCTCCTGTTCATCTTCCAAGCCGAGCGACACTAGAGGAAGGGTTTGTGAACCATCCTCGAAGAAACGGACGACTTTTGAAATTCTACTTCATCTACGTACCTCCGGAACCTTTTCACCGTGTTGGCCTCGACCTTCTTGGCCCTTTTCCCACGTCCCTCTCCGGCAACAAGTGGATCGCTGTCGCAACTGATTATACGACTCGGTACGCCATCACGCGTGCTTTGCCTACCAGTTGCGCTACCGATGTCACCGATTTTCTTCTCCAAAACGTCATTCTTCACCATGGCGCCCCTCATCAACTGCTCACCGACCATGGTCGTTATTTTCTGTCCCGAGTGATTAATGACATTCTTCGTTCGTGTGCCACGCAGCACCAGCTCGCGATAGCTTACCATCGACAAACCAACGGGCTTACGGAACGGTTCAATCGCACGCTCACCGGCATGTTTGCAATGTACGTCTCGCCAGACCACCGAGATTGGGACGCTGCCTTGCCTTATGTGACTTTTGCGTATAACTCTTCACGGCATGACACAACCGGCTATTCCCCTATCTACCTTTTGTTTGGTCGGCACCCCATCTTGCCTTTGGACACACTCATGTCGACTTCTTCAGTCGCCGCCACTGCTTGCGCTCAGGACGCCATCGCCCAGGCCTCGCTGGCGCGCCAAATAGCCCGCAGTCGGCTCCGTGCCTCACAAGCTTCCCAGAAGTCCGCCTACGACCGCCATCACCGGGCGGTCGAATATGAACCCGGATCACTCGTCCTTCTCTGGACGCCGTCACGCAGCGTCGGTCTGTCCGAGAAGCTCCCTTCTCACTACCGGGGCCCTTACCGTGTGGTGCGCGTGTCACCAACGAGAACTATGAAATTGCACCCCTTGCGTGCTCGCCATCGTCCTCTGGCCCCTTCACCGACGTCGTCCATGTCTCCCGCCTAAAACCTTATCACGACGTTCACACGTCGACACTCTAACGCCGAGACGGCGTCTCATCAGCCGGGGGTCCTGATGCGGGAAGACGACGACGAGACTGAGCGAGTGAACGTGTGGTCGAAGACGAAGACAACAAAGTTCTGACTGTGTTCTGAGTGCCGCTCGTAGCTGTTCCTTCGCTGGTGTACATAGCTGTAAATATATTTTTTCCCGGAACAATATGCTCCCGCAGGGAGCATATACAGGAACACTAGAGCGTATCCTCCCGTCTGTGTTTGCATACGATAAACTAAAGGTGGGAAATGTGAGAAATGCTGTAACGTGCCAAAAAAAATACCTGCGTTTAGCGTACATAAGCGTGCATACGCTTATGGCACGTAGACAGCGTCAATTATTGTTCTTTTCTAACCATATCTCTACGTCGCAAGCGCCGGCGTTGCGGCTAAATTCGCTCGCTCTCGCCGCCGAATGTCCAAGTGTGAACGAGCCATAAAGCTGTACTAAGGCTAAGAAGTAAAACGTAGCTTTGTATGACCACGTTGACATGTTAACAGTGGACGCAAAGCTATTTTCGCTGGCGTCGCCTCGACTGCCAGGAGCACTGAGCCGGGACAGACCAGTTTGGTGTAGTTGCCAGACTTCATGCGTGCGAGTAGACTAAAAAGTCCGCAGTCACCGCCAGAAGATATGTTCTCGCAATTCTCGCGCGATTCGGTCCGCGTACCATGCGCGGGCCTCGTACACCGGAAGCGAAATTCCACGTGACCGCTAGTCCGCGGGCCAGAACAAGTCCGTGGTTCGTCGTCTGGATACACCTTAAAGATACAAAATCTGCACTGATTTCTTCAGGTGAGTGGACACGCCGGTGACACGCCCCAAAGCAAAATATAACCGCTTACTGCGCCTTCATTTGGCTCACGCATAAATAAACCGTAGGGTAGTATTTTTTTCTTATTAAGCAAATCATTCAATAGCGAAGTGTGCAGTAACATCCACGCTGTCTTACTATGGCCGCTAAAAAAGCCAAGAGATCAGGTTCGATTTTAATCGAAACAATCCTAGTTATTTAGGGGAATTTATTTAGCACACTTATTACCCCTTCGTAGAAAAATTTTACATACCCCCCACCTTTTGCCAAACTTGATTGATTTCATCCGATTCATTCCATCTTAATTGGAAAAAAATTTTAAGCACTTTGGCAGGCGGGATTCCCTGCGCATGTGTGCATAGAACTCGGGGCCCACAGGCGTGCTTGCTACATGAGGTTGCGCAGACTCAAACATGCCCCCTTCGCATATGGAGGCAGCAAGAGCAGATTACACGTCGCCAAGAGCGACAGAAGCGCTTGCGAGAAAGGGAGCGTCGCATACTTGTCTATGCGTCTCAGCTGCTTGGAGAGCTCGCTCTGCTCGTTGATGAGCTGCATCTGCTGCGTGGAGATGTGCTCCAGCTGGGACTGGAGCTGCGGCACGGCCCCCACGTTGGGCGGCAGGTCTCGGGACGCCTGCAGCCGAGCCTTGAGCTCCTCCTGCTGGCGGCCCAGCAGCCGCAGCTGCTCGCAGATGCCCTCCAGCCGCTCCTGGGCCCCAGCCGCACCGTTAGGCCCCGTCCGGCACAGCTGTCGCGCGGTGTGACCACTCACCTGCCTCTTCTTCTTCTCCTCCTCGATGTGCGCCTTCTCCAAGGGCGGCGGCTCGAGCCGGGCGCGCTTTCCCGCCGGCGGCTCGTCGTCGAACGGCGGCTTGGCCCCGCCGTAGCACTGGCTCCTGCACGAGTCGTCAGCACTGCCAAGCCTGGTTAACGCCGCTGCCACCCAAGCACTGCGCTTATGCTGCTGCTGCGCACACGCGCGCGTTCCTTTTCCCCGCGCCACTGGCCGTGAAAGGTGCATGGCTGCCGTAGCCAGTGCTGCCAAAACAGCGAGCCAAGGGAGTTTGCTAACCGCAAGCTGTCTCCATAGCCGCGTGCATGATGGAGGAACTTCAAACATGTGCGCGCAAAGGTGGAATGAAAAGTGTGTCGCACCAACTACGTCCGCCGAAGTCACCGCGACGACAGTTTCAGACAACAGACAACCTTTCACAACGCCCCTGGGCTGACCTCCTGAATCCACGAGATGCCACGTAAGCGAGTCGCGAAAATTACCCCCCACCCCCTCCCATGCTGGGCTCGCTTTCCTGAGAGTGCTGACAATACCGTGGAAGTTGGCTGTGCCAGCTACGAACGAACTTACAATATCGCTCATAAAAACGCCGTTGCTAAGGCGGATACAGAAGGCACTAAAAAGTGGTGCTAGTTGTTCTGGACTAGTTAGGCAGCGGCAGCTATATTCCTTCCAAATCCGGTGTCGGGGCGAGGAGGAATTCGGTGCTCTGGTAAAAAAGAAAAAAGCTGCACAGCCAACGGGGGCTCCTCCCATGGCTGTGTGAGCGCGGCCTTGCGCTTACCCGAACATGCGCACAGAGAAGGAGCCCACGAGTGGGATTTCACGCACGCATAGAGAGCAACTGCACGACGATAGAACAACTCGTTTGTTCATGGTACATTTCCCACCATAAAGGCCCGCGCAAAAGCCCGAAGCATCGGTTAGTTTTGCCCACGGCCCAGCGGCTCAGTTCCGCGAGCACAGCTTGAGGCTAATAAATTACGTTGAGCCAGTAAACTGATCACAACTGACGAAAAAAATGAAGGTTACAGTGCAACTGTGAACTTCTCACAGCGACGGTAAAAATAGAGGTTATCGCTTGACCTGTAAAAGTTATAAGGCACACCGTAGCTTCAAAAAAAAATATCGGTGCAGAAAAATTTTCATATCTGCACATCTAGTAAGGGTTACCAGGATTGGAGTGTACATTGAGTTAATAATACGTGCACTGAGTCCGCGCAGCACAGGCGTGTGCTATGTTGCATTCTCGAGCCAAGCAGTCAAACGCTCTATCTACGCGGCGGGTCAGAGTGCGGTGAGCAAAGGGAGCCACCGAATGGTGCGGCACACCAATGCGGTGGCCTCGGACGACGTGCGCTGAACGGCTGTGGTCAACAGAGTCAAGAGACTTGCTTTTATCCGCGAACAGGAAGCGCCTATTGCAACACACCACAGCCCTAGCCAAGGCCCAGGCTGGCAACACTGTCATCGGCGCCTGGCTGCAGCAGCACACTGGGCGCGTTGTGGCGCTTCGTATGCCTATTAATCGCTCCCCCACCCCATTCTTCTCCTGTCTCCAGCCCTCTACGCAATTGATATTTCTAATTTGATTGCAAACTCATAATACAGGCGAAGTGTTCCCCATTGGGCTGTTCGGCAAAAAGGACGACGCAGTGAATCGCAGCCAAGTTCTATTCGCGAGGGTGCCTCGCATACTCGCTCTAATTTCAAAGAAGCACATAACAACAGAAAAAAAAAATATTCTTTGCTTATAGACATCTGATTCACTGCTCCTCACCGCATGACACATAATATCTTCCCCTTCTTCGCAATGACGAACACAGAATTCGTGCTGGAAAAGAACGGAACTAGGATAGCCAGAAAAAGTAGTGCGAAGAGGGCGTCTCTTGTAGAGAAAACTGGTCCTCTTGCGCACGAATGCCTCAGGGAAAAGCTGGGCACTGTGATCGCCGTCCTGGAAGGTTCCATACGCCGTAGAGGAGCACCCTCCAGGAAAGGATTGGTTCCATGCATGGAGGGAGGATTCATGGACCGGTGTTATAAGCACTCAATGCCCGTGCTGCGTTCTCGGAATCAGCTGAAGCGGAACGCACAATCGCCGCAGTCTGGCACAGGGTAAATCCACCAGCATCCGATGAAGGATACGCAGCAAAGTCAGTTCATCAACATCAGCCTTACTGCGTCCGCTGCAGGACAAAGTTCTCTCCCGAATGTATTAAATTCACCTTGTTCTGTGCGAGCAGAGGCCACCCTATCCGAGCAAGCTTCTTAATCTCATCAGCCCACCTAACTTTCTGCCACCCCCTGCTATGCTTGTCTTCTCTTGGTATCCAGTCTCTTACATCTAACGACCGTAGGTTACCTTATCTTCGCATTACATGCCCTGCCCAAGCCCATTTCTTTCTTTTGATTTCCGCTACGATGTCATTAACTAGCGTTTGTTCCCTGACCCATTTTGCTCTTTTCGTGTCACTTAACCTTACACTTGTCATTTACATCTCCATAGCTCGCTGCGTTATCCTTAGCTTAAGCTGAACCCTTTTGGTTAGCATCTCTACCCCGTAAGTGAGCACCGGTAAGATACAGCTGTTCTAAACTTTTCTCTTGAGGAATATTGGTAACCTGCTATTCATGATCTGAGAGAACCTGCCAAATGCCCTCCACCTCATTCTTATCATTCTAGTTATTTCCCTCCCGTTATCCGGGTATGCGATCACTACCCGCCCTCAGTGGACGTATTTCCTTACCACTTCCATCACATGGCTACCAATCGTAAACTGCTTTTTCCTTCCAAGACTGTTGAACATAACTTAGGTTTTCTGCATGTTAATTTTTAGACCCATCGTTCTGCTCTGCCTGTCTAACTCATTGATCATATTTTGAAATTTATTTATTTATTTATTTATTTATTTATTTATTTATTTATTTATTTATTTATTTATTTATTTATTTATACTGCTAACCCCATTTGATGTTGAGGCAGGAGGCCATAGTTAAGTCAACATGAAAGCGGTCTAGTATTAATGAGAACATTCAACTGATCATCATGTTAAAAAAACAACAGATGGCAAAACGGAAATACAACACAGCTATAACGTAAACAATGCAATAGTACACGAAATAAACATATTATCGGTATAATTAAACAAAGAACAAAAATGTGGGAAATAATGCTACTTTTTAGGATATACAGACTATGAGTAAGCAACATATATTATAACAAATCATACTCACTTACGACGCGTTGACCTTGCTTCGGAAAGGGAAATGTATTTAGTAGTGTCCAGTTTTAGATGTCCATTAATTAGTTGAAACATAACTTTCAGCCGCGCGAGTTTAGCATGAGTCTGCAATGATTTGATCCCTTCTGCTCTCATTACTTCAGTACAGTAGGGTGGCTTTTTGGGCTTGTTGGTAGTACGTAGCTTCAAAACACTGTAGGGCGAACAAAGACGAGGACAAAAAGAACACAAGGAACACCACAAGCGCTAACTTCAAACAAACTATATTGTTCTCAAGCAGCCCATTTAACGCCAGAGAAAACACGTAATCAGTTTTGCACAACATTATCACATTCGCAAAAATGCCAGCATTTGACCACTGAGAAAGGTGGAAGGCGTGCTAACACATGTGCGACCTGAACTATTTATCTTCTCGGCTTCAAAGATTTCTCGAGTTTACCTATCTCTGCTTTTTGCTATGGCAACACATGTAGCCAAAAAAGCTTTGCATGTTTTTGTCTCGCTCGAAACAATATGTTCAACGAGCTTCCCTCTTCTTGATGTTACGAGCATGATCCATTAAGTGCTCGTTGAGGCACCTTCCTGTCTGCCCTTTATATTTGTTACCGCAAGATCAGGGAATCTGATGCACGACCCCTTCAACGCATGCTACGTACGGTTTCGGGTGCTTAACTGCGCATCCATTTGCATGGTCGAACGTGTGTTAGCACACCTTCCATCTTTCTTAGTGATAAAGAGCTGGCATTTTTGCGAATGTGATAATGTTGTGCAAAACTGAGTACGTGATTTTTCTGGCGCATAGATGTGCTGCTTGAGAAACAAAGTTTGCTGGAAGTTAGCGCTCGTGGTGTTCCTTGTGTTCTTTTTGTCCTCGCCTTTGTTTGCCCTAGAAAGTTTTGAAGTTGTTTCAGTAGGCGAAGCAGTTATTTTGCATTTGTTAATTATGAAACTGCTTTTCTCTGAACGGCTCCAAGTTTGGTTATATTTTGATTAGTTCGAGGAAACCAAACGACGTTAGCATATTCGATAACTAAAATTTGTAGACTAATAGCTTAAATTTAAAAGTGGCTAATCTGAGGCGTCGTCTAATAAAAAAAAAAGAGTCGTTTTAGAGCTGTTCAGGACATTCCATCCACGTGTCGCATTCCATTTCAGCTCATGGATTATTAGTACGCCAAGACACTTACGTTCAGTCACTGCAGTAAGTGGTGTGTCCTTTATAGTGCACTGAAAGTCGGAGTTATGTTTCTTCCTAGAAACTGCAGTAATAGTAGATTTAGTAGGCGTTAAGTGTCATCTGCCAGTCAGTGCACCATGTAGTTATAGTTTCTAGCGCGTTGCTAAGGGCTTCACCATCCCCTATTGTATTATTTACTGATAAATCATGCAATCATTTCTGCAGTAACGTTCAGAATAATTGCTTGATCGCGGAAGAGAACAGCGCCAAGAAGCTGGGGTACACCAGACACATTTACTGTATGGGAGGCTTGATTATTAGCTTCAACAAATTTTGTTGTATCTGATAAGTACTTCGTAATCAAATAAACTAAAGAGCCATGGCCTAGTGTCAGTTCTAGCTAATTAATTAGTTTAGTGTGTGTAACCCGATGAGATGCCTTCGAAAAATCCAGTATTATTAGAGCGGTTTATTTTTGTCTGTCTACGCTGTGGGATAAGCTGTGGACTGTTACGGGTCCAATGGACTTATTTTTGGAAATGAGGCGGAGAGTTTGAAGGATGCTTCACTCCCACCAGCGGTTGAACTGGTATTGCACTACCTCCGGGATCGGCTTTGCCTTTAGCGCGTATGTACTATCCTGTCTTTCTATCCCATCTTTCAACTCTCCTACTATCTGCACGTAGTAGCGATTGTGGCTCGGCTTGAGCCAGTGGGCAGGCCTGTGCACTTTCCTTTTCTTTCTTCCTGGCAACAAGAGACAGCTGTGGACTAATTGTAATAGCTGCGTTACTACACAAAAGTCTTGACACAAGCCATGTTTAAATGAATGAATCAATGAATGAATAAATGAATGAATGAATGAATGAATGAATGAATGAATGAATGAATGAATGAATGAATGAACTTTATTCCCGTCGTTATAGGGCCTCACGATGGGGATCGTGTGTCGCGAAGTTGAAACGCGTCCCCAACTGCAGAAAGGGAACGCTATCGCGTGCAGGTTCGAACGATTGTTTGAACGAAGACAAATTTCTTTGCCGCTGGGCCTCTAGGAAATTGTCTGCTGCCTCAGCCATTTTATCCAGAGCCTTGCACTCTATTTCCCGAAGGAATATCTCCAGACGACTGCGACCGTTCCTCTTGAGCTGTTCGGCCACCACCAAGTCACGTAAATTATTGTACGTTGTGACCGTACCCAACATCTCGACCCATCGATCGAAAAGAGAGAGCAAGCGTGCCGCGTGTTGCTTGCCTGTTTCTTTACCATGCGGCTGACTTTCACGAAACCTTTCGCGGTAACCCTCTGCTGTGAACCGAAAATGTTGGAGCAGGGCTAGTTTTGCCTTATCATAATTCATTGAATCTGTTGAAGACAATCGGCCGAACACACGGAGAGCCTCCTCATTCAAAGACATTCTGATTGGCCTAGCCCATTTTTCCTCTTGCTGTGCCCTTCTGCGATACGCTCAAAACATTTAATGTATGCATCTAAGTCATCCCAGCGATCGTCGAAAGGCGGAATCAACTCGTGTGGGCTAACCACTGCTGAGGGCCCCGGAGTGGGTTCTCGATTACCTCCACCTGCTTCTGCGCGCCTTAATTGGAGCTGCAATCTACGCTCTTCAGCATCTGCCAGCGACTTTGCATCCTCGCGCTCGGCTTCTGCTTGCGCCTTGGTAAGTTCGCGTTCGGCTGCCCGTGCAGCACGTTCTTTTTCCTGCTCAGCGGCAACCCACGAACGCAACTCGGCACCACTCAAACAGACCCAAATTGATGAAATCCTTTAGTGTTGCCATCATTTTTTCTTACGAACCCATAATAATAATTTGTTTTTTTTTTTCTCGGAAGGGGGGGGGGAAGAAAATGGCGCAGTATCTGTCTCATATATCGTTGGACACCTGAACCGCGCCGTAAAGGAAGGGATAAAGGAGGGAGTGAAAGACGAAAGGAAGAAAGAGGTGCCGTAGTGGAGGGCTCCGGAAGCGATCAGATCGGCAACGAAAAACACGGCAGCAGGAGCGGACAAGATCCGGAACTCCCTGATCCGAAATCTCAGCGACGATGCAATCGACCAACTGTGACATTCCTTGTGTGCTACGAGGTACATTCCTTGTGTGTGCTACGAGGTGCATTCCTTGTGTGTGCTACGAGGTACATTCCTTGTGTGTGCTACGAGGTTCCGCGTTCGACGGCGCGGCGTAGAAGGGACCCGCCGCCGTGACAGCGGCATCATCAATTACCCAGCCATGCTTTTTGAGTGACGACCAGAATGAAGGGACCCGCCGCCGCCGCCGCGGGGAAACAGGCTTTATCCTCCCCAATTGGCGTGGCGGTTCCAGGGGCGGCCCTTCCGAGCACATTCCAGGACAAGGGAACTGTCAGCGATCCAGAGCGCGCCTTACCACAGCCGACGCTATGCGCTACCTCGAAGACAACATTCTTTCCCTCGGACTCAACACGTGAGGGGGGCGAGACAATAAGTGCGGTGGTATGTTTGTGCGCCCAAGCGAAAGCCCTAGCCCCCCCCTCCTTCCCCTCCGGCGTGGGCGTCCTCACCCTAGGGGGTGTGGAGAAGAGGATATAAAAATCGAGAAGCAGTACGGAAGGGCACGCTCAGGACGACATCGTTCGCCAAGAGGGCCTTCAGCGCCGAAGCCCGTCGGCGTGCAGCTTCTGCCAGCAACCGCTCGAGCCCAACTCCGGAGCCACTCCATCGCCCCCATGAAGTCGTCGGCACGTAAGCTCGGACGCCCCAGCCTCTGAATATTAATCATGTATAACTATTGAATATATCTGTTTGTTTAAACTGAGCCATACGGTGTCTCTTTGCCTCTCCGTCCCGTGTGGACCTGCGCATTATGGGGGTCATCACACTGGTGTCAGAAGTGGGGTCTCAAAAGCAAATGTCCTCTGAATGCTGTGACATTCATGACTTCAAAATTGTAATCAAAAGGGAATCACGGGACTGATTGTGGGACTCTTACCCCCATTTGAGAGGCTTGGGGCACCGGAGGGCTTGAAAAAAAAATGTCTTTATCTGAGGGAGCTCCCACTCCACAGCCGTCGCTCGGAGCAAGCATGCTGGCATTAGGAAGCGTCATTCCGACGTTTACGGGAGATAAGACAGGGGTTCCAATCTGCGATTTCTTTTCCATGCTAGAAGAGATTGGGAAAATGGGGGGATGGTCCGATGCTCAAATGCTGGGAATGGCGAGGTGTAAGATGGCAGGAGCTGCTCATGATTTTGCATGGCGAGACGAAAAAGTAAAATCCACAAAATCATTTGCGGAATTTAAGAAGCTCGCGTTTGAGCATTTTGACACTGAACCACGTCACGTGCGAGTACAGAGGTTCCGTGACGCCGGACAGATGGTAGGGGAGGACGTGCGAACGTTTGCGTCGCGGCTTCAGCGCTTAGCGCGCGATACGTTAAGCAGGGAGGAGGAA
This sequence comes from Amblyomma americanum, assembly GCF_052857255.1. Lineage (NCBI taxonomy): Eukaryota > Metazoa > Arthropoda > Arachnida > Ixodida > Ixodidae > Amblyomma > Amblyomma americanum. The sequence goes on from NC_135502.1 coordinate 169,585,636, forward strand.
GGAGACCAGCTTAAGAAGAAATACGCGGAGGATATACTTAAAGAGGAAATGACCGCTTTGTTCGTGGCTGGTCTGCAAGACCCCGTGCGCCGGTTCGTGCTCTCGCGCAAGCCGAGCAATTTCGACCAAGCCGTGGAGGCCGCATTGGATGAGGAACAAAATGAGGCGTTAACGACAGCCGCAGCGAGAGTACGCGTCATAGAGAGAGCGGTGCTCAACCCTGAGGTTGCTCTCTTGACAGAGCGGTTAGATCGCTTAGAACAGCTGCTATCTCAGCAGGTAGAATGCCAGGTTGAAGCGCGCGCTCAACAGCGCCCATTCGCTGGAAACCGGAGACCGCCACAAAGCTACAGGCGCGGTATGCGAGATTTTGAAGAAATCGTATGCTTCGCTTGCCAGGGTCGCGGACACATCGCCAGGTTCTGCCAAAACGTGCGCCGTGGGGAGCCACAAAGAGAAGCAGGCGAGACACGCCCTAAGCAAGCCTACAGCGGGGCTCCAGATACCGAGACAAAAAACTAGTTAGTCCTCCCCAGCCTGAGGAGCGTGGGGAGGGAGCAGTAGATGATGAGGTGGTGGTAGTTTGTGTGGCCGATGAGGCATGCCCTGTTGTGCGTTGCAAGTTAAATGGTTGTTGTATGGAATTGTTGATAGATACGGGGTCAAAGGTGACATTGCTTAAGGAGAGCAGTTTTAACACGCTTCGAAGGAAGGGGGACCGCGAGGTGTTGGAAGCGTCTGGTGGTATGGCAACCAAATTTGTAGGCATAACGGGGGATCCTCTTGGCATAAGTGGACTCTACCGGTTACACTTCTCTCTCGGCGGAATTGCTGGCAGAAGCTGCACGCCGACGGGCTTCGGCGCTGAAGGCCCTCTTGGCGAACGATGTCGTCCTGAGCGTGCCCTTCCGTACTGCTTCTCGATTTTTATATCCTCTTCTCCACACCCCCTAGGGTGAGGACGCCCACGCCGGAGGGGAAGGAGGGGGGGCTAGGGCTTTCACTTGGGCGCACAAACATACCACCGCACTTATTGTCTCGCCCCCCTCACGTGTTGAGTCCGAGGGAAAGAATGTTGTCTTCGAGGTAGCGCATAGCGTCGGCTGTGGTAAGGCGCGCTCTGGATCGCTGACAGTTCCCTTGTCCTGGAATGTGCTCGGAAGGGCCGCCCCTGGAACCGCCACGCCAATTGGGGAGGATAAAGCCTGTTTCCCCGCGGCGGCGGCGGCGGGTCCCTTCGTTCTGGTCGTCACTCAAAAAGCATGGCTGGGTAATTGATGATGCCGCTGTCACGGCGGCGGGTCCCTTCTACGCCGCGCCGTCGAACGCGGAACCTCGTAGCACACACAAGGAATGTACCTCGTAGCACACACAAGGAATGTACCTCGTAGCACACACAAGGGATGTACCTCGTAGCACACAAGGAATGTCACACTCGCTCAGACCTGCGCATTATGGGGGTCATCACACAACTAACCAAATACCTCAACACACTCTGGCAAGAAGGAAGAGTTCCGGCGGAATGGAAACATGCCGTCGTCGTAATGATTCCGAAGCCAGGCAAGAAGCTAAAAATAGAGAACCTCAGGCCGATATCCCTCACGTCGTGCCTAGGAAAACTCTACGAGAAAGTCAACACCAGACGAATTCAATCTTATCTGGAGAAAGAGCAACTGTACCCGGACAGTATGTATGGATTCAGGGCCAACCTCTCTACACAAGACGTGCTACTCCAACTCAAGGAGGAAGTGCTCGAGACGATGCCAAAAGCGGGCTAAAACGTGGTCATGGCCCTCGACATAAAAGGGGCATTTGACAACGTGAGCCACGCGGCCATCATGGAGGGCATAAACAATACCAACTGCGGGAAGAGAACCCACGACTACATCAGGGACTTCCTAAGCAACAGAACAGCAACAGTGGGCCTGGGCGAGCTGAGAAGCGACGTCTTTCACACCCCCTGCAAAGGCACACCCCAAGGATCCGTCATATCGCCCGTCCTCTTCAACGTGGCAATTATCGGCTTAGCAAACAGACTAAAGAAGATCCAAGGTATCCAGCACGCTATGTACGCCGACGACGTCACAATCTGGACCCCTCAGGGATCACTCGGTGAAAAGCAAGAGAGGCTGCAAGAGGCTGCCACCTGCGTGGAAAACTACACCAAAGAACGGGGCCTACGATGCTCGACGGAAAAATCGGAACTCCTCAGAATTGGCAAACATCCCACCCAGGCAACACTAGAAGTCACCCTCGAGGGACAACACATCCCCGAGAAGAACATTAGAATTTTGGGAATGTGGCTGCAAAGCAGCCGCAAGTGCAGCCACACCATCAGCCTGCTAAGCAAGGCAGCGGAACAGGTGGGCCGCATGATCAACCGAGTCTCCCAGAAAAGACACGGAATGAGAGAGGAAGACACCCTCAAACTCATCAACAGCCTCATCGTCAGCCGAGTCACGTACTCCCTGCCATACCACGCAACCACCAAGGCGGAAAGAGAGCAAGCCGACACCATCCTCAGAAAGGCTTACAAGAACGCCCTCCACCTACCCAGAAACACGTCCAACGAGAAACTCCTGCAGTTGGGCGTCAGCAACACCTTCAGCGAACTCGCGGAAGCGCTGCTGGGTGCGCAGACCATCAGACTCGGAGGCACCCCCGAAGGACGGGCGCTCCTGAAAAGGCTGGGTCGGGACACGCGCGGACTAGTCGATAGATACACGGAGGTTCCGGACCACCTCAGAAAATCCTTTAACATAGGGCCTATGCCAAAGAACACGGACCCTAATCTCCACGCAAACCGACGCAAGGCTAGGGCAGAATACGTCGAACGAACGCCAGCCCCAAAAACAACACTGTCTACAAAGACGCTGCCGTCTATTCATGCGGAGCAGAACATGCAGCCGCAATGGTGGTAGTAGACAACGAAGGACACCTAGTGACGAGTGCCACGGCGAAAGTCGCTGGCGCAGCGGAGGCCGAGGAAATTGCCGTCGCGCTGGCGGCAGCAGAAGGCTATAGGACCAGCCGCCCCCTAAATATTCTAACAGATTCTAAAGAAACGTGCAAAAACTACACGAAGGGCAGAATTAGCAAAACGGCCCTCAGGATACTCAGCGGGGTAGCCCCTACCGAGTTAAACAAACCCAGACACAATCTGATTTGGATCCCAGGCCACGCGGGGGTAGAGGGAAACGAAAGGGCAGACAGCCTAGCTCGAGGCGAAGCAATCCGAGCAGGACAGTCTAACGCCCCGGAGTTCCATCTGCAAGCCTGCGAGGGGGGATACGCAGAACTTTTAAACTTACACAGGGTGATCAGAATCAAATATCCACCACCACACAAAGTTCTGACAAAGGAGGAGGCCACCATCTGGCGTAGACTACAAACACCTTCTCCAACCTACACATACTCAACAAAATGTTCCCATCACAATACAGGGCCACCTGCCCGTGGTGCGGAGCCACACCCACACTTTATCACATTACTTGGGAGTGCGAACGCAACAAAGCATTCCACAAACACGAACAGCCGAGTGCGGAGCAATGGGAGAGCCGTCTCACCAGCAGCGAGCTCACGGCCCAACGGGCCTTATTAAGGTACGCGGGCGATGCAGCACGGCTCAGTGGAGCCCTGGAATAGGGGCCCACACAAGCTGAAGAGAAGACTCCGATCGCCAGCGCCAAGAACGAAGACGACGGAGCTTTCGAATCCGCGAATCTCTTGACTGTATCAATAAAAGTTTTCACTCGACCACCTGGGGATCTTTAACGTGCACTGACATCGCACAGCACACGGGCGCCTTGGCGTTTTTCCTCCATAAAGACGCAGCCGCCGCGGTCGGGTTCGAACCCGGGAACTCCGGATCAGTAGTCGAGCGCCCTAACCACTGAGCCACCGCGGCGGGGCTCTTACGGACCCACGAAAGGGGAAAAAAAACACTGGTTCATCCTGTCGCGCGGACGCCAATTTTCGCGAATTTGAAACGCGTTCCCAACTGCAGAAGGAGAACGCTATCGCATGCATGTTCGAACGAGAGAACAGGCAGGTTCACCAACAGAAAACGAGGCTGTGTTTATAAATTATAAGGTAGATAGCCAGTAAGAAACGGAAAACACAAAAGGAAAACATACCCTCAGCACGCGTGCAACGCTACACATTAAAGGAACGAGTTCCGCAGTGGCTCAGTTAGGGCGCTCGGCTATAGATCCGGAGTACCCGGGTTCGAACCTTACCGCGGCGGCTGCGTTTTAATGGAGGCGATACACTAAGGCGCCCATGTGCTGTGCGATGTGAGTGCACTTAAAGATCCCCACGTGGTCGAAATTATTCCGGAGCCCTCCACTATGGCAGCTCTTTCTTCTTTCACTCCCTCCTTTATCCCTTCCCTTACGGCGCGGTTCAGGTGTTCGCCGATATGTGAGGCAGATACTGCGCCATTTCCTTTCCCCAAAAACGAATTATTTTACCAGAACTCGAGCGTCCCATGTGAGGCGGGGATGCCTTGCGGATAGGGTGGACGCTGGTGGATGAACTGCGACGTGTCGCTGGCGTTGCGTCGGAGGAGGCGACAGAACTGAGCCAGGTGGTAGTAGGAGCGGAGAGGACCACAGGAAGAAGCTCGTCAGCAGCCCCAGGAACTGGGCAGCAGCGGAAAAAATTGCCTGTGGTTCAGCTCTGGTTAACCCTAGTTGAATTGCGAAAGCTTCGTTTCCTCGGCACGTCGTCTGCGCAGCGTCTCATTCCGACGCTCTCGAGTACTCAAACCGGTCTCTTCCGCAGTTGAAAAGCCACTCCGGGACATGGCACGACTTCTAGCCGCATCTTTGTTACGACGCTTCTCGAGTCGTGCGGCACGCTCTTCTGGCTTTTCTTGAGAGCGTTGTCTCTTCCTCGCTTCGTTCTGTCGTTGTGTCCCTTTCGCGCTCTCCATAACGACTGGAATGCACTGAGGCGAAGGGGTGTATATATATATATATATATATATATATATATATATATATATATATATATATATATATATATATATATATATATATATATATATATATATCGGAGCATATCTGGTGGAGCGAGCGGCGTCGACGGCGGCGCTATCTGTTGGAGCGCGTTTACGGCGTTGCAAGGCAAGGGCGGCTCAAGATCGTTTCATTAATCGCATACGGCATACGGCGCGACGAGCCGTAACGGCTCGCTGGCTGGCGTAGTAAAGCTTTCGCTTTAAAACCGTAGCCAGAACCCGTCGACGGCGTCCTGAAACGCCGCAGGCTCAATGCAGGCTATCGAAAGGACTGCGTCGGTGATCCAAGGGAGGTCCACGGCAGCACAGATTCAACCTCCGACGGCTGCCACCACCACGCGTGAATCATTGACGCAAGGTCCTTTGGATAGCCTGCACTAAGCCTACGGCGTTTCGGGACGCCGTCGACGGGTCTTAGCTATTGTCCTCCTGCTGCTGCCAAGTTCTTGGGGCTGCTGACGGGCGTCTTCCTGTGGTCCTTCCATTTTAGTGGCACAGGCAGGGGCATATTGGTTTACATTCTTTTACTGGCTGCCCCACCATACATTTTGTGGTCCTTCCATCTCCTATCTACCACCTGGCTCCTTTCCGCCGCGTCCCTCAGCGCAATGCCAACGACGCTTCGCAGTTCATTCACCCTCGTCCGCCCTATCCGCAAGGTATCCCCGCTTCACCTGGGACGCTCAGTACCTGGTGAACTCTTTCCTTTAACCGGTAGTGTTTTACGCGTGCGAGTGTGTGTTTTCATTTCGGGCTTTCGTTCCTTACTGGCTTTTTACTTATAAGTTATAAGCACCGCTTCGTTTTGTGTTGTTGGATTTGTCTATTCTCACGTTTGAATATACACGCGATAGCGTTCCCCTCCTGCATTTGGGAACGCGTTTCAAATTCGCGACATACTACGCTTTCATTTTCAAGAAAAAATCTGTGTTTTAGGATGATGTGTTCAAGTACTTTACACTCTGCACAGGTCATGGAGATGGGTTTGTAGTTAGTAACATAATCCTGTTTCCTGTTTTGTGTATTGGAAGAATTTCACATTATCGCTAGAGTGACTTAGCCTATTGTCGAGTAGCCTTCACGAAAGACTGCCTGATCATATGGTTGATTGAAGAAGGTTCATCATCACCATCATCATCATCAGCCTCACTGCATCCACTGCAGGGCAAAGCTCTCTCTCATGACTCCCTAATTAACCTTTTCCTTTGCCAGCTGCGCCCATCGTATCCCCGCAAACTTCCTAATCTCATCCTCCCACCTAACTTTCTGCCACCCCCTGCTACGCTCGCCTTCTCTTGGAATCCTCTCCGTTACCCTTAAGCACCAGCGGTTATCTTGCCTTCGCATTAAACGCCTTGCCCAAGCCCCTTTCTTTCTCTTGGATGGATGGATGGATAGAAAAAGCTTCAATGGCATCAAATTTGAAATTTTCGTGATCCTTACGGGTCACTGGGCGCCGTGGTCGATCCTCGATCCAGGATGCCGCTCTTGACAGCTACCAGCGTGGCTCGGCGTACGAGGAATCGTTGCGCTTCCTCGTCCTGGCTGGCCAGCAAGTGCTCCCACTGCGTCACGCTCGGGTGGTCTATTTCATGGTGACTTTTAATCGCAGAGTTGGAGCACTTCTGGAGCAACGTTTCCTGCTCTTTTCGGAGCAACTGTATTCCGAACGCAGGTCTGAGGCACGGATCACGTCTTCCATTCGTAGACAGGGAGCGGTTGCCGAGCCGAGACTGCTCCGCCGAAATCGGCGGATCCGACCGGAAGTTTGCGTATCGTCCTATTTCAGCGGCGATAGCAGCGCCCTACATGCTCTGGCCTGCATGCTCTGGCCAGAGCAAGTGTGCTCCAATCGCAATTTCAGGCCGCGCGCTCTGCGCCGGATTCAGGCGCTCTGTCACAGAGAGTGCAGACCGCTCCGGGCCTGCGATTGGAATTCACCACTAGGCTCTAAGTTTGCCTTAGGGCAGGTCCATGTGACATGCTCTAGTGTAGGTTTACCCTGGCACCACGGACATTCGTGTACACATAATGTAGGGAAAATCTTGTGTAGTTTGTTCAGGTGCGGGTAGGCACCGGTTTGTAGTCTGCGCCAGTCTACCGCCTCCTCTTTCGATAGCCTTTTGTGTGGGGCTGGGTAGTGTTTCCGCTGACCCCTGTAATGATCGAGTATGTCTGAGTACGGGGGGATAACAGGGTCAATCGTGCCCCTGGTGCAAAGTGTTTAGTCTGCTCGGTTGACGTACCCTCGAGCTAACTCGTCTGCTGCCACGTTGCCCCTCATCCCCTCATGTCCCGGAACCCATGCTATGTTATGTTTAGTGTATATGTGTCTTCTCGTCGCGTGTGTAATATAATTGGCGATGCTGTCGATCCTGCCTCTTGTATAGTTGTTGCATAGTGAGGTTCTGTCCTGTTCCGTTGCCGTGCGATATTGCCAGAGCAATGGCGGCCTCTTCAGCTGCCTCTATGCTTGGGTTGCTTATTGTTGCGCTGGTTATTTCTTTCCCTTCTTCGTCTGTTACAACGGCGATCGTTTTTCGTTCGTATCGGTACTTTGCTGCGTCCGTGTAGACTACGCTGGGATTGTCGCTGAATTCCCTGCTGGATTTCTGTCTCTTCATTTCGACTATGAGGTCAATATCCCGCGTTTGTTCCCACACCCACTCTGCCCGCTTCCGATCTCTTAACGTTACACCTATCATTTATCTTTCCATAGCTCGCCGCGTTGTACTTAACTTGAGCTGAACCCTTTTCGTTACCCTCCACGTTTCTGCACCGTCTAAGGCTGTCCTGACTATATTAGCGATTACCTTAGTAAATACGTTGCAGGCAACGAGCAATAATCTGATCAGTCTAATTTTTCAAGTCCTTGACGTCCCCTTCTTTTCAATTAGTTCTGTTTGCATTCTTCCAAGCTCCACTACGCTCGAGGTCATTGCGAGGCGTTGCATATACAGCATGGTTATTTATTCTATCACAGTTTACATACCGTCTTTCAAGGGGTCCAGTTTTGCCTGACTCTCACCACCAGCTTTTCAACTTTGCATTCCTCCTCTTATTGCACTGCCCCTCTGATTAACGTCCTGATTATATTGGCGGTTGTAAAGATTTGTGTAGAACTCATCGCCTACTCTAACTCTCTTATCCATATTGCTAAGGGCATTGCCCTCTTTGTCTCTTAACACATACATCTCATTTTCGCCTATGCCCAGTTGCCTCTTCACCGATTTTAGGCTACGTCCAATCTTTGGAGCATTCTCGATTATCTTCATATTAAACGTCCTTATGTCGGTTACATTGCGCTTATTGATTAGCTTTGACAGCTATGCTAGCCCTATTATGTATACGAGGTTCGATGCCCTCATGCTTTGGCATTTCTTAATCAGACCCTTCGTCTCCTTAGCTAGCTTGACGGTATCCTGTATAACCATCCTACCGCCTACTTGTACCGCGCATTCCGTAATGATAGCTGCGAGATCATAGTTCATTGCTTGAACATTAAGGTCGTCGTCCTCAGTTAAAGCGGAATATCTGTTCTGTAACGAGATTCTGAATTATAAGGCGCTTCATTTTAAGCATGAAATGCTTTTAGCTTCTGTTGTCGACGCGCCGCGGGTGACCTTGGCGCCTGAACGGAGGACAACATAGAGTCGAACCTAAGCGAACTTGGGCAAAGCTTTCAGTCCGCCTAGTGCTGCGCTGCCACCGGAGCAGCGCATGCGTGAATAGCAGCGTATTCGTCGTCCCGAGAGGCGAAAGAGCAGTCCTGGTGATACTAGGTTAAGTTAGACGACAGCGCCGTGTGAGTTGCCGTCATTACCTAATGCACACGAGCCTTAGTAACCAGCTGCAATTTGTTCTTCGACGCGGCGGTCAGCTGGAAGCAGCGCTGAGCCGTGGATGTTGTTGTTGCCTTCGTGACATGGCACATCCACGACGGGGGATTGGCCAGGGTTCAGTGGGGAGACCCCATAGAATAGGGTAAACTGGTGTCGTCGTAATGATAGTGCCTTGGGTGAAATTTACGAGCCGCGGTTCCATGCAGCGTTCTGCGTTGAACATGCTTGCAACATCCCCTTTTCTTCGTCCAGTGGCGAGCGCTGGTCGCCATACACGAAAAGCGGCAAAGAAAGCCGGGCTCATGGAGGAAAGCTAAAGTAAATAAAAGCGGCTGATGAGAGGCGCTCTCCAAAACGCGTGTGCGGCTATGAGGATCTACGAGCTGTACAAGATTACGGTACGCCTTTACTCGGGTACATGTCACGCTTACATCTGCTCTGAACGACGAGATATTCTGTCAACTTTTATGAAGTAAACACAGAAACTCATATTCATTGCTCTCGCTTTGGTTTCTTCCTTCGTTCTCATTTTTTTTGTCACAAGGGTTTCTTGCTTTCCCGTAGTCCTTGGTTTACTAAAGCGCACTTACAAGCGCGTCAACATGCTATTTTTCTTTTTTTCAGACTTGGTGGATCGGCGAGCCTCCGGCAGACTACGCGCGCCTCCTCCCCCCCCCCCGCTGCCGCCGCCGGGCCAGCAACCCGATGCCGCGCCCCGTACGACGCCAGCTGCAAAGCGTAGCCCTGTGCACGCAACGGCGCGGCCTTGAGGAACTATTTGAAGAAGAAATATACCAGCCAAGAAGACGAACACGCAAGGAGAGAACAACACAGGACCACGGCTGTACTAATAACTAAATTCTTTATTGAGTACAGACCGCCAAGTAATCTCTACGCATGCGCCAAGGCAAGACAGCATGGAGGAAGGAAAAATTAGAGAAGAGGCCGTCCTGTGACATTTTTTCACGCCGGAAACGAGCTCGGCGCCTTGTTGTCCGGGAGCGCTTTTGTCTATTTTTCTCCGCGCTCTTGTTTACGTTTCGCCGCGCGCGCGTTTCAAACCCAGCGAAGGAGTTGGCCTAAAGAGACTCCAGCTCGAGTGGTGCTTCGTTTCTGGCCATTGCTCCTCTGCGGGAGACCTCGAAAATACTGGCGCGAGACATTCGACTGCTTCCAGTCCTTGCTCTTCGCCGCGTCGTCTCCGCGCCGTCCCCGCTCTCTCGTTCGAACAAAACAGTCCGGCCTTGCATGGTCATAATCAAGTAGCATTTGGCGAAGGCACCTATCGCAACTGCAGTAAGTGCGGGAACGAACTTTCACTTATTGCGGTGGCCCACCATGATAAGCAGCGTCTTTCGCCGCTTTTGCCTGCGTCGTTCTGCGACGGCGGAGGTGTCCCTGGGCTCCTTGCAGGCTGCACTTAGTGAAATATACTGGTAAACCTACAACCGGCTTATTCTGGTCTCGTGTTAACCGCACGGCTAGAAGGTTAATTTCACCAGATGAGGTAAAGGGCACAAAATTTTAGCTCATTGAAATTGTCTATAAATACGCAGATGATGCCAAAATATAGCAGAAGAAAACGAAACCAAATCTGGAATATATTTTGAAGAGCTTGCTGGTTTGTGTTCTCTCTTTTTTTTCTGATATAAACCGTTACACATGGTGCCACTGAAATAGAACTTTTTACTTTGTGTCGTGTCTCCTCTCCCATGTTTTTTTGTTTTTTTTGCGCAGTGTATTGGATCACGCTGTGTATTTCATGATGCTTCCGAACCAACTATCCAACCTTAATCCAGTGTAAAGTACTGTGTTGTGTTGGGTTTTATGGCACATAGGCAACTCAGGCCATCATTCTCCAAACTCAACGTAAGAAAAATTGGTTTCTGCAGACTTTTTTATAAACATTATTATCACTGATGTAGAGGGCATAAAACATTGTGTTGTATTACCCAATGATGAAGGAAGGAAGAAATTTTATGAATGGCTAACATTGAGAGCTTTGAGAAGGTCCGGTAGTAACAGCAGGCATCCTTGGCTGGGAAAGGATGTTGAGCCTCCCAACCAGTAAAACAAAACCACAGCCTTCTCAGAATTGAGAAGGTGGCTCAGTGTTTCAAAAAGTGAAGCGAATCAGTGTGAAAAAATTTAGAGTTTGCTGAGAAAATCTTGTTCTCTCAAAAGCCTAAAAACACATGTCGAGTAAACGATTGCATCTTCACTCAAAAGAAACATTGGGTGTAAAGAAATGTGTTCATTACAAAAGTAAGTAAAATATTTTCCTAAATTTTTCAAGTCTTGTTCATGAGTATGAAGTGTGATTAACTGTTAGCTCATCTCCACATTTTTCACACATCTGTTTGTCTTCTTCTTTGTCTTCTTCTGTGGATATAAAATTGTGTGTGATGTATGTGTGGCCTATACGGAGGCGACGTAAAATAACTTCAATGAAACACTCCCGGAGCAAACATGACTTCCATTCACCTAGAACTGGCTTAACCAAGTGCAGTTCGTTGTTTGCTTTATTGTTCCAAGCTGTCTGTCATTTTTTCCTTAATTTCCTTTGTACTAAGTTTATGCAATCCTTAAAGTGTATATTTACTTTTTTATTTCCTTGCCACGAGCTTGAGCAGCGCACAAATCCGCACTTTCGTTGACTTTTATTCCGACATGATTCGGGATCCAGCAGAGTTTTATGTTTTGTCCTGGAGCTATGGCTGTTACAATGTTGTGTATGCTGTCACCAATCATTGGCGTGACTGCATTTCGAGAGTGTAGAGCAGTAAGTACACTTAAGGAGTCTGTGTAAATAATACTGTTCGTGAGGTTCTCGTATACTACTTGTTCAATGGCTACACAGACGAAGTAACATTCGGCAGTGAAAATTGATGCGCACTGTGGAAACCTTACGACAACCTTTGTCCGTAATGTTTAGAGACTGATTTATTTTCTTCTCTAGACATGACTCCCAAAAACAAATATTGGTGCGTGTGTGTAACGCCATCTTTTCGTGCTAACCTGAGCTATTTAGGTTAACTGCTGTGGCAGCCGATAGACGGAACATGTAGAAAAATACGTTGTCAATAGTCGTCGGCGCATTCTACTGTGAGTGAATGTGGAGAGATGGACATCCACTGTTGGAATTCAGGTAGCAGGTAGCAGCCTCCCACCGCTGCCACCAGTTGTTGGGATTCAGGTAGCGTGACTGGGCCGGAGAAGAGACGAGGACGATCGGAGGAAGAAAACTTGGAAAACTTTACACAAGGACTATTTACATTATGTACAAGTACGGGCAACTGAGAGTGCTTCTCAGTAAAGAGAGCTTCTTAGGAGTCGGGAGTCTCTGATACCTCTCAAGAAGGGGGCTCTCTTGGCATCAAACCAGCAGCTCCTTAAATACTCTTCGTATTCCCCAGATCCCTAGCTGGAGAATACAGTTCGAGGACTGATGTCCAACCACACGATGGCACTGATGGTACCACCCACGGCAGGGCGGTCCTGATGCTTCTTCGCAGCTCGGTCGAGGGAAAGGGAACAGGACCCGGTCACGTTGTCGTCCCCGCGGCTTCCAGGTGGCCGCGCACGTGCGTCCGGAGGGCAGCTGAATGACACAGGAATGCTGGTTGTCTCCCCGCAGGTGTCGAAAGATCCTGCACTGGTGACCGGAACAATACGCTTATGGGTTGTCGAAAGATCCTGCACTGGTGACCGGAACGAATACGCTTATGGTCGTCGCTGGCATTCCTGTTGAACACTATCGTTGCTATGGGGATGCTATCGTCGCTGCTTCCGGCACTCCTGTTCGAACACGTGGGGACGCTATTGTTGTCGTTCCCTCTGGCAGTCCTGCAGTCACGTCTCTTCGCCGAATTCCACAGCAGGAAGGAAGCGCGATCACAACACCACTTCGAACAGCGTGCGAACATAAAACTCTGCGTGAAGCTTGGCAAGACAGCCACACAGACGTGTGATCGTCGTACGTTTACGCCAACGAGACATTATCGCGAGCGCGAGTTTTTGAGTGGCACAAGAGGTTCGTTTCGGGCAAAACCGGTGGAAAACGACACAAGGCAGGGGCGCCCTTCAATATCACTAAATAAAAAGAGCGTGGCTCGGATCAGGAAAATCGTACATCAAGACCACACCATTACAGTCCGTATGCTATCAGATGCTTTCGTCATTAGTAAGACATTGAAGAAACGAAAGCTGAGTGCCAGACTTGCCGCACTCCCTCACACAGGGCGATAAAGACACGCGGACATCATTGAGCGCTGATTTGCTCTCCGAGGCAGAAAAGGATGCTGCATTCGTCGACAGCATCATTGCTGAAGACGAAACATGGTGTTTTCAATAGGATCCTAAAAAAAAATGCCAGAGCGCCGAACGGCGGTCCACACGCTCCTCGGCGTCGAGAAAGGTGCAGCGACAGAAGACCAGTACAAAGACGATGCTGATAGTTTTTTTCGATGCCAGACGTGTCACACACCACGAGTTCGTCCCACAAGGGCAGACGGTGAATCAGGAGTTTTATATCCGCGTGCTCCAACACATGTGTGATGCAATGCGACGCCGTCGCCCTGACTTAGGGGCATCTGGACAATGGAGCCTTCTCCAAGATAACGCAAAGCCGCACACTTTTCGCAGTGTGACAAAATTTCTTGCCAAGCACAGCATTACTGTACTTCCCCATCCGCCATACTCGTCTGACCTCTCCCCAGGCGATTTTTTCCTGTTTCCTCGTGTGAAGAGAGCCCTAAAAGGTCGCTGGATGGAGAGCGTGGAAACCATTCAAGACGCGACGACAAATCAGCTGACAGCCATGCCAAAAGAAGGGTTTTCCAACTGTTTCCAAGATCTCAAAAAGCGCTGGAAGCTGTGTATACGCTGCAAGGGAGACTATTTCGAAGGGGTGCTTAATAAATGATTTCAATGTTAAACGCATTTATTTACATGGACTCAGTCTCGAAACATTACGAAGAAATGTTTTATTTAGTTACAATTCCCTTTTATCACTGCGCATTCAACGTAAATATCTGCTTTCGAGCCATCTGTATAAAAAGGTGTGAAAGTACTGTATTTTTCAAGTGCAAGAAATTCTTGTATTATATGTTGTTGTTTTGTATGGAACTGTGTAAGAGTAAAATCACAGATTGTAGGAACACGATACCATGGAGGCAGCGGATCTCGTCTTCGAGCAATGCCAGGTAATGGCAGTGTAAAGTACTGCCTTTAAACTAAAGCTCCCTGAAAATTCTTAGTACATGGCTTTCCCTGAAAGCTTTCCGTGTTCAGCTTGCTGGCACGAGTCTTATATTTAAATGGCCCTCTGCAACACTTTTCATTTGAGAGCATAATGATCTTTGAGTGGACAGCTGTCAGATGTGCTCATTAACAGGCTGCAAAAATATTCATTTGCTAAAATGAATTTAGAGCTTTATCAATGACATCCCTAAGCAAGGTTCTTGAAGTCGGGTTGTTTGCATGCTATGCTCGCATAAAAGTAGCCCACATACTGGCCACACTTTAATCACGCGCTCTGGTGAATAGCACAACCCTTTCAGTTTTATGCTGAGTGAGTGTGCACGTGTGTGCTTTCGGCTAAGTCGTTAACAATGCTGCCATGCATGGTCCCACCCCAGCTTAGTATTCAGCCTGCCTGTTAAAGCTCCTCTTGTTGAATGTTGCAACCTGTCTCCATTGCGTATGTTTGGGCAGCTGTGTCAATAGGGCCTTCTGGTACACCAGTGAGGACAAGAATAATCCTGCAGTATTTTGTTTTCCGTATTGAATACTGTATTTATATTCATAATATGTTTTCGTGCGGCTGCCCATGCTAGGAATTATTTCTCATACAGCAGTGAGGATGGGTAAATATACCAAAAACTTTTGAGTTCTTGGCCCTGCATGCCAAATGTAGTACCAGAACATGTTCATAAAGGTGGCCGTGCAAACAATAACTTTTGATTTACAACTCCAAGAGTCACTCGTAGAGGTGACAGAAACAGAGAGGGCCGAAGTGCCTATAGTAGCACGGCAGGGGAGGATATAAGGCGGCTGGGGTGTCACCCCCTCCCAAAGCCAGACATTTTACTTAGGAAAACCATGCTGAAACCCTTTTTCTCAACAAAAACAGTCGAACAAATACATGTTTCAAATAGTACTGGTCCTCTTTAAGAATTATCCATAAATCCACCCTTTGTAGCATGCACTGCAACATATCAAGTTTCCAGTCCACAGATGCAGTTTGGTGCATAATATATATGACCGCAGCGTTTCAGACTGCTTCTCGAAGTCTATATGTACCAAACGGCTGCAGTATAAGTTTCACAGTGCTGTGCATTATTTCAATGCTGTATTTCATGTTTAACATGCACAGCTACAACTGTACGCACCAATTTTCGCTACTTGATGAAATACCAGCTTGTAATGTCACTGCATAGTAGCACACTTTACTTGTGATCGACAATACAGGCAATCAAAGTGAATTTATTATACGTAATGAATTCATGGAATTATTTTTCTTCAACGTAACCACAGGCACCATTGAAATTCAATGCACATGTTGATCCTCATTTCACTAAGTGCTTTTTAACACAAATAACTCTATCACAGAACATGGGCACAATAAACACGTATGAGAAAAGGCCTCGAAATTCAGTTAGCGCTTTGCCAATTTCGCACTTCTTGACCATACCCTCAGCCAGAAAAGCAACTGCAATAACTGGTGCAGAAAACTGGTCTAAAAATAGCACGCGATCAAAAATGCAGACTTGACCTCGATATGAAGGAATACACTTGAGTCCAGCACACCACCGAGGAAAATAGCTCTCTAGCCGCTTCAGACGTTATAAGCTTCAAACGGGCATGCAACAAAGTTTCTGAATACTAAGCACAAAGCTAGCGCAGCTGCTTCCTGTACAATTGAACTCTACGCCCATGTTATGGCCCCCGCCGCTAACACAAGCGCAATTTGCGAGAAAAAAAATTGGCAATTGTATCATAATCAACACCAACGCTCGAGCGTTAGAAGAACACGCATAAGTAGCAAGAAAGTTTCACTGCCGACGGAAACGGGAGCGCGAATTGCACACGCACTCTGCACGCACAAGACACGAAACTTTCGCACTACACGCCGACTAACGCTCTGCAGCGCTCTGCAGTGAACAGCGGCGGTCTCCCGACGGCTCCGAGCAGTGTCGCAATAGACGAAATGCCCTTGGTATCGTCTTCGCCAAGCGCTTTCAAATCCGGGCATGCAAAAAGATTTTTGCGCTGAATTCCTCCTTGGTTTATGGATTAAGGGGCTTAACGTCCCAAAGCGACTCAGGCTATGAGGGATGCCGTAGTTAAGGGCTCCGGAAATTTCGACCACCAGGTGTTCTTCAACGTGCATTGACATCGCACAGCACACGGGCCTCTGGAATTTCGCCTCCATTGAAATTCGATCCCCGCGGCCGGGATCAAATTCCACCTTGAAATATGAGTGAACGATGTCAACGTCAACCTGTGAGCACCACCAAAAACAGAAACTCGAGCAGTTACGCCTACGCCGCACCTCAAATGGCACGCCGCGGCCCGCTGCTGCCGACCGGTTTGTAAACAGCAACTAAGATGCACTTGTTAAGCTGCCCGGACAAGATGGCCTCCCGATCAAAAAAAAAAAAACACGTGACTTCATCAACAATTTTCTCCCATGTTGTTTTATGGGAAGGGGCGTCTCCTGAGTTTTCCTTCCTTCATGCAAGACAGACACTCAAACATGGTCATTCAAATAATCAAATTCTTTTGTCGTCAGCGCTAGCGATGGGGAACTGACGCAAGCATCACCATGTTTAGCTACCTGAAAGGCCTCAAAGATTTCACGAGCCTTCCGTGTTTTTCCATAGCCCAGAATGGTGACATCTGCGAAACGTGGGGAACATTTGCCCGGGCATCTACTGCGATTCAAAGCGAAGTTGCCCTCCTCACCGGCGCCAACTTTCGTTCTGTGTTTGCGCATCCTCTCGTTTACAGTCACCCGTCTGACCTATGTGAAATTTTCTACAGGTCAGCGGAATCTTGTAAATCACTTCTGTCCGGCACTTTGCGTACATAGTTCTATGTTTGGTCATGCAATGCTTCTCATCATTGTTTCCCTTCCTGACCCCGCCGTTCATCTCCTTTGATACGGATTCAGCGACCGCTCCCAACATTTCTGCTGGGAAACTTGCCTCGGACAGGCGTTTGGCTTGCGTTGTGACACTGGTTGACACGGTGTGGCAGCAACTTTTTTTCACAGCATTATGGAAGCAAGCCTTAGCAATACCTCGTTTGACTAGTTTAGAATGATTAGAGTCAAAGGGTAAAAGCCCTTTTTTTGTTCTTGGTGAGTACATCCAGCACGCATGGCCTTCTCCAGATAAGGTTAGTAACAAGTCTAAAAAACGGATGGAGTTGTTAGTGGCTAATCCATGAGTAAACTTCAGTTGGGATGAGCAGCGTGTAAAGGCACCCATAACAAGTTCAACTATCATCTGATAGGAGTCATTAGGTACGATGTTTCAGATATTCGTTTTTTCCGCGAAAGGTTCTCGAATGGAAAGCTTTGCCGTCACATATTGTTAATGCTCTACCAAATGAAGCCTTTTCTCCCGCGTTAAGTGCCTGATTTCATGTTATGTGAATGTGAAAGTGCCCCCCTGCCCTCCTGTAATCCAGAAGGGCGATGGGGGGTACCAAATAAACAAATAAATAAATAAAAGCACTAAAAACTCATCACCATATCTCACAATTCGCAGCACACGCCCGTCGTCCAAAAAACACAGAAGCTAGCGGACAAACTTTCCTAAGCAAATATTGTCGAGCACTGGGGCTACACAAGCTCCTATACAAATCCCATTCTCCGGAATATAAAGCTCCGAAGAATGGGATCTGTATATATAAAGCCCGACCGCGGCGGTTGCGTTTTTAAGGAGGAAAAACGCTAAGGCGCCCGTGTGCTGTGCGATGTCAGTGCACGTTAAAGATCCCCAGGTGGTCGAAATTATTCCGGAGCCCTCCACTACGGCACCCCTTTCTTCCTTTCTTCTTTCACTCCCTCCCTTATCCCTTCCCTTACGGCGCGGTTCAGGTGTCCAACGATATATGAGAAAGATACTGCGCCATGTCCTTTCCCCAAAAAAACCAATTAAACCAATTAAATATAAAGCTTGTTTTTCAACTCGACAAGAGTCGATGCTCGTGATGCTTGCGTCAATTCGCCATCGATAGCGCTGAGGAGAAAATTTGATTATTTTAATGATTATGTTTGAGTGCCTGTCTTGCCTTGGCGCATGCGTAGAGATTACTCGGCGCTCTGTACTCAATAAAGAATTCAACTGCTAGTCCAGCCTTTGTCCTGTGTTGCTCTGTCCTTGTGTGTTGGTCTTTTGGTTGGTATATTTCCTCTTTAACATGGCATAACAACAGGCTCACCATTTTGCCCTGCTTGAGGAGCTACTCCCGCCGCCCAGTCTCTGCTCTCACCGTGGGTGAAGAGAGTCGCACCTCGTAGTCCAGTCTTCTGTTTCTGGCAAGCGCATGCGTGATCGCATCGTTCTTTCGCATAATATTGTCTGCGCTGTCATACCTGTACCGACCAATTCAATTCGTTAATCCGTCTACTCCACGCAGCGATGTACCAGCCTACTGAGCTATGTTGCATACAATATATATATATATATATATATATATATATATATATATATATATATATATATATATATATATATATATATATATATATATATACTTTTTGCACGTTTTTGTCGGCACTCTTTTTTCCTCCGCAGTACATAACTTCAGAACAGACTTGTCAATTCATTGAGAGCTGCATGATGAGTTGTGAATCAAGTGCGGAGTCATAAATATTGATTTTTGCATTACATACAGTGATTGCTCTACGTTGATTTGTTTCTCCCTGTGCCCACTCCTGCAGTGACATCCTGGGGAAGGGAGGAGTGCATGTGAGAAATGAATATTACTACGGAGGACAGGCGGACTTGCAAAAAAGGTGCGCCGCCTTTCAACGTGCATGCGTGCTGAGAAAAGGGAGCTGCTTCCGCCAGCTGGCTCGAACTGCGCAAGAGGACCAGTGCTTCACAATGTGTGTCCGTGTGATGGCGTTTCATTCGCGTGTATGCGTCATCCTTCCCCGTCCAGGCCGGTGCATGCAAGTACAGCGCCGTTTTCAGCAATGTCTGTGGCCCCTGTTACCGACATGAAGCTTTTTATTCGCTTCCTGACCTCTGCCGTCCTGGGCGAAGCCCAATTTCCACCCGGCTGCGTCAGCGGCATTCCGAATGGCAAACTCCACAGGGGCAGCTTACTGCCAGTGAGCAGCGGCACAGTTCAGACAGGTCTTGCGCGCTATGAAGTTGTGAACACTAAAGAGGTAGGTATTGCGAGTTGTGCTTGAGGAAGGGACGGGGGGGCCAAGGCTTCGCGCTCTGTCAGGCGCACCTTTCGCACGCGGGAAATCAGGTCGCTGCATTGTTCCCTGTCTTGCGGCGACTGCTGTCAACGAATATCGCGCACAGTTTTTCCTACCCCTAGAAGGCGAGCATCCAGGGAGCCTTTCTTGAGGTGTGCTTCCGTCTATAGAATGCACTCGAGGTGGCCTAACGCTTTTTGTCTGGTATTTGTGTCTTTTTGTTTCCACCATCCCCTATCTATCATCACGAACAGCGAGAAATACTTTCCAGCAGAGTGCACTCCCAACATCTGCTACGCTCATTTAAATATGCTTCGAAGTTGGGTCACAAAGAAGACTGTGCAAGTACACGCATGCGCATGTCTGTGGGAACCACTTCACGATGCGGAATACCGTCGAGATTTGTCCTACTTCATTTTCAAGTTCCTCGCGAAGGAAGTTGCACGCAGAGTCCTCTCTGCTCTGTCAGCGCCCCTCAGCAGAATTGATGGCGGAGGCGCAGTACAGGCGGCGACCTTGAGGCGAGCACATCTGGCGCGGACAATTAATTCCTAGGCCAGGACCCCAGTGGCGCGTGAAGCAGACAGCGGGGAAGGCCCCGAGACCTTGGGTACCCTCACCCTCGTGCGCCCTGCGAACCCAACGCTTCAAAGGTGCTGGGCGTTCGGCTCATCAGCCCGAGGTCACGGTATTGAATTCCGGCAGCAGTGGTCACGGTCGAATTTTGACGCAGGCGAACTGCGATTGAGCCTGTGCGCTGTGCAGTGTCAGTGCACGTAAATACAAGGCAATAAACCATCAATATCAGAAGTCGTCATCAATTGTCAGCATCAGAAATCGTGAAAATAGACTTCTTCCTGTTGTAAACAGCGTCACGTCAAGCCGGCGTAGCCCGATGGACAAAATCACCCACTTTCGTTTCTGAACTGGGTTTGCATGCGTCCAGCGTTCCGCCCACACCCCGCGTCTTTCTCCTCCAGACTAGGGCCAGCTCTAAACACGAACACGCCTATGTGGGAGTAAAGTAAGCTGCCCTCTAGCGCCCACCCTTTTATTAAAGGGGGTGCACCTCTTGCACCACACTGTGAGACAAGAAACACGTGCGCCCGTCACGTAGGTGGCCGTAACAGTTTTATTAGCTAGATTTAACTGTACCGCACTGTTAATAAATTATACCTAAGAAATCTCCCATTTGACCTTCTTTCTTAATTTAAGGGCACAGTGATGACAAAATGAAGGAAATTCATAACTTTTATTCAATATTTTCAATGGCTGAAGGCAGAAGAACCTGGGACGGTCGAAATTAATCCGGAGAGCAAGTGCACTCTGCACTACCCCCTTCCCCCCACAGCGGTGGTCACTCGAGCCCACTAAGAGTGAGGCACCTTTTTTTTTTTTTTTGTCCACGTAAGCACCCCACCCCGAACGCATCTCGGAAACCGCGCATTCTCTCTGACAGCGAGGTGCTCATTCATTAGTTCGAACCTTTAGCTCGCGAGGAGCTCCCATTTTTCGAGTAAGAAGCTCGTGAAACTCTGCCCTCGCTCCAGCTTCTTCTTTGGCTCTGATATATTTCCATTTGATTGGACAGTATGGATAGCCTGTAACTTGCGTAAAACGGCGTGTACTCCGACCTTCGAAGACTGCATTGGTCGCTCTCGCAGCCCGCGAATAATATTCCCGCCGAACAGACAGTTTTCTCTGCAAGTGCTTGTGTGGCACTCACCTGGACTGGCCCTTGGAGAAGGGGTAGCCGCTGTCGCGCACCGCCTGGCGTGCCAGCGGGAACAGTTCGTCTCGGCGCGTCAGCAGCGCCGGGATGTGCTTGCAGATCTGCGCCGCGGCCTCGTTCACCGACACCTCGTGCAGAGTGAGCGGCTTCTCGGGCTTGCGCTTGCAGTCAAAGCGGCCGTAGATGGCGGCGTACTTGCGGATCTCGTCCATCCGACGCGGGTCGTCCTCGGACATGCTCAGCACGTGCTGCGGAGAAAGAGGAAACGCAGGGCAACGAAAGCCCCCTCGTTTTTGTACCCTTTATTTACACGCAGTGTTGTCACGTCAAGAGTGGGCTCATATAGAAAGAATCAGGCTGCAGCAGTAAATGCGCATTAAAAAATCAAAACGGAGAAAACGACAGACACAACGCGGTAATCGATTCGCAAATATATCGTCCGGCTGTGCACGAAGTGAACCCTCCAGTGAATTTATTTATTTACTTAAAAAATACTGCTGCTCTCATTTTAAGGCAATTATAGGAGAGGATTTGTCGAAAGAAATAAAAAGAAACAAGAATTTTTGGCACCGGCAATATCCTATCAAAAAGCATGATCATAGCATAAGCACAGAAACCACAACGAAAAACAAAGACCATTGGAGAAGTAACAAAATCATTATCTTTTCTTTCTTTTCTCATTGCCTACCGTGTAATACCAAAAAAGGAACCTTCAAGCTACAGCGCAGTCCGCAAGGCTATTCCGCTAATTAATACATGAAGGGAAGAAAGCCGAGTCCTGCACAAAAAACGCTCGTAAAATCAGCCACGTTCCTCTCCAGTAAGGCGATGAGCGACTTCTAGAATTTCTATGGGATGCCGGAGTGATCTCGCCACGCCGATAGACAATGTACCGGCATCAAGAGGATGGAGCGATGGAATCCCGTCCCGTATACTCCGTGATTCTCACATTCAGGAAAGACAGCCAAATGAAAGAGAAGGTGTTTTTGGGCTTCAGTAGTCATCCTGTGCAAGAGTAGTTTAGACCAGCGCTCCGCTTATTCAACTGACAGCGATTCGGCCACATGGCAAAGAACTGCTGCGCTTCGTGCCGATGCAAGATTTGTCCGGAGAGCCATGAGCACACCCAGTGCAAATCGCTCCTGCAACCGAAGTGCGCGAACTGTGGTGGTGATCATGCCGCTTCTTTCTCGGGCTATCGCCAAAACAGCTGCTTCAACGGAAAAAAAACTGGCGCCAAATGGGACAACACACAGCAAGAAAGACTGGACAGGCGCATCTTGCAACTGTTTATTCACAGCGTGAGCGTGTGAATAAAAGAAGGTACATCAAGAGGGTAAGGAGAACCCGGTCATGCGCATAAGGGAATGCGTTTCAGGAAGAAACAGCAGCACACGCATGCCTCACCTCATTCTTTCTAAAAAAGCACTTTCATTCTTATACATGGTGATAGAAGGGGTGCTTATACAATCACTACCCTTTTCGCTGATCAGGAAAGCCTCGACCAGTTCACGGGCTATCCTATCCTTACTCCTCTTTAAGATACTAGAGTCCTTCAGCCTTGCCGCGCAAATGCTTTTCTCTTCTTTAGCGCAGGCTTTACAGTGATGAGATAAATGCTACCCCGTGACATATATTCCTTAAATCTCGGTTATGTTCGGCCAGACAATCATTAATGCCGCCACCAATTTGGCCAATGTATACTTTTCCGCAGCTGAGAGGCATGGGATACACGACCCCCCGGCACACTTCACAAACGGAGCTGCGTGCTTCTTGCTGCATTCTTTCTCTTTTGCCTTGTGGGGGCCTCTTTTCCTGCACAACGAAGCTAGTTTTTGGGAGGCGGAAAAAACCACCGGCACAATGTATTTTTCTGCCACATGTTTCAAACTGCGTGCCGCCTTGTGGGCATAAGGGATCAAAACAGGTCTACTTTTTGTTAACTTCTTCTCGAAGGCTTCTGATCGTTTCTTTCATTAACTTTTCCAATAATGCTTCTGCCACAGAGCTCATGACTGAAGTAGGGTAGCCAGCTTGTTCCAACTTCTGAACCTGGGCCTGAAAACTTTCTCCAGCTTTATAGCAACAAGATTTTTTCAGACCTTCAAACCTCAGAGCCTCAAACCTCTGGCGTCACGAAATACTTCATGGCAGGTCGCCTCGCATAAACGCACCTCCTCCAAATCTGGAAGCAGTGAATCCAATGCGCCAGAATCATATGCAGAATCACAAACACCAAGCTTCGAAATCTGCATCATGTGTCCGCGCTGGAGAAGTCTGATCGACAAAGTTCAAGCAATGAAGTGCAGAATTCTACCTCCAATTCTTCAGCTGTTCCGCCCGCTTCCGTGTTAAAGAGGCCTGATCGGGAGCGTTCTGACAGCCAAGTGCAAGGTCCAATTTCGGATCCCTCAGCTGCCTCACTTCAGCGTTCTTCTGTTCGGTGAGCGCAAGTGGCACCTGAACCAGCCCCAGTTGCTGGAGCCACCTCTTGAATCTCAATGGTGCAGCTCAATTCTACCTATGCTATTTGCTAAAGTTCGAGTTATTCTGACAGCCACTCTGCAAGCAAACAACCTCCCGAAAGTGAAGGCTTTGCTTTGATCTGCTGGCTTAGCTTCCTAGGTCCTCCACTCGGCACTTTTTATGAATAACCGGTATCAAAATGTCGCCATTTTTCAGTGCAATGCAAACAACTCAAGATCAAAAAGTGCGGACTTTCGAAGACTTCTTGAGCAAAACAATTTTTCTGTGCTGTGCATACAGGAAGCCGGTGTGGGTGACGATTTCCATCTCTCGAACTATCTGCCATGCAAACCATCACGTCCAGCTAGCTTGAGTAGGGAGATGGTGTGCTTGAGGAAGGACCTGCCTTCCTGCCTAATCCAGTGCACTCATCCTGACGTTCCGGAGTTCGTGGCTTCCAAAGTGTCCTTTGGTAAGGTCTGCGTACTGTTATAAGTATTTACTTCCAAGCATCTTGTCACGTCTCGATTGATGCTCTATAGAATGCCTTTAAAATAGGGGTCTCTCATTTACTGATTTGCGGTGATTTCAACTCCCATAATACTGCTTAAGGTAGTGACCACTGTGACGCCCGTAGAAGGGTCGTTGAGTGCGCCGCAGAGGAATGTAACTTATGTGTTCTGGACGACAGTTCCCCTACCTTTCTAGGCGGTTTTCGTTACTGAGCTGAATAGATCTGGCTCTGTGCACTCAAGATTTGGTGTCTAACGTGGGGCGGACCACAGACATTGAGACACGCGGAAGTTATCACTATGAGATACTGGTAAATCATCCCAGCTTACGACCTCAGGGTGCCCGACGTAAATCCAGACTTACCAGATGAGAAGCTTTTCACCACAACTTAACTCTAAATGTTTCCATGGACATCAGTATCGACTTCACTTGGCTGGTGCAAGATAGCCTGAGTACTGGGTACTGATGGAGAGTATGTGCGACTGAGGGCACTTCGAAGAAGTGGCGGAAAGCCCTTACCGTCGATCTGGGTCTTTAGATTCGTATCGTGAGGCTCAAAAGATGCGTTCGTCAATACGTAAACATCTGCAGCAATTAGGAAGAAAAAATGGCGTGACTTCTGCAGTACTCTGACCCCTCACACTCTGGTACCAAGGATGTGGATGATGGTCCGCTCCTTAAGCAGGCTCCTTTCTCAGAATAACGCTTTCATAGCTCTTGTAATGACACGGGGAACAGACCTGGCTGATGAGTTTTGTCAGCTTATTTCTCGTCCTGGCGTTTCATTAGACCACGAGGAATTTAAAAACTCAGCTACATATGCGCAGCAAAAAGTTTAGTGCTTGCTTCAATGCAATTCAATGTCGGCGAACCTATATATTGTGTGTTTCTGTCAATAAAAATCAGTTGTCAGCAGCGCATTGTCTTGTCCACCTTTCTTGTGAATGTGTCTTATTTTGAGCTAACGTTTCTACATAGAACTATGCACCAACTAGCCCAGCAACAAGTGTTACTTGAGTACCTTTCCAACACTGTGGCCCCTTTTCTACGTGTTTCTTCACCTTCTTCGCAAGTGTCAGCTATCGTCACCCACATATCATGGACAGCCTGCCGCGCTAGACAAATAACGTTCTTCATCAAGAAGGGATTGATACCCGGTGAGAACATCACTCTTTTCGGCGCAGTACGTCCTTCCTTCGCGCACGTTAAACGTCTGTGCAGAATCCTGATGTCCGAGCTGTGGAAACAAGTACGGCTCTTTCATGACTGGCTTCGTGTCGTCTTGCATAGACAAGACCCTGAATGGGTAACAGAAAGAAAATTCCAGGCACATAAGAAGCTCTCGCCACAGACCACCGAATTCCTGAGGCGTCATTTTTTGATCAACTCATCGAGAGCTCCGGGAATGAAGAAGGCAAAGAGCGGTTCTCTGAAGGTGCTGGATGATGTTGAACTCCCGAAAGAAGTCTTCAAGGTATTTGTAAAAAGGACCGAAGTTCAGTCTTGAGCCAAATACAGTGGTTCATGAGCTCCTGTTTCTGAATAGGCGAGTGGCGGGGAAGGCACCGCCGGAGGATCGTGAGCGATGCCTGCTGGAAGGAGTGGACGCGCTAGCCAGAACGGCTTCCAAGAGAGCCAGTGGATATGGGTCTACGGTCAACAAAGTGGTGAATTACTTCGAAGAGAACGACATTCGTTAGCTGCAAGCCGACAAAGAAGGTGCTTTTGTGGTGGTGCCAAAGAGGGTATATAATGAAAAAACGTGCCCTGCAGCTGCGGAAGACTTTAAACGAACTGATCTCAAGCCCGTGAAGGCTAAGTCAAGAGCCATCACCCTCTGCAACGAATTGGAGCTGCAAAGGTTAGCAAAGTCTATAAGTGACTGTAAGGGCAAAACTCTTAGCATGTTTTTTACAGCTAAGACCCAGAAAGAAGGTGTACCATTCTCTTTTATTGTAAGCGAAAGGGGATCTTCGCAACGCCTTCGTAATCAGTTCCTGCTGAAGCATCTTAACCAGTTTGGGGTCACTGACCCTTTCGCAGCAAAGAATTCTTTGGATATAATTGAACTTCTTGACGATAATCGGCAAATTGGGTATTTCTTTTCTCTTGATGCTAAAGATCTTTTCTATTCCATTCCACACAAGGAATTGTTCACAGCCGTTCAAGCATGCATTTACGAAAGGTAGAGGGGGGGGGGGTACATCTTTTCAATACGCAGCTGGTGTGTCAGTAGGGAATTTCATGACTTTGTTAGAATATAATCTTAATGCCCCAATTGCACAGTTTGAAAGTGGATCGCTTATACAGAAGAAAGGGATTTGTATTGGCTTGTGTGTGGCCCCGGTTCTGAGCAATATTTTCCTTGCAGTGATTGATAGAAGTGTGAATGAGCAGTTGGACAAGGATAGGGTAATGACAGTTTTTAGATACGTCGATGATTTTTTAATGCTGCTACAAAAACAGGGCACACAGTCCTACTTAGGCACAGTTAACGAGGTTCTAGGAATTTTTAGTGAGAATGGAGAAGGGTTAGAATTTACACAGGAGCTACCTGAAAGTGATAAACTGCAATTTTTAGACCTGGAACTTTCCATAACCAAAGAGAAATTATGCTGGATGTACCACTCTCGTGCCCAGAAAGGTTTTTGTCATATGAATCGGCACACTATAAGACAGTGAAGCAAGCCATTGCCACGTCTGGTTTAAACGCCGCCATAGTGAAATCCTGTTGTCATACCATGGAAAGCGGCTTGCAGTTGCAAATGGTAAGGCTTCATTCAGGATGCTGGCTTCCCTCAATCTGTCCTGACTAGTGTGGTGGAGTCCCTTCTTCACAGCATAAAAGGCGTGGAACGTAAGCAGCCTATGCCCGATGAAGATAGAATTAGGCCAGAAGTGGTGCCCTACTCCCACCGCGTTGCCCATAACCTGAAAAAAGTTGCATCTAAATTCAAAGTTCCATTGGTATTCTCTGCTCCCTGTAAGCTGACCTCATTATGTCCTCGTGTAAACTCAGAAAAACGAAGAGTGAAAACCTGCGGAACCAGGCATGCCCGCCGGTACGTAGAATGCAATGAAGAAGTTGTTTATCAGATCCCGCTCACGTGTGGAAAAGTGTACATTGGACAGACGGGGCGTTGCCTAAATGAAAGGTTGAGCGAGCATGAGCGTTCGATGGGGACGGAAACAGGTTTTAATCTGCCTCTTCACTGTAAGGACTGTCAACAAAACACCTGCGGGCCCATTCTTGAACGAACTCTAGTTTTATGTAGAGGCCATGATCTAGAGTCCCGCGAACTAAAAGAAGCCTTTTTAATTAGAAAAACGGCCCTGAGTGCCGTTAGCGATGCTTCTATCTTCTTGTACAGAACGGAAAAAGCCTCTTTAGGAAAGTTTTCCTGATACCAACACGTGTACAGCTGCTGTGGTTTTTCCCAGTGTAATCTGAAGGGTTCAGTGCACTAAGCCTTTAGATGGTTACTACAGAAGTTAGAGCCCCGTGTACTAGAAATAACGTTCAGCAAGGCGGAAATCTCAGCGCCTGTTTGTGCCAGTCCTTCGTCTTGTTTCCCGTTTGTCTTGCGCTGAGAGCGAAAATGAACACTTACCAACTCGCCCAAATTTCCGCCTTTAGATGGTTTTCTTGTCTCACGTGCTTTTTCTGGTTTTTTTACGGTTTTAATGCATTTTGGTTTTGTCTTCATCCTTTCAGATCCCATTCAGTCATGTTTCTTTTGCCCTTTTCACCACGTGTCATGCCTTTTAATGTTCTTTCTCCGAACTTATCGTTTTTAACTAAGTCATGTTTTTAGTGTTTGTCTTTTATCGCTTTTACGACCCTATTCATCTTTCTGGCATTTGCTGCAGCTGATAGGTGGTGTGACGGTGAGCCTGTATATTGTGTTTCTGTCAATAAAAATAAGTTGTCAGTAGCGCGTTGTCTTGTCCACCTTTCATGTGAATGTCTCTTATTTTGCGCTAACGTTTGTACATAGAATTATGCACCAACTAGCCGAGCAACAAGTGTTAATTGAGTTCAATGCACAACATCCCTGTATGAATTCTGTATTCCCAATCGGTGAACTTAAAATTGCTCTTGCGTTGTGCCGTCCAAAGGCTGCTGCTGGGCGTGACGTCATTTCTTGTGGAATGCTAAAAAATTTTGGCCCAAAGCCACCGCAGTACTTTCGGGGATATTTAACTATGTGTGGGTGAATGAGTTCATGCCCCCTTCATTCTTGTTTCAGAGCCCTGTAAATCCCGTTTGCTTCTCGACTCCTTTGGCCTAGTGAGCCTAACTAACGTGCTGCTTCTGCAAAATGATGGAGAAAATGATGGACGCCAGGCTTCAGAGGTGGTGTGATAAAACAGGAGCGTTTCAGAATTCATGACTTGATTTCGTAGATTTATATATGCTATGGATGCAATTAATAACCTAGTAACATTGTCAAGATATCGTGGGCGGCTGTGGTATTGGTTGGCGCCGAAGTTACAATTAATCGGGCCAACCTGCCCACCACTGCACTCTCAGTAAGTTCGGAGGGGGAGGAGCGACAAACTTCTCCACCCCGCGTGCGAAAGATTCTGATTCGACTGCTGACCGGCGATAGGGGCCACGCCTGGTAAGTCATTGACCGGAGGCATGAGGCGTAGGCAAGTTCCGTAGCGAATTAATTTAATTAGGCAAAAAATAGCTAAGTATTACAATATGCCCGACAAGGTAGCGCCGTGCACCAACGTGACGCAAATAACACAAGCACCAATTGAACACGTTAACACAACGATCAACACAAGGAAAGAAACATCAGGGCGATTGCTATACAAAGATGTTACGAGACGCAAATACAGTACAAAGGATTACAACGAGAAACACAGAAAGCAAAAATACAAAGATAAAAGAGTTGAAGCGAGTAGTGAGAAACGATGGCTTAGCTGCGGAGTGGCAAGGTCCGGTCGCAGAGAGTGTCGGGCTGCGGTTGCTCGTCGCGGGGCTGTTGGGGCTTGCGGATACGGGCGAACTTGGGCCTCGCGTCTTCGGGACCACCGTCGCCGCGCTCTACGCGTCAGATTTGCAGTGGCCTGCGTACAGCTGTACCGTTCTCTATAGTGGACACAACTTGTCTCCTTTCGGAATTGATGAGGAGGGCGACGGCTAGGTACTGGGCCCTGCCAGACACCCGCCACATCCGCCTTAAACGGCTAGATCCGACGATGACCTTTTCAGTTCCTCGCGGAATACCTCGCCCTATTGCATGCGTTATCCGCAGACTACGTTTAAATGTGGCATTCACGCGCAAATACTTGCACTTAATAGGACAAGCGGACTCCCCGGACTGTACCACATGTGGCGTGCTAGAGACTATAGAACATGTTTTAGTGGCGTGTCCAGCGTATGCACGTGAAAGACTCATACTCGCATCTGCTCTGAAGCCTATGGACACATCGCTCCTCTCTGAGGATTTGATCCTCGGCGCTTGGCCAGATAGTTTTAGAACTGTAAAGGGAACGCGAGCGCTCTCACGTTTTTTGAGCGACACGGACCTTGTCTCGCGTTTGTGATGTCCGAAAGTGTGTGTTTTTTTAAGTAGTTTTTCATCTGCCTCCTCCCATCATCATCGTCCCCCATGGTGACCTTCTTTTATCTCCTCTTTCCGTCCCCCAGAGCAGAGTAGCAGGCCAGATATTTATTTTTCAGGCCAACCTCTGTGCCTTTCTTATGAATAAACCCTCTCTCTCTCTCCGCCTAGGCTCCTTGCCGACCACTTCCATGGCTCACCTCACTCACGACCGCACGCACCGAAATCTCCAGACCAACTGGCAGCGCGCGGCGTTCCCGTCGTCCCCTTCGCATGGCAAAGAATGAAAAAAAAAACAGGGGAAAAAAAGACTCTTCAGGAGCCACGCACAGAGGAATGCAGCTCCCAAAAAGAAAAAAAGAACACATGAAGGAATGTCGAAAGAATTCGGCACAATACCTTAATCCCATGAGGAGTCATTGGGGGCCGCGAAAAGTGCCGGGGCATACAATCCGCTTCTGCTGTTCCCAACACGTGCAAGCGCCTGCCACCTGTATGGCAACAATGCTAGGAGGGGGGGGGGGGTAGTTTTGAGTGACCCCTCCAGCGCTATGGTGAGAATGCCGTTCCCCCGCGGGGGAGGGGGAAAAAGTCGTCGACGCCGCTCCGCGACGTTTCTGGGAAACAAAGGTCAAAGCTGGACAGGGCAGGCATGAACTTTGTGACAAACATGTGTAGAGCATCAGCGCAGCAATGGCAATATCACCATCACAGTATTTTTGGATATGAAGTGCGCATTCGATACTGTAAGTCACATTCATGTCCTCTGAAGTTTGCTAGACCTCGGTGTGAGCGGAAGACCGCTACGTTGGGTTTCTCACTATTTCGATGGCAGGAAAATATTTATACAGTCAAGCGAAGGAAAAAGCGCGGAATATAGCCTAATACGAGGAGTGTTACAGGGCAGCGTGCTAAGCCCTTTTGTTTTTAACTGCGTGACGGCGAATTTGCCGCGAAGCCTCCCTTGTGATTTACACTGTTCCCTATACGCCGATGATATCTGCATTTGGGCTTCTGGCAAAACCGCATGCCTCATCCAGTCTACCTTGCACGAACGGCTACATACCGTTTACTGCTTTTGAAAGAGACAGGAATGATGCTCTCTCGCTCAAAAACAGCCGTCCTGCCTTTTGCTGGAAAGAACCTGAAGGATTCCCTAATCTGCCAAAACGGTCAACCTTTGGCGTCTGTTAAGCAGCACCGTTTTCTGGGTGTAGTTCTTGACAGACACCACTCTTGGGCTCCACATATAAAATCTATCGAAGACCAGGTGAACTTTATTGTGGAAGTGCTACGCAGGCTTGCAGATAGGTCTTGGGGCTGTTCTTCGTCATCTCTCCTCACAGTTTACAATGGACTCATATATAAAAAAAATTACGTACTCCTCGCCGGTTCTTCACGGTCTGTCGCGAATATCGGGGGGACACGTGCAAAGACTGTTAGCTAGGGGTCTCAGTGTGTTTGGGAGTTACTCAAGCGACTTCCAGCGCTCTGGTAATTGCTGAGACACGGCAGTCTCCGTTCGAAGTGTTACGCGCAACATAGACCTGCAGGCACATTTTCCGCCTTATAACCCAGCATGAAAGGAACGCATTAGCTTCTGCGCTGCATGAAGTAGATGTAAGCCACATACATCGTGTTTCAACACCACCGCCAGCTTCTTCCAAGTTATGAATTTTGGAAAGGACACAGAAAATCCCCCATGGCTTTCAGTTACCCCTGCATCAGTGGGGGCATACATATAGCGGGGCGTTTGCCAGTGCGGTATAGCCATGGAGGAGAGCGAAATTGCTGCTCAGCGGCAATTGATGCTCAGCGGCTCAGCGTAGCTCACGCTACGTATATTCTGGCGTAGGCGAGCTAAGCCACTGCTATTTTTTGCTCTACAGGCGAAACCAGGCTGCCGAGGAATCGGTTGCGTACTACGTCAAGGCGCTTCGGAAGTATCCGAAGATTGCAATTTTGGCAGCGCCCAGCTCCCGTTGGACATCATGATGCGGGATCGTTTCGTATGCGGACTCCGGAACGAAGGGGTATAGCAGCGACTTCTCGCAGAACACATCCTTACGTTTAAGGTTGCGTATGACTTGGCCACAACTGCAGAAGCAGCCGCCGAGCAACAGCGATACATACGCAAGCGCGGCCGATACGAGACGGACTGCCAGGACAAGCAACCCGTACGAAGCAAGATACCCCATCGGAGGGTTCCAGCTGTTACCGGTGCAACGGCAAGCACGCTCCGCATTTATGCCGTTCTAGAAAGGCGACATGCTTCAGCTGCGACAGGGTTGGACATATAGGGAAGGCTTTTCGATTCAAATACGATAGTAGAATGGCTCGGAAGGCAGCGTATGCGCAAAAAAGAAGAAAGCAGACAAGAGCAAGGGCGTGTACGAAATGAGTGCGCTGTTTTCCCTGTGCGAAGTAAATGAGCAAGAACAGAATTTCATAATTCAAGTAGAGATTGAATGGCAATAAGTTCCGATGGAGGTTGATTCTGGCGCATCGTGCTCAATTGTGAGTGAAGATACGTTCCGGGTTATTGAGGGGAATCGCGGTAAAGTACCACTGCAATATTATGGAACAACTATCGTAACCTGCTCAAAGGAGGCGTTACCCGTGCTGGGTCGAGCAACTGTCTTGGTGGAATTCAAAGACCGGAAGGCAAAGCTGCCTTTGCTCGTAGTACAGAACCAAGGCAACAGCCTGATTTGGCGAAACTGTTTTAACCCGTTAGGCATTGGCTTGCGGAGAACAAAGCAAGCAAATGTGGTGTACGTAGAGTACGTACCTTCACGATTTTCCGAGGTGTTTCGCAGGGACCTTCCTGGCTTCACCGGACCGTCAGTTCACGTCGAACTGAAAGATGACGCCCAACAGGTGTTCGTCAAGAGTCAACCAGTTCCACTGATCCTCAAGGACGACGTGGCCAAGGACGTGGACCGCTTGGTGCAACAAGGGGTATGGCAGCCCGCCAACTACACCAACTGAGCAACACCGCTAGTACTAATTACGGTCGTCAAATGCTCCGACATATAATTCCAAATCTTCTTAATCGGCACAATGAGCCCTGAGGACCTAATTATACGGTTTTTTTTTCTTGCTGCAAGTTTTCTCCTCCTTTCTCAATTTTTCACATTGTTATTCTCCGTTTTGCAATCTTCAGTGTTCTTGAGCGTTTCGCGTTAATTCTTCCAGCTTTAGTTGTCTATTATTGCAAGAGGGTGTTCACTAATTTCTTATTGAATATGATGTTTACCTATGCACTGTAGTCTATTTTGTCCGTTTTCTGTTGCTGCCGGTGTTTACGTACGGAGGTGCGCCCTTCTGTCAAGTCAGGATTTTTGGGTGCACCCCTGATGTTGAAATAGAGGTATTTGTAAGAAAAAAAGACGGAACTTTACGTCTTCGTGGTGACTATCGCACACCGTAAACAAAGCTCTTAAAAGCGGTGCATACCATCTGCTCACTACAGCTGAAATGCTCACAGCTGTCGGTTCAAGCAAGTTTTTTACCAAGTTGGATCTATCCCAAGCTTATCAGCAGCTTACGCTAGACGACGAGTCGGCTGAGGTGCTCACAGCTAAAACGATAAAGGGGTTGTACAAGGCAAACGGCTGCCGTTTGGCATTTCGGTCGCAACTTGGGTGTTTCAACGAGTCATCGACACGCTGTTAGCAGGCATTCCCGGAGTGAAAGCTTATTTGGGTGACATATTAATCTCTGGATGTAACGCAGAAGAGCACGCCGAGAGATTAGAGACCGTGCTATCGCGTCTGCAGAAGGCACAATTAAGAGTAAACAAAGACAAGGGCGAATTTAACCAGACGAGCTTCGAATTCTAGGGTCACCGGATTGATGACGCAGGAATACATCCGAGCCGAAGAAAGACGGACGCCATCCAGCAAGCGCCTGCGGCCACAAGCAACAAGGAGCTGCAAGCCTTTTTGGGGCTGCTGAATTTTTACAGCAGGAATTTTACAAGAGGGATTGCCATAGTGGCCGCAAAATATTGGTCCATTAGAGGTGCGTTCGAAACAGACATGGCAGTAATTAGACTACTGTATAGAAATTATACATTTATTTACTTTTTTCGGTAATTCGTATTAAACTGAAGATTGGGATACGGAGAGTACGGAGGAACACTGGTGTTGTTAAGACCCTCTATGTTTTAAATCAAATCTCGAAAAATTCTGTGGGAAACTCTTTATCACTCTTCAACACTAGCAGCCGCGTTGGCTGAGTGGTTACGGCGCTCGGCTGCCGGCCCGAAAGACGTGGGTTCGATCCCGGCCGCGGCGGTCGAATTTCGATGGAGGCGAATTTCTAGAGGCCCGTGTACTGTGCGATGTCAGTGCACGTTAAAGAACCTCAGGTGGTCAAAATTTCCGGAGCCCTTCACTACGGCGTCTCTAATAGCCCGAGTCGCTTTGGGACGTAAAACCCCCATAAACCAAACTTCAACACTAGAGTATTAAATGTAAGAAACAGTGCCTTGAAATAGTTCTTGCTTTTTTAGGTTTGAAATGTCACGCCCTAGCACTAACTGGTTCTCTGAAACGGATGTACCGCCACAAATAGATGGATATAAGTGTAAGAGTTTGAATACAGAGGAGAAGAGAGGTGGGGGTGTTGCACTCTATTTGATGAATAGTTGCATCACCAAGCTATAGATGAATTCACAGGGTTGACTGATGAAGTTGAAACCCTGTTTGTCAAGGGAATTAACATGGTAATTGGTGTTTATACAGCCCACCTTCGGGTACATCACTTGAAATTTTTTGGATGATGCACTCTTTACGCTTCAGTCTTCAACTTCGTGTATTTTTATCCTTGGTGGTATGAATCTTCATGCCTGTACCAATATCATAATTCTGCCTACCAGGGTTGCTTGCAGCTTCCGCTACTTCCATAGACGTTAGCATCACGAATAGTTACAGCAGCCATGTTACCTCAGGTGCTATCTTCAGTGACATTAGTAATCACAGGCCAGTCTGTTGCCTCTCTTCTTTGCAATTAGAAAGAGATTCGCGCCCGAGGACAAAATTTATGTAGTGTAATTAATGAGGAGAGCCTCAGAGAACTTAGAGCAAGAACTTACAGAGCAAGAAATATGAGAAGATATATGTCAAGAAACAAGTGTGAATCTGGCCTGAAAAACTTTTTTGAAAAAGCTTACTATGCGCTATACTGCGGCCTTCCCATTGCAAGAAAGTGTAACAAAAAGCCAGAAAATAAAAACGTCACAGATCCCCCGTGAACTGTTCAAGAGAATATGGCAACAGAAGAGAAAGTATCACGAATTTATGAGCTGTAGACATCCCAGTATACACGCGGAGTACAGGAAGCATGGAAATAAACTCCTCTGATTTAAGAAAGTTCAAGATCGAATATTACGAAAATAAATTCACGAATGTGCAAGTTCACCCTAGTAAAGTACGGAGATCATCAACGAGGTGATGTGTAGAAATAGTCGCCATCAAGACATGACAAGGTTTGAAAGATAACGTCAGCGTTCCAGAAACCGAGGTGCTGACGAAATAAATAGAAAGTTCAGTAACATATGTTCGTATGAAAGGCCTCACGCAGAAAACCGCAGTCTAATAGCAGAAAGGCAACTCGAATCGATTATGCCTGTACCAACGACGCCGACTGAAATCTATAACAGAATTTAAACTCTACCGAACTGTGCCGCTGCAGGCGTAGATGGCATGAAAGTTCTGCCCATGAAGTACACTGCAAATACACTTAGCCTAGTTATATTTGATACAATAAATAAAATGCTAAAATCAGGAGGATTTATTGACGAACTAAAAATTGCTAAACCGACTCCTCTGTACAAGGGCAATGGAGAAACTGATATTAATAACTACCGGCAGATTTCAGTCATACAGGTATTTTCAGATACACGAACGTGTCTTTTATGTAACGCTTTCAAGCTTCTTTGACAGACATCACTAGTAACGCTCAATATGGGTTTCGGAAGAATAAGTCAGCAGAACAAGCAGTCATCAGTATAAGATATAAAATATATTGAAAATATCAAAATAAGTTCAATCAATGAGTCAATCAATTATATTTTATTTTCACCAAAATAAAATATGCATGGCGAAAAAGGGGGGTAGAATAAAAAGCTACACAACAGCAGCTTGACAACGCTCCAACCGCCCTGGCAACAATGGCAGCACTGGAACAGTTCAATTTTCTGTTCATTTCACTAGGAAAAAAAAAGAAATCACAGTGAAAACGAAAGTATAAAAGAGTAGCCTCTAGTTAAACTAATGGTCGTTAACAAACAACTGCATTGCGTCAGCTTTGTTAAGTGCCGTAATATCTACATCTTGCTTCGCGAAGTCATTGAGTGTGTGGGGGCGTGTGTATTCAACTCGTTGGCGGCCATAACTTTTGCGCGTTCATCATACTCAGTCTGTTTCTAGGTTTTAGAAAATCATTGAGACTGTGCAGCATGATATATTGCGCAATAAACTAGAGACATATGGAATAGAGCAGTTAAGTTGAGGTTAATTGAAACTTATCGTTTAGACCGCTCTTAATGCGTAGCTGTTAACCATATGTTATCTAGTAGAATGACAGTTGTACGTGGTGTTCCCCAGGGGTCCATTTTAGGCCCACTGCTCTTGCTAGTCTACATTAATAATATAACGAGAAAACCTAGTTCTCCCGCATTAAGCATGAATGCCGATGATACAAGTATTTTCTTTAAAGCACGAGATATTAAATCCTCGGAAAAAGCAGTTAATGCCGAGATATCGAATCTATCCGCATGGCTGTGAAAGAACTGTTTAAGACTGAACACTGGCAAAACTAAATGCGTAATTTGTAAGCCAATTAATAAAAAAGATTCGTACATCATGAACATAAAGTTTGTAAACACCTTCCTCTGTCAAGTTACTGAACAGATATTTCTGGGAATTTGGTTCAGTGAGAATCTTTAATGAACATGCCATTCTAGTAACCACTGCACAGATCTGACCCGAGTGGCTGGTACGATATGTAAAATACAGCACTTATTGTCTATGTGGCTGAAAATTAATTTATACTATACTTTATTCTACTCCAGGTTGTGCTTTGACATACTAATATGAGGAACAACAGAAAATATAAATTACACTAGGTTATTGGTTCTTCAAAAAAAGAATGTTACGCGTGTATGAAGACCTTCGCGAACAATCAGAAAGTACGTACGCAACCACTGTTCGTAAAATATGTCATGCTCAGGGCCAACCAGGCGTACTACTTCAAGTTGCTACTATTGGTTCAAAAAATATGGGCTTCACAGCACACCTTGATATCTGAATATGCAATCAGAAATTCTACACTTAGACAACCATTTATAAGAACTAACTACGGTAGGAAACCTCACATTTTAAGTAAAGACAATGAACAGAACAGACATGAACGTCGATTTAAAAAAAAAAAAAGGCTTTGTCGTTTTTTACAAATAGTGCAAGTTTCTTCGTTTCATACAGTATTTCGATGTGATGCTATCTTTCATTTTTCATTATTTCATAGAATACAGCGCAATGTCACTCTTGTTTTTTATGCGTGGTCTGTTTGTGCTAAACAAGAGGCGAAAGAAAAAAATGTTTGTATGTTTTCTTCTTTGTTTTTCGTCTGTCAATCCGTCCCAAAGGTTTATTTTACTGAGTATTTGTTCTTTGTCCGAATAAATATCTCTGTTGCAGTCACTGATTATGCTGTCTCATGTGCTTGCTCAGTAACATGTGCGTGCTCTGTAACTATGAATTGCATTAGCTTTGCATTTGGCACGTTATTGCACTTGCTTATTTCTTTTTTTCGATGTGCATATATATATTGCTTTTCAAGTGTAGTGCCGCTTGCCGAATTGTATTCATTGTTTTTTTTTTTTGCCAGATATGCATGCGAGCGGCCCTCGTCATGCTTTCTAAGCCTTTATTTTCGGGCCTCCTTTGAAGTGTTTTAAGGAAAAAATGAATACAGAAAATTACCCAGGTCAATTCTATCGCCGCAGAAGTAGTTATTTACTTTCCAAATTACTTTTAGTAAATATCACTGCTGCTTGTTGTGTCGGAAAGCGGGGCAAAATTTTTGACACCCACTCCCCACTCAGTTTTTCCTTATCTGCGAAATAAATGAAACCAAAGTAACTTAAAATGGTTTGGGAGCTTAGGCCAGAGTATTTCTTCATATGTGTTGGAAATTCATGGAAGCAGTTTGGAAATAATTGGATTACTTGTCGAATGCAACAGTAATGCAAAGTGATTCTTTCCCATTGTAATGCACGTGATTTAATTATAGTTGTGTGATTTTCAAGAAATGAGTTATCGGTGTACCGTTATTGCACGTCGCAGGCAATTTCGCCATGCATGGTTGGGGTCGAGTGTGTATGGCCAGGGCTGAAGTCAGGCGCGCGCAAAAATCCGCGGAAGCGCCGCGCGGAGACGGACCCAAGAGCGGCGCAAGCAGGACGCTGCGAAAGCAGCTGCAATAATCAAAGCACGCCAGTTCTGCACAGAGAGGGTGGAGGTCTCACAAAGGAGGGGACGTGAGTCACACGAACAGAGGAGAACAACAAACCGCCAACATGGTTGCCCGTCCCCGGCAGTGCGAGCGGACTGCATCAAAAAGTGGAGCGCCGCGCGCAAAAAGCAGCAGGACCCCCTGGCGCCGAACAACAACAACAACCACCACGCCACAGCTGAACACGAGGGGCCCACCGGGGCAGCGACCGTCCCGCGGGGGGAAGAGCAGAAAGAATAAAATGCGCGCAGGCGAGCGACCTTTCCGGAGGCGGGGGGAGCGCCAAAAAAGAAGGCGGGAAAAAAAGGCGCAAGTGGCGAGATACGGAAGGAGGGAGCGCGCTTACGATTCATTAGAAGACAACCGGAGTGCCGCAGCGGGGAGCGCAGTCACAGCGTTCGCTTCCGTTAATGCGGGCTGAACGACACATGCCCCGCTGATGTGTACTGGAAGCCGCCAATGAAAGAAACGCCGCAGAAGGGTGCGGCAAGCCGGCCCGTCAGCGTGAATTGCTCGAAATCCGGAAGAGGCCTCAACTATACTACACACGCTTCTGGCGACCGTCTATTACCTGTTAGGCTATAGCCGAGGCGCATCCGCTGCAGAGATGAAGAATGAACGCCCCGTCTCCCAGAAAGATCGCAAGCCTGCTCGCTGTCTCCTAACCCTGACGTCAGTTGAACAGAAGAGAGAAATAATGAGGGCGTTGTGCGCAAAGCGCTACGCATTAAAACACGCCTGAGCGGAAAACAGCTTAATCACGGCTACAACAGTTCCGGTCAGTGTGCACTGAAGCGAAGGCCTAACATCATAGCACCTGCAAGGGTGCCCGGTTACGCCGTAGTTCGAACTGCGGTACAAAGGTGAACCTTACAAACTTTCACAAAAGAAAGGGAAATTACACAAAGCCGTAGATGCGTACCCCGGCTAAAGCCTTACTGTCTCGGACGAAAGATCCGCCAGAACTTCTCAACCCAACCCTTCAACAGCATGCATCAACCGAATTCTCTCCTTAATGCCGCACAACATTTCTCAACGCTGCACACTACGACTGAATGAAGCAAGTTTTTCACTGACGGGACGCAAGCCTCTTTTGCGGCTTATTCTGCCCAATGCTGAACGCTGGAGGAGCTTTGGAACTCGGTTCTAACGCCTTACCCTTATCCGCGTATATATCGTGCGGCGCGCTCTCTACAGGAAAGCGGCGGTGATTCGCTGCCGCTTCACCTACTCTAGCGGAAAGCCTCCCTATAGGCCACCACTGCGTCACCACCGAAAAAAAAAGCGTCATATGATAAAAACTAAGAGGAAATCTAGCAGGCAAGTTATTGATCCCAATCTAGGTCCTCCCGCCTACAGCGGACGCTGCCATCCTCTTCTTGTCAGGGCGGGACGACTTTTTCTTCGTGCAATGGCGGCAGCAAACTGCACCCCCTCATGGAGGGCCGCTAGAAGAAGCTAAAGTTGAGAATAATGGAACAATTGTTGTCCCTGAGCTTAGTTTTGCCTTTCGCAGCGAATCCTATCAGGGGATTAGGGCGCAAGATGAACGGCCTCGTCCCGCAGCGGCGACACCTTCGAGGTGCCTCGAACGCGTCGGCCGGGATTAGGGCCCACGGGCGGCTTACGTATGCGGCGGCCGCTCAGACGACGCTTCTGCGAGACGGCGCTTTTATGCAAATGGTCGCCACCGCACACGGCAGGGAAAACGGAGAAAGCGATCACATCGTGGCCTTCTTTTCTCTTTTCTGGCCTATTTCGGTTTCACCTTACCATTCTTGGAGCTCTTTGACTAAGCTCTCTTCCGTAACCTCCGTGCGAGCACTATATGTTTGCCTAGCAGCCAAAACAACATGACACAGCCGCTCGTGGGACTGCTTCCAGGTAGGTGTCCACCCAAAAGCGGAAGCCTGTTTAGTGCCCCGCCCGAGACACGCCGAAGTGGACGTAGACGGAGAGCAAAGATGCTGACGCTATTCAACTCTTCGCCTACCATGCACGGGTGATTCAGGGATATCGTGTGCTACTGAAACCTCCCAAGGCACTTCACGTTTCGCTAACACATCAGAATCACGGGCGAGAAATAACCAAAAGAATAAGAATGGGGTGGAGCGCATATGACAGGTTCTCTCATGTCGTGAATGGCAGTTTACCAATATCCCCCAAGAGGAAAGAATGCAACCGCTGTATCTTACCGCTACTCACCCATGGGACACAAACGTGGAGGATAATGAAAAGGGTTCGGGTTAAGTTAAGGACAACGCAGTGAACTATCGAAACGGAAATGATAGGTGTAACGTTAAGAGAACGGAAGCGGGCAGAGTGGGTGAGGGAACAAACGCGGGTTAATGACATCCTAGTCGAAATCAAGAGGAGGAAATGGTCTTGGGCAGGGCATGTGGTGCGAAGGCAACATAATCGCTGGTCCTTAAGAGTAACGGAGTGGATTCCAAGAGAAATTAAGCGTAGCAGGGGGCGGCAGGAAGTTAGGTGGGCGGATGAGAAAAAGAAGTATACGGGGATAGGATGGCCCCAGCTGGTACGGGGCAGGGTTAATTGGAGAGAAATGGGAGAAACCTTTGTTTTGCAGTGGGCGCAGTCAGGCTGATGATAATGATTATAGGATCTTAGCGCAAGTGTACCTTCCATGAAGAAGAATCTATGTACTCAACTTTCCGCGATAAGGCTAGAGAAGGAGTCCTCACACACTTATCGCCTTACTTTTTTATATAGTAGGCCTCTATAATTTTCCACATAGGTACGTGTGGCTTTGAAGTGCGGCACATTTTCTTTGCATTTCTTGCATGTTTTCTAATGTTCCGCTAAGTGACCAAGCGCCTCAACAGCTTGTACAGAGGGTAAAGCAGATGTCTTGAACGACATGTGCCGTATTGTCCCAGTCCGTGATTTATTTATTTACTTACTTATTTATTGAATGAATGAATGAATGAATGAATGAATGAATGAATGAATGAATGAATGAATGAATGAATGAATGAATGCCTCACTGAGTGACACTGACTCAGTAGTTCTCTTCTATGTAGACACCTCAACCGCACAGTGACGAAGGAAGGAAGGTGGCAGTGAAACAAAGAATGCCGTAATGGAGGGCTCCGCAATAATTGCGGCCACCTCAGGGGGATCTTAAACGTGCCCTGACGTTGTTGTTGTTGCGACTGATGGAACAATGATTAATTATTATTAACAGGCCTGTCCACTGGTTCAAGCTGAGCCACAATCGCTGCCACGTGCCGACTTTAGGAGAGTTGAAAGAGATATAAGAGGAAAGATTCAAAAAAAAAAAAAGACGCGCGTCGCAACAACCGCGTCATCTGAAGCAACTACGACGCTTTAGCAACGAATACACCCTGTGACAAGAAGCCCTCGCCACATTGGTGAGAGTTCCTAGATCCCAGCCCGTTCAGCACACGGATGCCTTTTACGTCTCGCCTCCATCGAAACGCGGCCGCCGCGGCCGGGTTCGAACCCGGTAACTCCGGCTGTGGCTGAGCGTCCTAAGCACTGAGCCACCGCAGTGGGTTCAGGTCACAGAATCAAGGGAGTTGAACCCGCCGCTGTGGCTCAGTTGTTAAGGGCGTTCGGCTACTGAGCCGGAGTTCCCGGGTCCGAACCCGGGCAGGGCGGCCGCGCTTCGATGGAGGCGAGACGTAAAAGGCAGCGCAACGCAAAAGTCGCCCGTGTGTTGTGCGATGTCAGTGCATTGCACAAGAGCACGAGGTAGTTGAAATAATTCCGAAGATCTCCACTACGGCACCTCTTTCTTCCTGCCTTCTCTCACAGAAATCATGGGAAAACCGTCGATGTCCTCTATGACTATGTCCTGTATCGTCTATGACAACGTCCTCTCAATCTAAACACCAACTAGACCAGCTTTCTGCCTTAATTCCGATTCCAATGTTCTCCCACACACTCCCTCTTGTACTGCGGTAGCCGCGCATGCGTGTATGGCTTTTTTTTTCACTAATATATTCGTGCTGCGACATAGCTTAATGTGCCGCATCACTATAAGATCAGTGCATGCTGCGTACGTAGGCGGTGGCTTCCTGGCCTTACGGAGCTGGTATCTAGGGGCTCTCACACATGTGTCGAGGGCTCCTTGTCACCGGGTGTATCCTTTGCTGAAGCGTCGTCGTCGCTTCAGAAGACGCGGTTGTTGCGACGCGAATCCTTTCTTTCATATCTCTTTTAACTCTCCTACGGCCTGCACGTGGCAGCGATTGTAGCTCAGCTTGAGCCAGTGGGCAGGCCTGTGCACTTTCCTTTTCATACTTCCTGCAGTCGCAACAACGACAACAACAACGTGGGCGTCTTGAGCGCAGAAATCGGCAATCCAGAAAGGTAAGCGGGCACGTTCTGCCATGGTTAATATTCCGACGTCATGATCATCATCATCATCAGCCTGACTACGCCCACTGCACGGCAAATGTATCTCCAATTATCCCTGTCCTGTGGCAGCTGCGCCCACTGTATCCCCTCAAATTTTTAATGTCCTCCGCACACCTAACTTTCTGCCGACCCCTGCTACGCTTGCCTTCTCTTGGAATCCACTCCGTTACCCTTAAGCAGCAGTGGCTATCTTGCCTTCGAAATACATGCCCTGCCCAAGCCCATTTCTTCCTCTTGATTTCTACTATGATGTCATTAACCCGTGTTTGTTCCCCCACCCACACTCCTCGTTCCTGTCTTTTAACGTTACATATATATATATATATATATATATATATATATATATATATATATATATATATATATATATATATATATATATATATATATATATATTGTATTCTGTAGGGGTTCCAATGCGCCAGTTTACAAGTGTAAGTACAGTATTACGACAAACGCGACTGTTCGTTTTAAAGGTTTATTGTGCCAACAGTTTCGGGAATGGTATTCCCTTCGTAAGCCTGCCCTGACGAAGGGAATACCATTCCCGAAACTGTTGGCACAATAAACCTTTAAAACGAACAGTCGCGTTTGTCGTAATATATATATATATATATATATATATATATATATATCATTTTTACTTCCATAGCTCGCTGCACTGTCCTTAAGTTGAGCCCTTGTACGTTAGCTTCCACGTTTCTGCCCCAGAGCTGTGTACCGGTAAGTTACAGCTGTTAAATACTTTTATCTTGAGGAATATTGGCAGGCTGCTACCCCAGATCTGAGAATGGCTGGTTGTTCTTAATATGCTTTGCGGTCGGCCTTACTCACGCTTGAAACAGGGTTTATTGTATATTTGATTTCTTCTTTTGCCGCACTACGAAGTGCCGAAACCTGCGCTTACATTTGAGCAGACAATCGATGTATTTTCCTTGCAACAGGCTGCCACTGGGCTAGCAGAAGACCCACACATGCTACTATGTGCACAGCGCGTACCTACACGTCGCACTCTCAACACACAGAAAGCCTCGTACCAATGTCGTTTTTTCGGTTGAATTTAGCGTGAAAAAACGTCATTAAGTAGGGCAGGGTAGACGCCATGTTGGCCTTGCTAGAATGCAGCGCAATCAGCGAAGTTGCAGTACAAATAAATTAGTAGAATAAGAGATATTAACACTGCGACTACCATGAAGCAAGCGAGAGGTGAAGAAAGTTGCAACCGGAAGTAGGGTAGCAGGTGCCTTACCCAACACCCTTTGCGCTGGCTCTGAAACGCACCTCACCGATTGGAAATTTTTCGGCCCAGATATAGTCCAGGAGCCCGCCGTTCAGTCAGGCCCCCGGCTATTTTTCCCTTTGCGTTGATTGCTAATAAAACGGCACTTATTCCCTACAAAGGGGACAGGAAAGTGCGATATGTCCCCTTCGAGGTTCACCATCGCCCGGTGCGGCACCGAACAAACTCTCGACGCTACGGTGGGCGGCCCGAGCCGAAGCGGCGTTCATGGGCGTGCCGCTCGTTGGCCGGCCTACCAGCGCCAGCTGCCGGCGCCTTCCCGATGCAAATGAGTGCGTGGACGCGCCGGCCGAAAAACCCACCCCGCTCCGCTTCTTGGCTCCATTTTTCTCCGCGCCGATATTGTTTCAATAGTTAGTTCTGTCCACTGCGGCGCCAATGGAGCCTGTCACGCATTGCAACGGTTCCTGCTTTTTGCTTCGCTGATGCTGCTGCCTCGGAGGACCTCCTTGGCGCTAATCAACTCTCT
Organism: Amblyomma americanum; assembly: GCF_052857255.1. NCBI lineage: Eukaryota > Metazoa > Arthropoda > Arachnida > Ixodida > Ixodidae > Amblyomma > Amblyomma americanum. Next base: position 169,629,940 of record NC_135502.1, read on the forward strand.
CCAGCGTGGCCGAAACAAGAGGCCGTGCACAGCCTTGTCTTCTGTCATTCGGCCGCACCCGGTTTCGTCCGAGCGTGCACTCTTGTCTGCATGCGTGGGGCACCGCGATACTCGCAGACTTTTGTTTCCGCGTTTTCCGCTCATTTGCAACCCCATCTCACTCCCTGCGATCTTCGCTTTCTCAACATAGTCGCCAATTTTGCGCTGCAAGTGGTGCAGCAATTTCTAGCTAGTCAGTGAGTGCCAAGCACGCCGACCAAAAAAAAGAAAAGGCGCTAAAAAACGGCCTCCGCAGCCTCTCACATTGCGTGAGTTGGCAGTTCGTTTATTTATTTACTTTATTTATTTATTTACATTGCCCCTCAGGGCCAAAGTGGTATTGCAGAGTGAGAGTGGTAAAGATAGAAAAACGGAGAGAAAAATACAGTTGGTTACATGAATGTAAACAGCATCTGAATATACACAGTTTAGCAAGTGCTACGCGGAAGTGCTCATAATTTACAATGCCAGGAATTTCGGCAGGAAGGTGGTTCCAGTCACGTGAGGTTCGCGGCAGGAATGACTGCGAAAAGCATTTCGGGTTGCTTGACACAATTCCGACTTTGAGATTATGATCAATGCGGCTGGATACATAAATTCGCTGGGGGATGCATGAGGTGATCACGTAGAGCGAGATGATGGTACAGCTTGTGGAACAGGGCGATACGAAACACTTTTCTACACGATGTCAGCGTTGGAAGGCAGCGATTAGACTTCACAGCGGTTATACTCGCTGAGCGATTGTGGTTAGCAAAGACGAAAGGTACCGAGTTATTCTGCATCATCTCGAGATCCCTAATTAAGTTGTCATGAGCAGGGTCCCATACAGATGTTACAAATTCGATTTTGGATCGCATTAGCGTTTTATAAACCAATTGTTTCAAATTCAAAGGGACATTAAAAAAGTTGCAACGTAAGCAGCCTAGCAAGCGAGTAGCATTTTTAATTATATTCTCGGTATGAAGAGATCAGTTAAAATTAGATGTAATGTGAACGCCAAGGTATTCATATGACGAGACTGATTCCAACGAATTGTTATCGATATAGTTAGTGGTGAGGCGCTTCTCCAGAGCCTCGGCTGTCTTTTCACTGCGCTTTTTATGGTGCGCGGGGTCCATTTTCTTTGTGACTGGTGGCATCATTAGTTTATCGCAAACTTCTCGCGGCACGTCGAGTTTTCATCCCCGCTGTCTTTCATGCGAGATGACCAGGTTAAGATTTGTTTGCCGGTGGGGCTTCTTGCCAATTTCTCGTAGAGCGAGATCCTGACTCCTATTATTTCCCGTAGAATGTTGTGCACTCCTAGATTCAAGAGCATTTCTGAACTGGCTCGAACGGAGAGTCCTAGCGCCTGTTTGGTGCATCTGCGTATATGGCCTGTATCTTTTGCTTCTCGTCGCACGCGAAGTTTACATATGGGCTAAGCAAGCTATCCTACTTACGACAAAGGGCTGGACTAGCCTAATCAGACATTCTTCCCCCATGCCAGAGGGCCTGTTAGGTATTCTGCGGATGAGTCTCATGGTTTGGACGACCGCGCCCTATAGTCTCTTTATTGTCTCCTGATTGGATCTGTTCGCTACTATGAAAAGACCTATGACTCTCCTTTTGTCAACTTTTTGGATGGGCAGTCCATCCGCCTCGAGGTAGATGTCCGGAGGATCTTTGCTGCGCTTGGCGCGACAGAGGAGCAGCTCTGATTTTTGCGGCGAGCATTTCAGGCTCTACGTATTCCTGAACTATTTGGATGGCCCCTTGCAGGGTCTCATCGATCTGGGCACCGCTGCTATCCACTGCTTGAAGTCGTCTGCATACAGTCTGCGATCTCGTTCAGCTTCTCAGGGATCATTGCTACGTTGAAGACAAAGAGTGACAGCCCTGTGATGTCCCCTTGCTTAATTTCGTCGCATTTGGATTGTGGCCTCTATTCCCGAGACGCGGTGTCTGACGTAGTTGTAGGTCCTCTCTCTCCTACGTTGTGCATGTTTTCCAAGACCGCTCTCTGTGTCAAAGGCCTTTGAAAAGTTGAGCTTAATGGTCGCTCTGGTTTCCTTGGTTTCCGCGTCTAGAATTTGCTGCTTCAGTTGAAGCATGACGTCCTCGGTCGAGAGCTAAAGCCTCAATCCCGCCATGGAGTTGTGGTAAAGGTCATTGCCCTCTATGTAGTTATTGAGCCAAGTTTAATTACATGCCGCATTAGTTTCCCGGCGCATGAAGTTAGAGACATGGGCCTGAGGTCTATTTTGAGCGCCTTGCCTGGTTTAGGATATAACACGACCTGGGCGGTCTTCCACTGTTGTGGGAGTTTTCTTTCTATCCAACATTTCTGTATGAAGTTGGCGGGGGCTGTCATACATGCTACGAAAAATCGTATGACACTACCCACAAGGCTGGATACGACGACCGGTTTTGTGAGAATTTTAAAACGAAAATTGGTTTTTGAGGAAAGTAAATGGCGCAGTGACTGTCTCGAATCTCGGCGGACACCTCAACCGCGCCTTAAGAGGTAGGTTCTGGGAAGGCATACAATTGAAGACGCATATGTCGTCGTTTCAAACCGCTGTCGCAAGTTAGCCTCCAACTCGACTAGCACATGAAAGGAATACGCAGCGTGAGACGTTATAACACTACCAGCACCGCTGTACGACAAATTGCTGCGTCCCAATTTTGGTACGGATTTTGTAAAACTGACTACACATTGAGGTTGGCTAGTAGGAAGTATATATAGGCAGAATAACGAAACGTATAATATTGTCAGAAATAGTGGTGCTTGGCTTGCTGTGTGTCCTACGCCCATTTGATGACGTCACCCTGTTTTTTTTTTTTGCCATCGCTGAGATTTTCTGTTCGACCTGCTGGCACACAAGCACACTCCGCCGGCTTTGCTCGTAATGGTGCTAGTAAGGTTATCGCCTTAAAATGCACAGGCGATCACACAGTGCGATGCGTCTAATCTGTGTTAGCAGCCTTCGTTGCACATTTCGCTTTTATATTAACAGCCTTTCCATTGCGTGTTTGGATTCGGCGTAGCTTTTCGTTCTGCTCCTACGTGGGCTTCCAGTAGGCAGGGCTCGTAGCTGCAAGATGCATTTCTGCTTTCACTCTGAACTGCCCTGCTAGGGGCTCTGGTGTGTGGAGGCCACACGCACAGAGGTCGCGGGTGTTTCTCGCCGAAAGAGGACTCCATTGCTCACGCAGTAAAATGAGCACCCGAATGCATGCACGGGTGGCAATATTTGGGCAGCTGCCACAGCAAATGGAAATTGGTTCTTGAGCGAGGGAAATACCGCAGTACATGTCCCAATTCACGGTGGACGCCTCGACAGCAGGGAAGGGAGCGGGTGAAGGAAGAGGTGCCGCAGTGCAGGGCTTGCTGCCTCTTGGCTGCTCCGTCAAGTGTTGACCATGGGAAAGCAGATGCGAAGCCACCACACGCGCAAGCATTGCATAGGCAGTCGGAAAGTGGGAATGCGCCACTACTTATCATATTTGCGCCCTAAATATATGTGCCGTCCAAACAATCGATGCTTAGCACTGTTGTAGCGTAACTACAATCGCCACCGGCTCTTGTGCAGCAAGCAAGGGCGGAATAAATTGAGTACAGAGCTTGCAGAACAATCTGCATCTTCATGGACCCTTGTCAAGCAGTAAAAAGCAGGGCTGGCGGCGATGGCTGAAGCGACCCGTGCGAGAGGCTTAACGACTTTGCGGCCGTTTGCAGCAAGGGGCCGGAATAGTTGAGGCCGCAAATTTTAGGCGAGCCTTGTGCGCGGACGGCGGCTCATTAACCGAGCGTCGCGACTCCTACAGGGTAGAGCCCTTTTGGGCGAGGGACTGCAAACAAAGCACAGCACAAGAAAAAAATGACTCTACCACAAGCAGAAAGAAGTTGAGGGGGGGGGGGGGGGGGGGGGCGTGAGAGGGCTTCGAGGCGAGCCGGAGGGACGCGGGTCATTGCAGGACCTGTAGTCGTCACAAACAAAGTCATGCGGCTGAAGGGCATATAAAGTACGCCGTCTGCCAAAACTACACTGCCTCAGGGACTTGCTTCTAAGTCGTCTGGTGGCACTCATGCAGCATCATCTTCAATAAAACTTCTTTTGGGGCTAGTTGGTGCATTTTGAACCTAAGAACAGGAGCAGCGCCAAAGCATGAGACCACAGACGAAGAAAGGAGAAGACACCACCATCTTAAAGAGGCACGGAGGAAAGATTTTTCCATCTCGTGTTTTAGTAAAATCGATTCTAGTGGTCTTCCAGGTTATGTGGCTATTAGACGCACTTACAGCTATTTCAAACTGTTCCCGTCATTCGATTCAGATTCCTGATGCGGAGTCGAAAAGGCCTTCGTGGTCACCACCTTGAAGTGAATGGCGGTGTAGCGTAGCCTCCGGAATTAGCGTTAAAAATTATGTAGACCAGTGTCAACGCTCGGCAGTTCAGTTGCGAAATTGGCCTCTGATGGCGTCAAAAATGCGCTTTTCAAAGCCTACCAAGTTTGCTATGTCCCGTCGCACATTTGCAAAATGGCGTCCCTGTCCGTGCCATCGGCGCCAAAATCACGTTAACTTTCTCGACATCACTAAGTACACTGCCTGCGTCTGTATTTGCTGCATTAGACATGCGATAGACGGAATTCTATAGATGTGCAACGCGGGGAAGCCAACTCATCTAGCTTCAAAACGAACTTTTGACACTCATATCTCCAACCACAACTCCGGTTCTGAGCATTTAAAACTTGGGCCCACTTTCGATGTTTAAAACCCAGTTTCGCACACTAAAGGAAACAGTAAGAAAGTTGGTCACTGGCAGTTACTCAGTCGTCTATTAATTATGCCCTATCACGTGCATAATTTCCGCGTTCCTGTATAATCCACCTGTACAGATCACACCGACGTATCTTTCGCGATTATTAAAATTAAAATTTGTAAACATTTAAAACAGTCGCCCGGAATTGCGGACGCGTTTAACAAATTCTTCTGTGGGAATCTGTCCATTGCGATATTCGTGAGCTTCGGTTGGACAAAAGGAATTCGAGACTTCACAGTGCTTGCTTAGCACGGCGAACGCAAGCTCTGTCTCCTATTTCATGCTACGCTTCGCCCTGCGGTGGTGGCGCCGTGTTGTCATAGGCGGACGAGGGCAGTAGAGAAGCACCCATTGTTTTAGTGATTAGACTAAAAAGTTGGTTTAGGTGCATGGTGGAAAAATTGCATCAGTCAGCCTTCTGTGACGCTCACTGATAGGGAATTCCAATTTCCTCTTTGGGCTATCAATGAAGTGTCTGTAGCAGCGCTGGCATCGCCAGCGGCGGCGCTGACGAAGATGAAGCTTGGAGAGCGGCCTCACTCGCGCACAACATAACACATTCCTGGCCATCAGCGTCGACAGCCCGCTGCGCCAGCTTACTAGCCGCGGCTACCAGGCCTCCTTCAATAAATGTGGATCACCTTCCACATATCTGAGCTGTGGCGCTATGTTTTTGAGTTCTGCTCTGAGAGGAATTTTAACGCGAAAGCCTTTCTTGCCTCATCAATTTAATTCAATTTTTCAATTTCAATTTTATTCAACATCTTGAGGATGTTGGGTGCGTCGACAAAAAGCCAGAGAGAAGGCTTGACAGGGGTAGACGCACCCTACAATGACTTGACAGCAGCATCAGAATACATTAATAACAGGATCACTACGTGAATATGGAAATAAAATAAAATAAAACGGCAAGTAAGCACACAGGAAAGGAAATACAAAATAATAAGTACAAACCACAGTTGCACGAAGTGCTGACGGGTACCTAAGTGTACATCAATTTAGATGCCTTATTTAATGAGCACGGAAGAGTGTATGAAAGCATATGGCGACCATAATTCGTTCGAGTTTTCGGCACGAACCATGTGAAACCAGTACGGGTGGCATACTTCAGTTGTTTGCATCTTAAGTTCGACAGGTGCACCATAAATATATTATTTTTTTCTAATATTTGTTTTATACCGCCTCAGTAGTATAGATTCAAAGACTTGGGGAAGGGGGGTGATGCGAAGCAATGTAAAAATCGGTTCCGTATGTTCAAAACGTGAAGCATTAACAATATTTCGAACAATTTTCTTTTGAAGTAAATTCAACCGCTTGATATTCATAAATTATGTCGTTCCCCAGACCAAAATACAATAGTTAGCAACAGAGGAAAACAGTGCGTTGAACAGCATCAGCTTAATATGCTTTGGAAAGAGGTACCGCAGCCGGAACACAATACCAGCAACCTTGGACAACTTGTCCCTAACTTTTTCAACGTGTTCATCCCATGATAAATTTTCATTAACAAGCGCTCCTAGGCTTTTGACCGTAGGAACTATTTGAATGATTGAGGAACCCATTTTTAGATGAATTTGTGAGACAGCAGGATCCTTATTACGAGGTCCAAAATGTACAGCTTTGCTTTTTCGCGCGTTCATGATCAGTGAATTAGACTCAGAACATTCGTGAAGTTTCTGCACAGAATCTGTAGCTTGCTGTTCAAGATCTCGCACACGTGCTGCGCGGAAAAATAGAGTGGTGTCGTCTGCATATATGACAAAAGTTGGAGGATTACTTATACAGACTATGCCGTTTACATAATGAAGGAAAAGCAGCGGTCCCAATATACTGCCTTGCGGCACACCAGAAGACAGATGTATAAAATTTGATGACTCGTTGTCTACTCTTACTTGTTGGACACGGCAACTAAGGTATGACGCAATTATTTGATGAAATTTTCCGCGAAAACCGTAGTGTTCGAGCTTCGCCAACATTGTGTTGTGACTGATGCGATCGAACGCTTTCGAAAAGTCAGTAAAAATGCCGAGAGTGAAAAGTTTTTGTTCAAAGCACTCCAGAATTAGTTCTTTTTGGGTTATAAGCGCAGTTTCTGTAGAAAAGTTTTTCCTGAAGCCATGCTGGCTAGGCGTTAGTATGTTACATTTCTCGCAGAAACTGGACATTCGCTTGTATAATAATTTTTCAGAACACTTCGAGAAAATGAGGAAGATAGAAATTGGGCGATAATTGGATAGCTCATTTTTGTCACCACCCTTATGAACAACGGCTACTTTGGCAATCTGCAATCGTCGGGGAAACACCGCATGTTCGAGGCAGCAAATAAAAATGTGCTCTAAAACTGGGCTAATTACATCGGCTACATATTTTATTGGTTGCAGTTAAAGATCGTCTATGTCTCGCGACCTGCTGTTACGGAGAGTCAGAAGGCAAGTTTTATTTCATTGGCGTCCGTTGGCATTAAGAATGCAGTAGAAGAAACCCGCGAGTCGACGCATGTGATATTCTGGGGTCCCTGGATGCCATCTACCAGTGACGCGAAGAAATCCTTAAGTTTTTCTGCCAAAAGGACCCCACTGACTGGTGTGTTATCAACCAAGACCTCAAGCATGCCGCTGGCATGTGCACCTCGTTTCAAAACTTCATTTATCGTTTTCCATACAAGGTCACTCCTTTTAATTACGTCTGAATTAAATAGTTTTTCCATATACTCTTGCTTTGTTTGGCGAAGAAAAGAAGTGACTTGGTTTCGATACGCCTTAAAACGTGCTCGAGGGATCGGCTTTTGATAAAGTAGTTGTAAAGATTCATTTTTGTTTTATCATTTCAAGGCATTCTTTTGTTATCCAGGGCTTTCGGGCCTTGCGGGGTTTTTTATAAGTCACAAGTGGAAAATTTTGGTCACAGACAGACTTAAATGTAGTAATGAAGGCACCATATGCGTCCTCTGAATCATTATTGCTGTGACGTTCCTTGTGTGTGCTACGAGGTTCCGCGTTCGACGGCGCGGCGCAGACGGAGACCCAGATGACAGCGGCATCATCAATTACCCAGCCATGCTCTTTGAGAGTGACGACCACAACGAAGGGGTTTAAGCCCAACCGGACCCCCTTTCCATAGTGTCGGCACGAGTCGAACGCCGCCGCCGCCGCCGCCGCCGCGGGGAAACGGGCTTTATCTTCCCCAATTGGCGTGGCCGTTCCAGGGCGGCCTCGTTTCGGCAGGCCTGGCCACGTGGCAAGACGGCGGGCCTCATCAATCAACCCTCCCGAGCACATCCCAGGACAAGGGACCACTTTCCCGGCCTTTTAGTGACCTCGCGTTCCGGCCTTGAGGGGCGAGTGTCATTTGATGGAGAACGGAGGCCGGTGACCCGCGGGAACTGTCAGCGGGCCAGAGCGCGCCTTACCACAGCCGACGCTATGCGCAACCTCGAAGACAACCTTCTTTCCCTCGGACTCAACACGTGAGCGGGGCGAGACCATAAGTGCGGTGGTATGTTTGTGCGCCCAAGTGAAAGCCCTAGCCCCCCTCCTTCCCCTCCGGCGTGGGCGTCCTCACCCTAGGGAGTGTGGGAGAAGAGGATATAAAAATCGACAAGCAGTACGGAAGAAGGACGCTCAGGACGACATCGTTCGCCAAGAGGGCCTTCAGCGCCGAAGCCCGACGGCGTGCAGCTTCTGCCAGCAACCGCTCGAGCTCAACTCCGGAGCCCCTCCATCGTCCCCATGAAGTCGTCGGCACGTAAGCTCGGACGCCCCAGCCTCTGAATCTTAATCATGTATAATTATTGAATATATCTGTTTGTTTAAACTGAGCCATACGGTGTCTCTTTGCCTCTCCGTCCCGTGTGGACCTGCGCATTATGGGGGTCATCACACTGGTGTCAGAAGTGGGGTCTCAAAAGCAAATGTCCTCTGAATGCTGCGACATTCATGACTTCAAAATTGTAATCAAAAGAGAATCACGGGACTGATTGTGGGACTCTTACCCCCCATTTGAGAGGCTTGAGGCACCGGAGGGCTTGAGAAAAAAAAATGTTTGTATCTGAGGGAGCTCCCACTCCACAGCCGTCGCTCGGAGCAAGCATGCTGGCATTAGGAAGCGTCATTCCGACGTTTACAGGAGATAAGACCGGGGTTCCAATCTGCGATTTCTTTTCCATGCTAGAAGAGGTTGGGAAAATGGGGGGATGGTCCGATGCTCAAATGCTGGGAATGGCGAGGTGTAAGATGGCAGGAGCTGCTCATGATTTTGCATGGCGAGACGAAAAAGTAAAATCCACAAAATCATTTGCGGAATTTAAGAAGCTCGCGTTTGAGCATTTCGACACTGAACCACGTCACGTGCGGGTACAGAGGTTCCGTGACGCCGGACAGATGGTAGGGGAGGACGTGCGAACGTTTGCGTCGCGGCTTCAGCGCTTAGCGCGCGATACGTTAAGCACGGAGGAGGAAGGAGACCAGCTAAAGAAGAAATACGCGGAGGATATACTTAAAGAGGAAATGACCGCTTTGTTCGTGGCTGGTCTGCAAGACCCCGTGCGCCGGTTCGTGCTCTCGCGCAAGCCGAGCAATTTCGACCAAGCCGTGGAGGCCGCATTGGATGAGGAACGAAATGAGGCGTTAACGACAGCCGCAGCGAGAGTACGCGTCATAGAGAGAGCGGTGCTCAACCTTGAGGTTGCTCTCTTGACAGAGCGGTTAGATCGCTTAGAAAAGCTGCTATCTCAGCAGGTAGAATGCCAGGTTGAAGCGCGCGCTCAACAGCGCCCATTCGCTGGAAACCGGAGACCGCCACAAAGCTACAGGCGCGGTATGCGAGATTTTGAAGAAATCGTATGCTTCGCTTGCCAGGGTCGCGGACACATCGCCAGGTTCTGCCAAAACGTGCGCCGTGGGGAGCCACAAAGAGAAGCAGGCGAGACACGCCCTAAGCAAGCCTACAGCGGGGCTCCAGATACCGAGACAAAAAACTAGTTAGTCCTCCCCAGCGTGAGGAGCGTGGGGAGGGAGCAGTGGATGATGAGGTGGTGGTAGTTTGTGTGGCCGACGAGGAATGCCCTGTTGTGCGTTGCAAGTTAAATGGTTGTTGCATGGAATTGTTGATAGATACGGGGTCAAAGGTGACATTGCTTAAGGAGAGCAGTTTCAACACGCTTCGAAGGAAGGGGGACCGCGAGGTGCTGGAAGCGTCTGGTGGTATGGCAACCAAATTTGTAGGCATAACGGGGGATCCTCTTGGCATAAGTGGACTCTACCGGTTACACTTCTCTCTCGGCGGAATTGCATTGGAGCACCCCTGCTACGTACGCCCGGACACGGTGTCTCTGCCAAACGGAGTGTCAGGTATATTAGGGCAGGATTTTTTGAGAAAAGGGAAGGTAGTAGTCTCATTCTCTGAGGAAGAGGTTAATGCGGGCGGCTCATAATAATAATAATTGGTTTTTTGGGGAAAGGAAATGGCGCAGTATCTGTCTCATATATCTTTGGACACCTGAACCGCGCCGTAAGGGAAGGGATATAGGAGGGAGTGAAAGAAGAAAGGAAGAGTAGGTGCCGTAGTGGAGGGCTCCGGAATAATTTCGACCACCTGGGGATCTTTAACGTGCACTGACATCGCACAGCACACGGGCGCCTTAGCGTTTTTCCTCCATAAAAGGGCGGCTCAAAAGTTCCGTTTTTGAACAGGAGAGGGGCTGAGATTCGCATTACCGATATTGACACCCGTAAAACAGTGGGACCATTGGAGAAGGTATATTCGCGGGTTGCCGTCATGCTGGTCGAGGAGGCGGTCGTCCTTCCTTGGTCGGCGCACATTTTGTACGCGTTTGTGCCTTCAGATGTAGAGAGCGGCGCCGTGGGAGTGCTTGAGCCAGTCGACTCTCTCAGCAATGGCCTGAAGGCAGCCGCGTGCCTCGTGACAGTTAATGACGCCCACAGAGTGCCCCTACGGGTGGTTAACTGTAGCCAGCAGCCACTGAGCCTTCCCAAGAACAAAACATTGGCTTTCTTCACCTCTGCGATAGAGAAACGTGAGCCCACCGATACGGTACTCGCAACTGTAGAGCATGCTAGTCCTTCGGCTGCTCCAAAGGTGTCGTTCGATCTTTCTCACGTAAAATCCAGGGAGAGGGAGGCTCTGGCTGGTTTGCTGAACGACTACTCGGAGGTATTCGCCGCGTCCAACCTGGATTTGGGCTGCTGTGGCGTTATAAAGCACAGGATAGAAGCCGGCACTTCATCGCCCGTTTACCAGCGTGCGTACAGGATTCCTTACTCCCAACGTGAGGAGATGGAGCGGCAGGTGCAGGACCTGATAGATCGCGGCATTGTCGAACACTCAAAGTCACCCTGGGGAGCACCAGCACTATTGGTGGAAAAGCCAGATGGCTCGTATCGATTGGTAGTGGACTACCGCAAACTAAATGCCGTAACTCGCATCGATCCATACCCCATCCCGAATATACAGGAGACGCTTTCTCAGCTGGGCTCTGCCAGGTACTTCACGGTAGTGGACATGGCGGCGGGATTCTGGCAGATAGCAATGGATCCGGCAGATGCCGAGAAAACGGCATTCAACACGCCCTCAGGGCACTATGAATGGAAAAGAATGCCGATGGGTCTGGCCAACAGCCCTGCTGTCTGGCAGAGAACCGCTGATGTTATCCTGGCAGGTCTTCTGGGGAGGCTGTGCTTCGTGTATATGGATGACATAATCATATACTTAATTGGTTTGATCATAGAAGGTTGTGGCCAAGTACTACACCAGGGTGGCCAAATCCTGCTCTGGTGAGAGAGTGCGTTGTCGGTTCTGGTCACCGCACTCCAGGCCTGGTTATGCAATTCCATCGACACGTGGATTTTTTTTTTTAAACCCGGTGGAGAATTGCGCGGCACCAGGATTTGAGCCCCGGTCCTCTTGCACGCGAGGCGGATGTTCTACCTCTACGCCATCGCTGCATCGACGCGAAGGCAAGATAACCGCTGGTCTTAACGGAGTGGGTTCCAAGAGAAAGTAAGCGTAGCAGGGGGCGGCAGAAGGTTAGATGGGCGGATGAGATTAAGAAGTTTGCAGGCAAAGGGTGGATGCAGCCGGCAAAGGATAGGGTTAATTGGAGAGACATGGGAGAGGCCTTTGCCCTGCAGTGGGTGTAGTAGGGCTGATGATGATGAATCATATACAGTGACAGTTTTGAGAACCATTTGCGCGATATTGAGCAGGTTTTGGTGCGACTAAGAGGAGCGGGTCTCAAGCTGAAGCCCTCTAAGTGCCAATTCCTCAAAAACGAGGTGAAATACCTCGGGCACGTTGTTTCAGCTGACGGCGTGCGACCGGACCCTGAGAAACTAAGGTGTGTCTCGGATTTTCCATCCCCGACTAGCGTCCGCCAGGTCCAGCAGTTTCTCGGCCTGATCGGTTACTACCGAAGGCACATAGAGGAGTTCGCCAAGCTCGCTAAGCCGCTCACCGCCTTAACAGCCAAAAATGTCGCCTTTCGCTGGGACGAAAACGCGGAGGATGCTTTTGGGGCCCTGAAAAGGAAGCTAATGAGTGCACCGCTGTTGCGCCACCCGGATTTTAATTTGCACTTCGTTATGGCCACAGATGCGTCAAAGTTCGCAGTTGGTGCCGTGCTATCTCAGGTTATCGAGGGCAAAGAACATCCCGTTGCTTTTGCTAGCCGACAGCTGAGCCCCACAGAGCAAAAGTACGGAGCTACGGAACGGGAGTGCCTCGCCGTTGTCTGGGCAGTAAAGCACTTCAGATGCTACCTTTACGGCCGCAAATTCAAGCTAGTCACAGACTGCCATCCTCTGAAATGGGTGATGAGTGTCAGGGACCCTAGCTCGCGACTCGCTAGATGGAATCTACACCTGCAGGAATACTGCTTTGAAGTTGAGCACAAGTCAGGAAAGACACATCTGAATGCTGATGCACTCAGCCGCACAGCTGCCGTGGCAGCTATAGATGAGTTTGTCCCCGTAGTCGACCCCGCCGAATTACGCACAGAGCAGTGCAAAGATCCTGACCTGAAGCGAATAATCGAAAGCTTAGAGGGCGCACCGTCTCACCCCGAACAGCTAGGTTATTTCATTGACAAAGACGGCACCCTGTGTCGGCGCACGAGGCCAACCAGGAAAGGGAGACCAGAGAAAACCGCTTGGGAGAGAGTCGTCATACCTCGGTCGTGGACAGAAAGGGTTCTTCGCGCGTTTCACGATGCGCCATGCGCCGGTCATTTTGGCGTAGCGAAGACACGCAGGCGTGTGGAGCGTTTGTACTTTTGGAGTGGCATGCGACAGGATGTTAGAGACTACTGTGCGAAGTGTCATTCCTGTCTCGAAAGAAAAACACCCAAGGGACGAAGACCAGCTCCAATTCAGCCGTTCCCTGAGGTTTCGGCTCCCTTCGAGCGGACAGGTATGGACATAATGGGCCCCTTGCCCACGACCACTTCCGGAAACAAGTACATTTTAGTATTTGTCGATCACCTTTCAAAATACGCGGAAGCGGTAGCACTCCCAGATCAGAAGGCAGACACGGTTGCAAGAGCATTTGTCGAACAGATCGTGCTCCGACATGGACCCCCGAGGCAACTCTTGACAGATCGGGGAACGAACTTCGTGTCGCAGCTAATGAGGAGAGTTTGCGAGCTGCTTAAGATCGCTAAGAAGCAGACAACACCGTACCATCCGGCTTGCAACGGCGCGGTGGAGCGACTGAACCAAACCGTGGCCGGGTTCCTGTCGCATTTTGTTTCGCGCGACCAGCGGGACTGGGACTTGTGGCTCCCGTATGCAATGTTTGCCTACAATTCCGCAGCACACGAGAGCACGGGCGAATCGCCATTCTTTCTTCTCTACGGCCGAGACCCGGACCAGCCTAGTGAAGTGCCAGAGGGCCCCCGTCGTGTCCCATACGCTTCACTGGACGACTATAAGGTTGAGCTAGAATCGCGCTTGCAAGTGGCGAGGGACATCGCAAAGGAGGCCTTAAAGAAAGCGGCGAAGCGCAGGAAGGAGGTGCACGATCGCAGTGCTAGAGACGCGCCGTTTAATGTGGGGGACCGCGTGTACATTGAAAACTGCCAAAGGCAGATTGGGCTAGCTCGTAAGTTCCAGACGAAGTGGAGAGGACCGTGCGAGGTTGTCGAGAAGCTTTCTCCGGTAAACTTCAGAGTCCGAGACGTGAACCGGCGCTTCATAAGGATACACGCAAATCGCCTAAAGTCGGCACCGGTTCAGTATTCACGAAATGAGGAAAGGGAAAGCGCGGATTTTTATGGGGACAGAAGTGAAGCGGAGCGCGCAGATAGTTCGCAAGAAACGCCCTCTCCTGCATTTGTTCGGCAGGCGCCAGAGGTGACGGCCGGAATGCCACCGGATTTACTTCATGCATTGCTAGAAGAAGAAGCGCGCGAGGTTGCCGCGCAGATAACGCCAGGAGAGGCTCCTGCCACGAGCCTTCGCGAGTCCCAAAGCAGACAAAGGGTCACAGACTTACTTAGTATGACTCATGAAGGCCGATATCCGCTGCGAAATCGGAAAGCTAAGTCGGACTAATGGCGTAAACAGAGCGGAGTTGTGAACTGGTTAGAATTGTGTAATGCCACAGCTCATAACATTGCTATGTGCTTATGTGTTAAGTTATCGGTGTTGGTAGTTAAACCTTTCTGTCATTAAGTAACACCTTCACAGGAGAGCATGCGGAGCGCATGCAGAACCTGCCCTACTTCCTTTTGTTATCTATATTTTTGTCTGTGCCGTGATCATGCTAGAAGTGGGAGCTCCTTTGTAACTGTGGTAAATTTATTTCGTCCAGTTTGGACTAGAAAGGAGAGGCTTGGGTGCTGAGTTTCATGTTTATCTGTAAAAGAAGATCAGTGCTGCCCCTGGAGACGCCAGTTATGACAGCGGAGGCATATGGTGTTGTGCAGTGGTGTTGAGTGCAGCGAAAAGTGTTTTGTCGGACGCACTGTGCGAGGAGATTCAGAAAGACAAGGGGAGCTGCATGGACTCAAATGTTCGGAGAACATTCTTCTGGAGGGTGAGCGAGTGTGACGTTCGTTGTGTGTGCTACGAGGTTCCGCGTTCGACGGCGCGGCGTAGACGGAGACCCAGATGACAGCGGCATCATCAATTACCCAGCCATGCTCTTTGAGAGTGACGACCAGAACGAAGGGGTTTAAGCCCAACCGGACCCCCTTTCCATAGTGTCGGCACGAGTCGAACGCCGCCGCCGCCGCCGCCGCCGCCGCGGGGAAACGGGCTTTATCTTCCCCAATTGGCGTGGCCGTTCCAGGGCGGCCTCGTTTCGGCCGGCCTGGCCCCGTGGCAAGACGGCGGGCCTCATCAATCAACCCTCCCGAGCACATCCCAGGACAAGGGACCACTTTCCCGGCCTTTTAGTGACCTGGCGTTCCGGCCTTGAGGGGCGAGTGTCATTTGATGGAGAACGGAGGCCGGTGACCCGCGGGAACTGTCAGCGGGCCAGAGCGCGCCTTACCTTGAGGGGCGAGTGTCATTTGATGGAGAACGGAGGCCGGTGACCCGCGGGAACTGTCAGCGGGCCAGAGCGGGCCTTACCACAGCCGACGCTATGCGCTACCTCGAAGACAACCTTCTTTCCCTCGGACTCAACACGTGAGCGGGGCGAGACCATAAGTGCGGTGGTATGTTTGTGCGCCCAAGTGAAAGCCCTAGCCCCCCTCCTTCCCCTCCGGCATCGGCGTCCTCACCCTAGGGAGTGTGGGGAGAAGAGGATATAAAAATCGACAAGCAGTACGGAAGAAGGACGCTCAGGACGACATCGTTCGCCAAGAGGGCCTTCAGCGCCGAAGCCCGACGGCGTGCAGCTTCTGCCAGCAACCGCTCGAGCTCAACTCCGGAGCCCCTCCATCGTCCCCATGAAGTCGTCGACACGTAAGCTCGGACGCCCCAGCCTCTGAATCTTAATCATGTATAATTATTGAATATATCTGTTTGTTTAAACTGAGCCATACGGTGTCTCTTTGCCTCTCCGTCCCGTGTGGACCTGCGCATTATGGGGGTCATCACATTGCTGAGCACAGGATGCCAGTCCACACCTGCGAGTGCTGCCCGAAAGGAATTTAATGTGGCCTGGTTTTAACGCCGATATTGTACCGCAGTAAACTCGAGTTGTTTTGGGGTAGTAAAGGAATCTACAAACATGAATATGGGTAGATGGTCACTTATCTGGGCATTAATGACTCCCGAATGAAGACAGTCAACTGGATAGTTACTTATGAACACATGAATTGCCGTCGCTGCCTGCGGCCTGGTGGGGTTATTTATGGCATTAGTAAATCCGTTGCTGTGCAATATGCAGTCGACCTCACGTTTATTTGTAGATTGAGATAGAAAGTCTATGTTAATATCACCGCCTAAAACTACATTAAGGTTGTTTGCTGTGATCCATTGCAGATATTCATCAAGAAAGCCGATGAAATTAATATGCTGCCTTTAGGAGGCCGGTATATAACGGAGAAGACACTACTTCTGCTTTGCAACGACAGTATTTCGTAGTCCTCGTTGGTTACCGTATAGTCGGTAAGGATGGTGGATTTGTAAGTTTTTTCTGTTGCTATCACCGCCTCGTTTACCAGTGCGGTTTTGCATATGCGTGTTGTAGCCGGGCAGGTGCAAAGGTTCGTTACTACTTTCATACCAAGCTTCTGTAATCATTATTACGTTGAAACGGAAGCACAGTGTGCAAAAAATGCTTCCAATTCATCGCCCTTGCTTCGCAAAGATTGCGCGTTCAGATGAAAGAAGGACACAGCATTCTTTCTCCGTGCAGAAATAGCACAAAGGTCAGAAGGCAGCACGAATGTGCACATCTTGGGGAGTCGTTGTACTGTTAGGTATCAGGAAAAGCGTGGCATCTATGCTATCTTATCCAGGTCTCGCTCATGGGCGATACGCACAATCGTCGACTACTCTGTTTTTTTTTAGCAAGAATGTGGCCATATTGTGTCCAAACAAATTTCCACTTCTGCTCCTTCTACCGCGCTACTGCCATGCCCAGCAATTTCTTGAGCAGGGGACACAAGTGCTCACTAACATACACAGTATCCGAACCACTGTAACCGAGGTTTTCAGTTACGAGCTTTTTCTTTTTAGCTTTTGTCAGTACAGTGTCGCGCTTTGCTCGTGTTTTGAACTGGACAACTACATTCGAGCTAGCCTTATTCTTTGTTTGAGCACGGTGACAAACATCAACATCACTTTCCAGTATTGGCTCTTCAATCATTTCGCCGATTTTTTGCAACATGTTCGGCAGGCTTTTATTTTCCTGTGCTGGAAGTCCCTTTATCTCAATGTATTTATTTCGGGAATACTGTTCCACACCAATGAGTCGTTGCTCAAGGTCAGAACATGTTAGGGCTAGAGTTTAACAACGAAACTTCTGCACTTACCACCGTACGTTTTTTTTTTGCATGCTGAGCCCTCTTTTCAACAATATATAATTATGGCTGCGTTTCGGAGCTTGCAGTGTTGCTCATCAAAACTAGTTTGCTGCCAACTATAGTTGCTGCTGTTGCGTATCGAGCTAACCAGCAGAATTACTTGTGGGAGATATATGCGCACCAGGGCTCGACGACTTTGCCGTTCTGACTCAAGGACAAATTTTCATGAATTCTGACTCCATTGTCGATCGTCAGCCATGACCAGGCATTCGTGAATGCATATGTTTGCATTGCTCAAGCATACGAGGTTCATATAATAAGTTTTTGCTCACTTAGGTGCAGCTGCATGTGCTGCGCGTTGGTGAAAGATTAAGAGAATTGCTTGCGCTGCCATGAGGTGCAAGCAATCAGGAAAAAGCGAAAAGGCGCGCACTGCGTAACGAGCTCACCCACCTCGGCTCAGTGGTTAGGGCGCTAGGCTACTGATCCGGAGTACCCAGGTTCGAACCCGACCGTGGCGGCTGCGTTCCGATGGAGGCGAAACGCAAAAGGCGCCCGTGTGCTGTGCGATGTCAGTGCACGTTAAAGATCCCCAGGTGGTCGAAATTATCCCGGAGCCCTCCACTACGGCACCTCTTTCTTCTCTTATTCCCTCCTTTCTCCCTTCCCTTAGGACGCGGTTCAGGTGTCCGCCGATATATGAAACAGATACTGCGCCATTTCTTTTCCCCAAAAAGTAATTTTCATTTTTTTAACTATCTCAGAAGAGTTGAATACTGTGTGCCTCAGTAAGGCAATGCTGGAAGTGGCTGTAACTCAGCATGAATGTGAACCAGCTGGAAAAGGCAAAAAGTTTACAAACAGGTAAGAATGTAATATAACGAAAAGAGAAATATTGATTCAACAAACATATTTTGTGCAGGCAGTTTCGGTATGGTGCGTACTGCCAGTTTGCTTGGTTAACGTGGTAACCGACGGATTCTACCAAGCTGTGTGCTGAGCGCTGTTCGAAAGAAGTACGATGCCAAAACTGGTTTATAGACAGGTTTCAAGCACAACCCAGAACACCCGAACTAGACGAAGCAAACGACACTGGCAGTCGACAGCTTTGTTCGCCAAAGCGCGGACCGCAGCGGAGAAAGCAAAACATGTCGGGCGGTCGACTCTCCCTGAATGGCCCTTTCACGGCCATTCTGTTCCCCCCATTCGGCCCCCAGTTCCCCCCACTAGGGGCTTCCGGAAGCGACAAAGGCGTGTCGACGGCGGGTTTTTGAGAAGCGATTGCAGCTCTGTTTCTGGACAGAATGGAGAAAAAATTTACACACATAATTTCCAAGGTTCCTTCTTCCCAACCAGAGCGTTTCATGCAGTTTTAAAAACCGTTTCAGCTTCCTTTTAACCATTCGGCCACCTGGTATCACGAAACGAGGGTTTTTTAGAAGTCCGGAGGAGGGAAAATACCGGCCGGTTGGCACATTTCTGAAGTAGATAAAACAGCGCATGGAAGGCGAGACAAGAGGACAAACACCGGCGCTGGTGTTTGTCCTTCTCTTGTCTTGTGTTCCGTTGCGCTGTTTTATCCACTTCTTCGTGTTTTGGAAGGCATATTTCGTAACTTGAAACCACATATAGCGAACACATCGGATATAACGAAGGTACAGTATGTGGTAACTTTAAATCGGATATAACGAATGTGTGGTATGTCATAACTTGAAGCCGAAACTAATTCAAGAAGCGTGAGGCGATCGTGTTGAGCTAGACAGCTCAACCGGACGACACAAAGGTTTTAGCCTTGATGTACATGAGGTGACTTAAGTGCCGCCCTCATTTTTTTTTTCTGGTGACGATTGCTGCTTTGATGATTCAGTATTTTCAGTTTTCTATTTACACTTGTACATTCAGGAATAAATGTTCAGTTGAGAGTCTAGTGCCTTTAGCGCATTTCTAAACCTGAGCCTTCACACTCCCAGCAGAAAGAGGAAAGCGATGACGGACCGCTGAATAAAATACTGAAATCGAACTTTACGGGTTTCTTCATTCTTAACGGCAGCGAAGGAGCACGAACAGAAGAGAAGAAACACGCTCACTGTTGAGACAACGAACTTCAGTTTTTAGACCCACGAGTCAAGTTGGGCAGAGATCATGTATGTTGGGAGTACGCCTCGCGTGTTCAAAAGAAACTTTTGCCTTACAACTCCGCTCATTCAAAAGTGACAGAAAGAGGCATAGTTAGCTTGTGTCTGAAATCGACGCTTGATAAATCGTGCGTTCATGAAATGCAGACCAGCTGTGATAACCAATTGGCTAGAATTACAGCTGACGGCTACCCCTTGTCGGTCGTGACCTCTGTTGCAGAGGCCAACCTGAAAAAACTGAAGGCGCGCACAACAAACCATACGACGAAGGGGAGGAACAGAATGCTGCGACCCGAAGTTCTTCCTCTACCTACACGAAGTGTCGCATAGTATGAAGAAGGTTGCAAACACGTGTTTTGGCACCGCTCATTTTCTTCGGCTCCGGTGAAGCTTTCCAAGCTGGGTCCTCCTATCTCCGCAAAAGAGACATGTCTCCCCGTGTTGAGTGTAGTGAATGTGAACAGCCCATAGCCGATCCCAATGAAACTGTCTCTTGTAGTATGTGTGAATCTCAGTTACCATAAAGGTAAATGTGCTGGCGTATCGGAATCAACTCTGAATTCGAAAGGCGAATCATATCGAAAAAACTGGAAGTGTTAAAGGTGCAAGGGGGTGAAATCTCGATCCCAACAACTTGATAAGCCTAACCTTCAAAACATGTGGGCGATGCTTCTAACAATGAATGAGAACCTCGATGTCCTGATGCCACTCAAAGAAAACGTTGATGGAATTGAGCTTGCTGTTCAATACATGTCGGATCAAATGACAGAGTTGCTGAACCGAACCAAGAAAAATGAACTAGACATTAAGGAACTAGGGTTCAAAGTAGAAAAACTTGAATCCGCTGAGAGTAAAGCTGAGTCAATCAACTTCGCAACTTTAAGTGGCGCAGCCGCCGAGCAAATCTGGAGATTCATGTATTACCACAGGAAGGTAACGAAAACCTTCAGGATAAGCTGAACGCTATTGCTGACAAAAGTAGCCTACCACTGCTTACTGATGCTGACGTGACAGCAATCCATTGCTTGCCAGCAAGCCCAGATAGAATTCCTGGCATTATCTGTCGCTTCACAAAGCACACCGTCAGCAATCAGTGGTAGTCAAAGAGACGGAATATTTCCGATACCAACAGTGAAGTACACGTGCTCGAAAATCTGACTAAGCGCAGCCGCTCGCTACTTGCAGTAGTGAAAGAATGGGCAAAAACTAAGGGCTACAAGTGTATCTGGCACTCTAATGGCAAAGTCGTTACTCGGAAAATCGACGGCGCGCCGGCGATTGTTGTCTGAGGTCAGCAGGATTGACGAGCTTTCTTAGGCTTCTGAACGGCAGCTTTGCTTCTCTTGTTTTTCGTGCTTCCTGCACATTTTAAAGCCATTATACAAAGAAAGCTTCCCTATGAAAACTGCGAAGCAGAATCGGCTCTTTCGCAAGCCGTGGCTTACCCCCAAACTTAATACGAACATACGCTTCAAAAATAGGCTCTATCATAATTTTATTAAAACAAGAAAAGCCGGTGACTTCAATACATTTAAGACATAAACTGCCGTAACAAAGAACTCAAAAAGGCGAGAATTGAATATTATGCTACTGAATTTGCTTCAACTAATGGCCGCTCAGATCTCATGTGAAAAAAAAAAATGAATAATTTATTATTGCGGAACAATAATTAAAATGCCATTTCTTCAATTAAAATAAATGATATTGAAATTTCCGGGCAGGATTTAGCAGAAACATTTCATAAACACTTTGTTAGTGCCTCTAGCGCTGTTCGTGTTGAAAACGACCTAAAGGATGTGAATAGAGTTAGAAATTCTATATTTCTTAAACCTGTTGAGGAAGCTGAAGTATTTGCACTTTTTCACGCAAAAAACTGCTCTACGGTTTGTGACATCAACGGGATGGAAATGAAGCCGATCTGATTCATTTTTTTACTTTATTTTGCCTTGTGTTACGCATATTATGAATGTATGTATTTCAAATGCTATCTTTCCTGGTGATATGCAGTGTGCACGTGTTTCTGTCCTCTACAAAAAAGGTGATAGAAACGAAGTGAACAACTACAGGCCAATAGCAATACTTCCTATATTTTGTAAATTACTTGAAAAAATTATCTATCAGCAATTTATTTCATTTGAATCTGATGACCATATATTTACGAGCTCTCAATTTGGTTTTAGAATATACTTAGCCACAGAATCTGCTTTACTAGACCAAAAAGAACACATTCTGAAGGAGCTTGAACAAAACAGAATAGCAATTGGAATCTTTATTGATTTTACAAAAGCTTTTGACCTTATTAATCACAACTTGCTACTGCGCAAATTAGAGCTATACGGCTTTCGCGGGAACGCAGTCTCACTAATAAAATCATACTTAGAATTTCGCAAACAGGCAGTTACGTTAACAGGTTTCACATCTGAAATGCAGCCCGTCTGCTCTGGCGTTCCACAAGGAAGTATACTTGGTCCTTTTCTTTTCAATACTTACATTAATGACGTTGTTTGTGCTGTACCGCTCGTAAAATTCGTTATTTATGCGGATGACACTAGTGTATTCATATCTGGGGACAGCATAAATGAGTTGGTTGACAGAGCAAACCGCGTGTTAGAGCAACTAGATCATTGTGCCCTCAGAGACGCGTTAAAAATTATTATCACAAAGACGAAAGTCGTAATCTTCCGCTCTAAAAACAAACTAGTCCAATTGAGCATAACTATATCTTTAATGTTCTGTCCTTCCGCTGTAATAGGTTTTCAATTCGACCTTTATTGCTGTTGCCAAAATGAAGGGATGGGGTCCAGGGCTCTCTCAAGCTCTCAATAGGCAGCTTTTACTCTGGGCTCCCTGACATTATTTACCGCGTGATGGCCGAATAAAGTATTATTACTATAGACGAGGGTGTGGGAAAAAGCACACCATACCCTATGTGCAGTCCGCTTCAGGGGTGGCATAGGAGCTGCCACTTGCATGCGGAAAAGTAAGTGTACGTTGGTCAAACGGGGCAAGTATCAACGACATGCTGAGGGAGCACAAAAGAAATTTCAAGAACAAAAAAGTGCGCACTTGGTCAAGCACTGCCAGTCATGCAGAGAATGTGCGCCGCGTTTCGACAGCGCTATAATTCTAGGCAGGAAGAAGAATAAAACGACACGTGAACTCCAGGAATGTAAATCATTTAGCACCCTTAAGGGCAGAATGTGATTTTTACACCCTTATAGCCCCCATGATTTTCTTGAAAAGGGTGTTGTCGTAAGCTAACACCATTTTCGCGCCCCGCTTTAAGATCGAGTTTTAAAGGGGTAGCTTTTATTAGTAAATGAGAATTATACTAGTCGATTACCCTCACGATACGACTAAAGAATCTCATTTCCCGTAGCTCCCGCTGCCGCTCACTGTGAAATTAGACATAAAAAAGAATGTTTAAAAACCGAGGTTCAAAATATAATTTTGTTATCGGCAAGAATTTATGTAACAAAGTTTTTGTAACCACTTAGGTATCTAGGCATGCGGCGTCTAGGAAGTTGAATGTGAACGAGCACAAGCTAGGGTGTCTAGACCTTACCGAAACTGCGCGGCTTGAGAGCCGCCGCTAGTGATCGCACTCTGCCATGTGTTGAAATGCATTTTGGGGGCGATACTTTTCAGGTGAGTTGTGATGTGGAAATGCACTATGGCCTCTATTTCTCAGTGTCAGGAAAAAAACTGTACAGCTTCTGCTTTCGTTACTCGTTCGTCACTGCACGAATCTTATTCCGCAACGGCGGCCTCGCGCTGTCGCTACCAGCGCCGCTTCCCTTCCCATTTTTCCCAAACATCGTCCCTGTCATGGCAACACCCTCTGGAGAATTTGAGTTCTCTACAGGGTGTTGGTCATGGTCCCCGTAACTCCCCCCCCCCCCCCCCTTTTACGTTTCGCCTACGACGCGCGGTATAGCCGGCGCGGATGCGACGGACGCCGGGGCTTCGTTCAAAGTGGCGGTCATTTTGGCCCGTTCAGCGCTGCCGCAACGCCTCCCGCCAAGCGCGTCCATGCAGGTTTCAATGCCACGTGTCTTCGTGTGTGCGTGTGTGTGTGTGCGTATGTTGGTGCCCACGCTTGTCAAAGCGCGGCAGCCGGGGAGAGGAGCTCCCCAACTGGGAGGCGAGGAGGACTGACCGGCGCCGGCCCGGCGGACGCGTCACGTCACGTCTCAACGTGTCCGTGCGTCGCCGTCTCGTGCGCCTCATCCCGAGCCGTTCTTTCTTGCCCTCGACTCCGAGGTTATAAAGGCAGCTGCCCCGGACGCCAAAGAGAGGCTTCGATTTCTTCCGTCGAGTAACGTGGTCGCCGTGACCGGCTGCTCTTTTGCGATGCTAGAATAAACAAGTTGTTCTGCTGGCAGTCGACTCATCCTTTGCCAGGACTTTCGGATGTTTCCAGCTGTGCCCCAGGCCGCCAGTCCAACGCTACCCTTGGGGCTTGCGACCCATTTGCAACAACTGGTTGCCAGCGGTGAGATCGCGACAACGGAGGCCAGCAGCGAAGATATGCGGTCGACTGTATGCTGAGCAGCACAACGACCATCCGGGAGCAGTGCAACGAGCCCTGTGTGATGACTGGTTGCCTGCAACGGAACGACTGCGCTGAATTCTTGGCTGCGAGGTTTGGTGAGTGCGGGACTTTCTTCTTCTGAGTTTTGCCAGGCTTTTGTTAGTGTCAGAAACAGAGCTGGTAATTGTGGTTGTCGTTGCTGCCGGGTTAGTTTGCGGCAAGACAATAGTAGGCAGTAGAGAACGCAGCATTCGGAGCAGCCATGGATTGGAAGTCGTTGCGCAAACCGAAATTGCTGGAGCTTGCAAGAGAGTTGAGTCTGGATGTCTCAGACAAACTCAGAAAACCAGAACTGCTAAGGGCTATTCTTGAGTTGGAGGCTGAGGATGACGAGCTGTCGGAATGCCTTGAGACCATTGAGGAGAGGGCAAAAAGACAGGAGCG
This sequence comes from Amblyomma americanum, assembly GCF_052857255.1. NCBI lineage: Eukaryota > Metazoa > Arthropoda > Arachnida > Ixodida > Ixodidae > Amblyomma > Amblyomma americanum. The sequence goes on from NC_135502.1 coordinate 169,654,333, forward strand.
CGAACGTAAAGAGCAAAAAGAGAAAGACGAGCGCGAACGTAAAGAACAAAGAGATAAAGAGAAAGAAGAGCGCGACCGTCAACACGCTTTGGAAATGAAGCGTCTCGAGGTAGAGATGGAACGCGCTCGTAATGGAAGTCAGGCACACGGTGCAGGAAAACGAGTATCGTTCAAAATGACTGACCTGATGCGGCCGTTTAAGCTTGGAGAGGACATTGGTTTGTTCCTGGTTAACTTTGAGCGAACTTGCGAGAAGCAGGGGTTCTCTCGGGAAACGTGGCCACAGCGCTTGCTCACTTTGTTACCCGGCGAGGCGGCCGACGTAGTCGCTCGCTTGAAGAGAGAGGAGGCAGAGGATTTCGACCAAGTGAAATCGAGTCTGCTAAAAAAGTACAGGCTGTCAGCGGAGGCGTTCCGTCGGAAGTTTCGGGAAAATGAAAAAGGCAGAAGTGAGTCATATACAGAGTTTGCCTACAGGCTTATGTCAAACATGCAGGAGTGGCTCAAAGAAGAGAAAACGTCTGGTGACCACGAGAAAATTCTGCAGTGTTTCGGGCTGGAACAGTTTTATAGTCGGTTACCTGAGAACGTGCGGTACTGGGTCTTGGATAGGCCAGACGTTAGTACAGTGGCTAAAGCCGCCGAGCTAGCCGAGGAGTTTGTGATGCGTCGGGCTCGCGGAGCTAAGGACGGTCAAAAGGGTGAATTTGGCTCCAAGTCTGAGAGGCCGAAGTTCACACCCATGAGAGCAAGGGGGGACACACATAGTGCGGATGCGAGTGAAAGCAGTCCGACCGAACGTAAGGAGACGGCGGCAGCCGAAGCCGAACGCAGAAAGCGGTTCGAGACGAGGCAAGCGCGCGTGTGTTATACGTGCCAGAAGCCGGGTCACTTTTCGGCGCAGTGTCCAGAAACAAAAACAAAAGTCGTGTTTTTGTCATTATGCAGCACTGACGAGAACATGAAGCCTCTCGAGCCTTACATGCGAGACTTCCTCGTGAACGGGAAAGAGTGCCGAGTGCTTCGTGATTCCGCAGCTACAATGGATGTAGTTCACCCCTCTTACGTAGAACCCGATATGTTCACGTGCGAGTGCGCATGGATCAAGCAAGCCGTGGAAGCTCATAGCGTGTGTCTGCCCGTAGCAAAAGTGCTTATTGAAGGACCTTTCGGAGCAATTGAGACGGAGGCCGCAGTGTCATCTATGCTGCCCCCCCAGTACCCGTACCTATTTTCGAACAGGTCCGATCACCTCCTGCGCGAGAAGGGGCTTTTGTTTGGTGAGGCTAGTGTTCAGGCCTTAACCAGATCGAGAGTTCGGGAGCTCGCCGCAAAGGCGGTAGTTGCGGGGCCGACGTTGTCGAACAATGAGAAAGGGTCGGAGGCGCAGCAAGCTGATATTCAGAGCACGTCCGAACTGAATAAAATTGAGCCTGTAGCGTTGAAGGCACCAGGTACTGGAGAGGAAATGCCCGACACGGGGAAGTTAGAAGAGCTATCTGCAGATTTGCTAATCGCGCCTACGTCAGATGGACTTAATAGTTTGCTAAAATTCAGCCGGTCGGCTTTGATAGCCGAGCAAAAAAAAAAGGATGGCAGCCTAGAAAACATGCGCTGCAATGTCAAGGAAGGTATCGCCAAGAAAAATGCTCGTTTTGTGGAAAGAGGTAGGGTCCTGTACCGGAAGTATCTAGACCGCAGGGGAGTGGAGTTCGATCAGCTGATCGTGCCTCAGTGCTACCGTCAGGATCTGTTGCGCTTGTCGCATGGCGGTTCGTGGTCCGGACACCTAGGAGTTAAGAAGACTAAGGACCGTCTCTTGCAAGAGTACTATTGGCCAGGGTGTTTTCGTGACGCAGAACACTTTGTGAGGACATGTGACACCTGTCAGCGGGTTGGCAAACCAGGGGACAAATCGAGGGCGCCGTTGAAGTTGGTACCTATTATTACGGAGCCTTTTAGACGGCTCGTTATGGATACAGTGGGACCTCTGCCGGTAACAGCCACGGGGTACAGACACATTTTGACTGTGATCTGCGAGCAACAAAGTTCCCTGAAGCAGTGCCGCTTAAAGAACTCAGCTCAGTTGAGATAGTCAATGCACTACTGTCCATATTTGCGCGAGTTGGTTTTCCTGCGGAAATCCAGTCAGATCAGGGCACAGTGTTTACTAGCGCTTTGACGACAGCCTTTCTCGAAAGGTGTGGGGTAAAGCTGTTACACAGCTCAGTGTACCACCCACAGTCGAATTCCGTTGAGAAGCTCCACTCCGTCATGAAACGCGTGTTGAGAGCATTGTGTTTTGAACAACGAAGTGATTGGGAGCTGTGTCTGCCTGGGGTGATGTTTGCATTAAGGACCGCGCCGCATGCGGCTACGGGGTTTTCGCCAGCTGAGCTGGTGTACGGTCGCTCGCTGCGGTCTCCGCTTCGCATGCTTCGAGATTCGTGGGAAGGCAGGGGCGACGACCCAGTCGTGGTCGAATACGTGCTTAGGCTCCTCGAACGCTTAAGAAGGGCACAGGAGTTGTCAGGTGAAGCAATGGCAAAGGCCCAGCAGAGGGCCAAGGTTTATTATGATCGGACAGCCAGGGCCCGTCGTTTTGAGGTGGGCGATGAGGTAATGATATTGCGCACATCGCTAAAAAACAAACTCGACGTGCAGTGGGAGGGCCCAGCACGGATTGTTCAAAAACTGTCGGACGTTAACTACGTGGTGAGTCTGCCAGGAAAACGGAAAGCACAGCAAGTTTACCACTGTAATCTGCTCAAACCCTATAGACAACGGGAAGCAGTGGTGTGTATGATGGTAAACGTTCCCGAAGAGCTTCCGGTCGAGCTTCCGGGACTAGGCTCAGTGACGAACAGGGAAGACACCGATCAGGTCATTAGTGACTTACTCAGTAAAGCACCGCTGTCGCCTGAGCAGAAAACCGAACTACGCCAACTCTTACAAGAGTTTCAAGGTCACTTCTCTGAGAGACCTGGTAGGACTTCTGTCCTTACTCATGAAATAGAACTTACCTCCCCAGAGCCAGTACGATCCAAGGCGTACCGGGTGTCACCCCGCCAGCGCGATATTATGGAGGCTGAGGTAAAGAAAATGCTACAGCTCGGTGTTATTGAGGCGGGTGAGAGTGATTATACCTCCCCTTTGATTTTAGTTGAGGTACCGGGCAAGGAACCTCGTCCTTTCGTCGACTACCGCAGGCTTAATTCCATCACTAAGGATCAAATTTATCCGATCCCTAACATCGAGGAGCGCCTTGAGAAAGTTAGTAGCGCTCAGTTATTTCCACCCTAGATCTTGTCAGGGGTTATTGGCAGGTTCCACTTACAGAAGAGGCTAGTATACTAGCCTCTTCTATAGGTATGCGCATACCTATAGGTATGCGGCGTTCATTTCACCAATGGGAACATTCCGTCCTAAAGTTTTGAGGTTTGGTTTGAAGAACGCGCCATACTGCTTTTCAAGCCTCATGGACAAAGTGTTGCGGGGACAGGAAGAATTCGGTTTACCGTATTTAGACGACGTAGCGATTTTCTCCGCACCCTGGTCTGAGCATATGGCACACTTGCGGGCAGTGCTAACCCGCCTGCGCGAAGCGGGCTTGACAGTCAAGGTTCCCAAGTGCCAATTAGCACAGGCCGAGGTTGTCTACCTCGGTCACGTCATTGGACAGGGTCGTCGCCGCCCCTCTGAAATAAAGGTGGCCGCTGTGCGAGACTTCCTGCAACCGCGCACAAAGACCGATATTCCGTCGTTCTTAGGTGTCGCCGGCTACTATCAGAGGTACATCCCCAGGTACTCCGATATCGCAGCTCCCCTGACGGATGCTCTAAGAAAAACAGAGCCCCAAACAGTCGTCTGGGGCGAGACAAAGGAAAGAGCTTTTAGCGCCCTAAAGAGCGCCCTAACAAGCCAGCCTGTGCTACGATCGCCAGACTACACAAAAGGGTTCGTTGTTCAGTGCGATGCTAGTGAGCGAGGCATGGGCGTTGTACTGTGCCAACGGGAAAATGGAGAAGTGAAACACCCCGTCCTGTATGCTGGTCGTAAGCTGACCTGTCGTGAGCAGGCGTAAAGCGCCACCGAGAAAGAGTGTGCGTGTCTCGTGTGGGCCGTTCAGAAATTGTCATGCTACCTAGCCGGTTCGAGGTTTATCATTGAGACGGATCACTGCCCTCTCCAATGGCTGCAGACCATCTCTCCCAAAAATGGCCGCCTCCTGCGCTGGAGCCTCGCTTTGCAACAATATTCCTTTGAGGTGCGTTACAAAACGGGGAGTCTCAACGGTAACGCCGATGGCTTAAGTCGAGGCCCCTAACGTGGGAATCCGCCTCAAAGTTGTGTTGTTACTGATGTTTTCTTCCTGAGGCAGGATTTTTAACATATTGCTTTTGTTTAGTGTTTCAAGTGATGACGTGCTTTCTAGTGCAATTTTCCCATTTGTGGACGCGTTCTGAGTGCTGCTCGACTACTGTAAGGAACTAGGCAGTAGTATAAAAGGGGAAAGAGCCTGGCAGAGCTTAGTGAGGGTTGTGTCGTGCTTGCTGACTGAGCGGCTGCGTTTCGGCGTAGTTCTAACGTTTGCTGGGAACGAGAACAAAAATGGCAACTCTCCCGAAGTCACTTTGCAGTGTCCTGTGTGAACCTGAACCTGAGAACGAGGCCTACTCTGTGCGCTGCGCTCAAGCAACGCCGAGGGACGACCGATTTCGATTACGAGCATCATCGAGCGACATCCCTCCGGACAGCGGATGCAGTCCCTTGACCATCGGGATCTCCTTCTCCCGGCGGGGCGGTCTGTTACGTTTCGCCTACGACGCGCGGTATAGCCGGCGCGGATGCAACGGACGCCGGGGCTTCGTTCAAAGTGGCGGTCATTTTGGCCCGTTCAGCGCTGCCGCAACGCCTCCCGCCAAGCGCCTCCAGGCAGGTTTCATTGCCACGTGTCTTCGTGTGTGCGTGTGTGTGTGCATGTTGGTGCCCACGCTTGTCAAAGCGCGGCAGCCGGGGAGAGGAGCTCCCCAACTGGGAGGCGAGGAGGTCTGACCGGCGCCGGCCCGGCGGACGCGTCACGTCACGTCTCAACGTGTCCGTGCGTCGCCGTCTCGTGCGCCTCATACCGAGCCGTTCCTTCTTGCCCTCGACTCCGAGGGTATAAAGGCAGCTGCCCCGGACGCCAAAGAGAGGCTTCGATTTCTTCCGTCGAGTAACGTGGTCGCCCTGACCGGCTGCTCTTTTGCGATGCTAGAATAAACAAGTTCTGTTGGCAGTCGACTCATCCTTTGCCAGGACCTTCGGATGTTTCCAGCTGTGCCCCAGGCCGCCAGGCCAACGCTACCCTTGGGGCTTGCGACCCATTTGCAACACCCCCAAGCACAATTCCTAGTTCCAACCACCTGCTCACTCGTTCGCCGGCACCGCTTGCCGTCGGCGCCCCGCCCCGCCCCTCCCCACCCTCGGCGTGCGAGGACATGGTTTTGGCATGCCAGTAGCCGTCAGCCGTTTGCGCAGCTCGGTCTGTTGCATAATGTGCTACACGGAGTCTGCCATTCACACGGTACGAGGCAATGGAAGTAGTCTATGCCAGAGAGCTATGTTATATGTACGAGCTGTGTGGCATTTTCAGTCATTTGCGACTGCTTTTTGGCTATTGCTTTAGTTTTAGTTTTCCTCAGAAGCTTCCCACTGCTTTTAAAGTCGCTGATGACCGCTGAGAGTCACCACTGAGCACTGTATGTAGCAGGCTACGTTAGAATTGATTACTGCTGAATGCAAGCACCATAACAAAAATGCATGAGTAAGGGATCAGAATTTTTTGCATTTACACAAGGCACACAAGACAGTCTACAAAAACAGAATAAAATACATCATTTCAGGTCACGACTGATCACGTAACGTGCTTTCCAGAAATTAAATTTAATTTTACAGTGTGACTGAGGTGTTCAAGGCTGCTACATATATCTTTTTTATTTTAACTGGAGACCTACAGAGCTGATTTTTCATGTTTTTATTTAATTTTAATTTTTGTTGATTGCCTTTATGTGCGTGGTGCACATTTGCAAAATTCTTATTTCTTACCCAAATTAAAAATAGTTAGTTTGGCGCATCATTTAGGGTGCAATATCAGTATTCCTAGAAAAATCTACTGCTGACCATTTCCCTTTTCTTTTTTTTCTTTTCTGAAGCAGAAGTAGTATTGTTCAGTTTGCGAGAATCCATTTTGAAAGCAAAAGCACCTTTTCGTAGAGATTGTGAACAGCGCAAATCTGCATCAGTGCTATTTGCTAAGTTGCAGTATTGGAAGAATATCCTTGCATTTCACTGCTTTTCTTTAACTTATGATTTTTTCTTTTCAGTGCAAATGATAGGAAAGATTTCCCCCTAGCCGAACGTGATTGGCTTGCATGAGGGTATGGTGAGGAACAACCTCAATTAATTCAACACAGGAGGAGTCGTGAACATTTTCTCCCACAATTCGAAAACATTCCCGGTAGGTGTGCATTCAGAACTACAGCTTGCCAGGCTGTTGCTACTGCATTCTGTTGAAAAATACAGCATAAAAAGAAGCTGGGACCACGAATTAAAAAAAATTAATTGTATGATGGCACCGCAAATTAAAGAATGTTGCTGCGCTAAACTAATTTTCCCATTCCTTTTTGGTGCCTCATACACTTGAATTTTTGCATTCTGCAATGTACTCCTGGTTCGCTCCCCTACCACACTAAGGCAATCACAGCAGTTAAGTAGTACTCGCAGCCATGACTATGTGACTATGCCAGTTGCTTAAGTGCCAATCAATTTCATCACATTAGAGCTGTGTCTTTCAGCGCAGTTCAAACAAATTTCTGAAGTACCTGCATTCCAAAGCACGTGTTTAAAGAGGCAATATGCATGCAGCATTGGCCCGTATAATACAAAGGTATTCCTTCCCACTTTGTAATGTAAGAGCACATCGAAAGCACTGTCCATTGATTTGAACATATTGCAGGCTATAGCCCCATACAACTCAACGAACAAGCCACAAATCCTCTCAAAGGAGCTCTACCCCCCTCCCCCCCCCCCTCCCTGCCAGTCGTCAACTGATTCTCGTGAACTTGAAGATGATCCCCTTAGAAATTCTAGCATGACATTGTAGGGTACGGCAGATGGAAGAGGATTCACCACTGCTGGCTTTATGACTTTATGAAAACCATGGCTTTATGAAAATCAGTCTATGCGATTGGCAGGAGGGCCTCCTCTGATGGGCATCTGCCCCTTCATTCTTGAGTCATATCCTACTATAGTATGTCCACCCAAGCAGGTGGGGCTGCCTTTCTCTCTCAGCCTATTTCTCTCTTTATCTAGGTAAAAAAAAATCAATCGGGTACAGTAAAAAAAAAAACAGGCAAGGGAATTCACAGAAAAGTTCAATAGAAATCTGTAAAGCAGAAATAACTGCAAACAAAAACAAACTTGTGGCACCACTTTGACATCAGTTTGCGATGTTCTTTTCTTCTTTTTTGTCTGTCACATCATGAAGTCAATTTTTTTATTTTGAAGGTATAAAAATAAAGTAAAAATAAAAACTGGGTAGGGCGCTCGGCTACTGATCCAGAGTTCCTGGGTTCGAACCCGACAACGGCGGCTGCGTTTTTGTAGAGGCAAAACGCTAAGGCGCCTGTGTGCTGTGCGATGTCAGTGCACGTTAAAGATCCCCAGGTGGTCGAAATTATTCCGGAGCCCTCCACTACGGCACCTCTTCCTTTCTTCTTACACTCCCTCCTTTATCCCTTCCCTTACGGCGCGGTTCAGGTGTCCAACGATATATGAGACAGATACTGCGCCATTTCCTTTCCCCAAAAAACCTATTATTATTATTATTATTATTATTATTATTATTATTATTATTATTATTATTATTATTATTATTATTATTATTATTATTATTATTATTATTGTCGGTGGCAGTTCTGCGCAGTGGAATAATCGGAAACGCTCTTGCTTGACAGATACCAAGACACGCGATCTACCCCAGGATACTCCCACCATCCCAGGACTGCTGGCAGCGAAAAGCCTGAATCCGTGCCTGTTCAGCTATATCACCTTCCCTCGACACGCGAGGAAACAAGTCTAAGGTGCATCGAAAGAGGACGCCACCATCATCCGGCGGCCTATAAAGGTCTCGGCAAGACAGCACAGCTCTGCAGTCGGTGGCAGTTCTGCGCAGTGGAATAATCGGAAACGCTCTTGCTTGACAGGTGAGCATTTTCTAGACCAAAATTTGCTTTATTTTACTTTACCTGTTCTGCCGCCGACTGCACCTGTGATCTGCATGTTTCTGAAGCGAGACACTTGCGCTGTGTAGTTTTCCCATTCTTTGTTCTTTATTTCTGTTTCCCTGCGGTCATGTCTGATGTGAAAAACTGTCCTGTATGCTCAAAAGTTCTTCCCAAAGACGGCAAATGCCTGACTTGCGCAGAATGCCGAAATGGTTATCACCTAGGCAAAACATGCTCAGGCGTTGCTGTTAATACATTTATAGCCATGGGCCAAACAAAAAGAGACTCTTGGAAGTGCAAGGGTTGTAGAACGTCTCAAGTAGAAGGTAACACCGTTGTACCCGCACAGTCTGATAATACTAACGACAGCACTTCTGTAGCCCAAGAGCTAACAGCGCTGCGACGGCAGCTGGAAAGCATTAACAATACCATAGTTGGCCTCTTGCCCTTACAGGGAAAGGTGGACGCACTTCTAGCTCTAAAAGACAGGATCGATGAGGTCCTGGACTTGAAACAAGTAGTTACAGACCTACAGAACTCAGTACAGTTCATGTCATCAGCTTATGATTCTCTGGTCGCTCAGAACACAGCTCAGGATGCTGCAAAAAAGAGCCTTGAAGGGGAAATTGCCGCACTGACTACAACGGTGTCTTACCAGTCTGAAGCGATTAGCCAGCTTCGGGCTGAGCTAAATAATGCAGAGCAATACAGCAGGCTTTCAAACTTAGAATTGCATGGTCTTTCTGTCACCAATGGCGAGAACTTGAAAGCTGTAATGGCTGACTTGGCTACAAAAATGGAGTTGAGCGATTTTATTGAAGGAAACATAGTTGCGGTACATCGTCTATCCGCCAAAAAGGATAAGACGCCACCCGTTCTTGTTCGTTTTACATCCCCTTCCATTTGAGACACATGGCTTCTCGCCCGAAGCAAGCTTCGAACACTTGCAGAAGAAAAGATTATCCCCTCAGTGTTGTACCTGAACGAGAACTTGACACAGGCGAACAAAGAGCTGTTTTGGATGACTCGCATCAAGGCGAAGGAAATGAAATACAAATATGTGTGGACAAAGAATGGCAAGATTTTTGCCAGAAACGAAGATGGTAGTTCCTTAATTAAGGTGGTAACTAAAGAGGATATCCAGAAACTGATCTAAAATGGCTGTACGGTTTCATTCTATTCCCAACTGCACCGCTCTTGGCACGGTTTTAGAAAAAAACCTCACGTCTTTTTCTGTTATTCATGTTAACATACGCAGCATTAAGAAATACTGGGACCACTTTTTAGTCTGTATACGAGATATTATGCACCTAGTTGAAGTTTTTGTTCTGACAGAAATAAACATTCCCCACAACATAACGAATCAGTTTCGTCTTCCAGGGTACCAAGAATACTACATTACGAGGCCTAATAAAAGGGGCGGCGGCATAGCGGTCTTTATCAAATCGAGATGGTCATCTGTACCCTCTCAGCTAGCATTTAAGACAGCTGAGTCACTTGCACTTGATCTTGAAATATCCGGAATGACCATAACACTAGTTGCTGTTTACAGGCCCCCATCTGAGCATGCTCCATCCTTCTTACAGGAATTAAGGCAAAATTTAGAGCTATTACCATCTTCGAGCAATTTATGTCTGATAGGGGACTTTAATATCGACACTTTAAAACTGAACAAAGCTGTGACTAACGATTATTTAAACATATTAGCTCAATATGGGGTGGAATCGATAGTCCATGAAGCAACCAGGGAAGAACTTGTTTGTGACAGAACTGTAGTGTCGTGCATTGACCATGTACTAGTCCGGTCTGAAGGATGTATGAGCGTAAATTCCGTGTTAATCACAGAAAAGCTGGCAGATCACTACTTTGTGGGATGTAAAATGTATTCTGCTCGCGATCCATGCTTGCAGCCGGTATGCAATAAATATTTGGAAATAACTGATAGAACTAAGCTTGACAGATTAGTTTCGCAATATGACTGGAAATCATTAGGCTCTATTACTTGTCCGAGTACAGCCTATAAGAAGTTCGTTGAGATATTTTCAGATATTCGTGACAAGAGTAAAAAGACAGTTTCTGTCAAAAAGCGCCAAGCGAATGTGCCCTGGATCAATCATAATGTATTAAAAGCTATAAAAGAAAAAGAGGAGCTTTGGAAGAAATGCAGACAATCCCCGAATAACCAGCTACTAAAAGATCTGTACCGAACCGCGAGAAATAAAGTCACGGCGTTGTTGCGAGCTTCTAGACGCCAACATTATAACATTCAATTCTCAGCCTCTCGTACCAACCCAAAGAAAATGTGGACGCTGGTCAACGAACTCCGTGGATGCCAGTCACGCAGTTACATAAATAGCCTTAAAAAAGGATTCGGCGAAATATCACCCGCAGTCGCGAACAGGCTGAGTGACTTCTTCTCATCGGTGTCTCAAACTGTCAGTCATGAGCGGCCCCATCATCAGACGCCAGGGAACGTCACAGCCGACTCAGCCTACTTACCGCCACCTGATAAGGACACCTTGGAGCACATAATGCGGCACTCCCGGAAAAGGCGAGCAGCGGGAGTAGACGGAATAACTGCTGATGATATCTGGCGTAACCTGCAAATTGTGGCAGAACCGATTCTTTTCATTCTGAACGCTATTTTATATTCAGGCCAGATACCCGATGAAATGAAACAAGCACGCGTCATCCCTCTATTTAAGAGCGGCGATCCTTCGAAGCCCGAAAATTATCGTCCGATATCTGTACTGCCTATGTTATCTCAAATACTGGAAAAACATGTTCTCGATGTTATGTACAGTTTTGTAGAAAAGCATAGCTTGCTCGCACCCTCTCAGTATGGATTCATAGCAGGCAGTGGTACGCACGTGCTTTTTGAAAACCTATCAGATTATCTGCATGAAACATTTGATCAAAATCAGATCGCATGTGGTCTCTTCTAGGATTTAGCCAAGGCTTTTGACTCCGTTAGTCGGGATATACTATGCAGCAAACTATATAGGTATGGATTCCGCGGTCACTTTTATGATTTTTTGCACAATTATCTGTCACAGCGGTCGCAGATAGTCTGTATAGGCGATGATAAAAGTGAGGTAAAGTTCACTCAAGCAGGAGTACCACAAGGATCAGTGTTATCACCATTACTATTTAACATCTATGTTAATGATTTCAGCTCGGTTATTCGCTACAGTAATATTTATCAATATGCAGATGATACACTTATTATTGCTAGACATGTAAATTATGAAAACGCTGTATCCCTGCTGCAGGTGGATATTACAGAATCCATGACATGGTTCCAAAAAAATCTGATAAAAGTAAATCCATCCAAGACACAACTGGTATGTTTTCATAATCCGCTGCGAAATATCGGACCAAAAATACCAGCTTATCTTCATTCCCACAAATCTTTCTCCTGCTCATGCCCTCCTGTTGAGTACACTGATTCAGTAAAATATCTTGGAGTCTACTTCGATTCAGACTTGGCGTGGAACAAACACATGTCCTTTATATGTACACGACTTCGTCAAACTGCTTGCTTAATGTACCGTTTACGATCGATCGTTCCACTACAAATAAAAAAAACTATCCTGCATTCTTTAGCATACTCGGTTGTACGATATGGTATAGCCTGTTTTTTCAACTGTTCATTGTTTTGGAAAGATAAAATTAATGGTCTACTCAAGAACATTCTTAAAAGTATTGCCTATAAAACCAATCCCCCTGCGCCTGGGCTTACATTGTTTAAGTATTTAAAACTTCCGGATTTTGACACCCTTTTTCTCTCCTACACTGTACCCAAATACTTTTGGAACACTGACTTCAGACAGCGACGCAGCATCGGGAGAACATTACGTACCAGCTCTGGTTTTGAAATACCTTCCATGAGAACACATTACGGAAAAAGCATAAGAAAGTACTACATTCCCCACACATTTAATCGCCTCCCTAAAACAGTATTACAGCAAACAACACGATCCGGAGTAAAAAGAGCGTTAATTGAACTTCAAAAATAATTGGTGCATAGTGCTTTAATTCTGTGTTTTTTATGATGTTTTGGAGCATCCGATACAGTTACTTTCATTGTGTATGTGCGCAAAGGCATTGTTCGATGTTTGATATTTTTATTTCTTTATTTTGCCTCCCTGTTCATGTTGACAACATTGAAAAAAGCATTAATATGCATATATCATTTGTTTAACATACTTGCAAAATACAAGTTTGAGGTTCAGTGTTTTTTTCTCTAACAGTATGTTTAAAAGCTTTTATTTTAATGAAAAAGTGCATACCATTGTCTCCGAACGCTGGAGCTGCCCCGCTGCTGGGCACTGCCATACAAGCCATGTAGAGGCTTCGGCAGGCCCGGCAACATATATGTATTCCTTGAGGAGTAATAAAGATTTATTATTATTATTATTATTATTATTATTATTATTATTATTATTATTATTATTATTATTATTATTATTATTATTATTATTATTATTATTATTATTATTATTATTATTATTAATACCATTATTATTATTGTTTTGAAGGTGGTGCCTTCTAATATGATGGCAGTCTGCTTTGTAAATATGGCATCTGAGAATAACCTAGATTTGGCACAGAGAACTCTAGCAATGGTTTAGTGCTTTCGAGGTGTCTAAAAATTTTTCAAGCCAGTAGCGACAGCCTTCACTGCCCTAAATTTGAAAACTAGTACATGGCACCATTGCTGCCGTTTGTAGAAAATTAGATTTCTTTTTTTTTTTGCTTTGTTTTTACAGGAGAAGAAATGTCGCTGATTCTTTCACGAGCGCAAATGCATTTACGGGTGCGTACTGCCAGTTCGACAGAAGTTACTAACCAGGAGCCTGCAACTTATGTTACATATTCGAACTCAAATTTCTGGGTGTTTATGTGACTGAGTACATTATCTGATGGTTTGTAAGAGTGCACCAAGTTGCATTTTCTGGTTGATGTCAATGTTTGCCAGAGCTTGCAGCGTAATGTTCCTGTCCTTTTTGAATGGTCTTCGCGTGTTCTGGGCATTCATAATGCAAAGGAAAAGCCGAGCTATTGTCTCTACGGCATATTACATGTGTGGGCGGCTACAGTGTCGACTGATGCAGTAAATAACTCAAAGAGCTTCACATTGCTACAGAAAACATAGTGAAAAGTGTCTAAAATGAATGACACGGCATAAAAGTGAAAAATTGAAAAAAGGGTGTAAAAGGTGAAATGAGACTGTAGTACCCATTATAAAAGGATTTAAGTTACGTAAAACACATTTCACGGCTTCAGCTCAAAAAAGGTGGAATTGTGTGAAAAGTGTCATTTATTACGAGGCTTTGCCACCTAAACTTACCCTTTTCTAGAGGAGTAAGGATGTTACTTATAGACACTGTAATCCACCCTTAAAGTGTAACTTGGTTTGCATTGATAAAGAAAAGAGCTGATTGTTGCGTCATTGATGCATCCATTTTTATGTACACCTCAAAGTTCAACCTTTTCTCGGCTATAAGATAAGATGTGTTTGTGATGTTACCATGACACGTGGTTGTTTTTTATCATCTCTGTAGTGCGCAGACGCGTCTAGCCTTTATTTACGCAAAATCTTTTCCAAATAAAACCAGTTGTGAGTGCAGCGTTCGTCCGTGTGTTTGCGTGTTTCTTCCCTCGTGTTAGAGCTCCTTCGCTGTCGTTATGAATCAAGAAAGTTACCAACTAGACCAAAATCTTGTTTTAATCGACCTTTACGGGTATATTTCATGTGTTAGCTGGCTGTTCTCATCAACTGAGATCGGCGTCTAATAAGTTTCGTGTACTGCATGCTAAAGAAATACTTTCTTGAGCACATGGCGTTGTTGCTTTTAGTAAAAAATCCACCACATGGAAACGTGAACACACATTTTGTACGCGCATAAATTTTACCGTGTGTTCGCATATTAGCAGCATATGGTAAACCGAGTCTGTTTGCTCCATGTATTTGGGCAGGCTTCTCAGAGGGAGGATCTTTTACTTAAGGCAAGATTTTATTGCCCAGTATGGCTGTTAAGCAGGCATTTGGAACTCTGCGAGTGGTTCAGTGCCAAGGAGCTTTATTTATTTATTTTATTTTTTATTTATCTTTCTTGGTCGATATTGCATAAGCAATTTGTAGGGTTCGGCGCGCTAACGCATCTTTTTGTACATGTGTTGCGAATATTCCGCGAGAGGGCAGTGACCTAGGCTGCGCGTCCGGTTTTGTTTTATTTTGTTTTGCTTTGGTGCACGCCGTTAGAAGGGGACTCATGCCTTTTTGGTTAGTCTCCCCATTCGTATTTGCGGTTTCCTTCGCCGCTCCGGACGGCGGGGCTATCTGCCGGCCTCGACCTCGGACCCCTGTCCCCTTGGCGAAGGATTGCGATACCACCTAGGGAGCAACTCGGGGGTAAGGGAAAAAGCTGACATCAGTTCTGAGCTTTGCTATTCGTCAAAACTGATGAGCCGCAGTTAGCAGTTTATTTTTGCGTGTGGAAAGGGACGCGGGCATCTTCGGGGTGTACCCGCGAAGGGAGCCGCGCCCGTGTGTTTTTTTGTCTCTAGCTACTCCTAGCTGGCAGGCGCTCGGTCTGGCCGAGTGCGGAGGGAGTGACCATTGAGAGCTGGTGCGAGACGCGCCAGTGTGACTGTTGGGACGCGGTGTCCCTCGCCTCTGTGCAGGCGGTCGGCTAGGCCGGCCGTGGATAGTTGTGGCCGTATACTGACTTTTGTTTGTACCCATATGTAAATAGCCTGTATAAAAGTTCGTTTCTCACTAAATCGCTTCGCCTGCAAGACATATCATCGAGAAGCCTTCAAGCGGTGCATCCAGTTTCTGGAAATCACCGGACCAACACCACCGGCAAACCTTTTACTCACTTATTAAAGGCGCGGCATAATGACATAATGAATAAGATTTCTGATGTTTATAACCGCTCCGGCCTCTTTACGGTAAGCTGCTGGCGTTCTTAGGGCGAAGTGACAGTAGACGAAGGTTTTTTGTGCTCTTTTTTTCGCCAGAGTGGCAATGTCGCTATTCTTAACACTTGACGATGCTCCGAGAGACCTGCCTATGTTGTGAGTCGAGTAGGACAGCTCAACATTATGAACGGCAAGAGTGCATGGTTTGCGATATTTTCGTATCGGGGCCAACTAGTCCGCCAAAAGTTTTAAACAAACTGCAACGGAAGAGTGAACGGGAGTTCTCCACTTTCCAATCGTCTTGCAGGGTTCAAAAGGAGGTTTGTGTTTTGACGTTAAGACCTTATTTTCCAATACGCACTTTTATTAGCAACACTGTCGAACCATGCGTCTCGTCCTCCCAGTTTTATTTCTGATTCACTTAGTTTACAATACGCTCCTCTGTTGTGTGGCTCTTAGCAGGAGGCTAAGTGCAGCAAAAGTATAATCAAGGCTTGCCATCGTTATTCATCATAGCTACAATGTACGACATGCGTAGAGAATATATGCTTCGGCCTCATCGCACCTATGGAAAGCGCATGCATAGAAATCAGCCAGAGCGATAACAAATGATTAGTGGCTCGTTAATGTGACAGGTGGTACAGCAGTGTTGCTCACATCGTAGTAGGCTGGTTGGTTGTCGTAGCTGCATGTCATGAATCACGGAATGCGGACGTGGGCTCGAAAACTGGCCGGGATTTGCGAGGCATGCATTGGCAGTTCGCACGGTGACAGCCCAGAACGGCTCCAGAATGTTTTGCATTACTTGGTTGTAGCGGAAGCCCCATTCCACTAAATCTATTGTTGACAAGATATACATGATTGTGCCCTAACGGCTTCGAGTGTGCAGATGTAGATAGGACTCTGCACTGAAATAGAACTGCGCAATGTCTGCGAGCCTGCGGGCGTCAAGACATGGCACAACACGCGGGAGCGGAGCAGTGACAAGCCTGATCGGAAGGAGCCCCTTACGGGCACGAGCAGTACTTTGGGCAGCCCCTTGCACCCCTGCGCACTCACATTTTCCGTCCACTTAAAGCTGTACGCCGGACTGTCACGCTTCAAGAAGGTTTCCGCCATTGAAGGTTTCGCAGAAGACAAAGCTGTTACCTCCCAAGCAGGTAGGCAAATTCAGTCCAAATTCTTAGCTTTAGTTTCAAGAGCACACGCCGAAATGGCCCGACACGTAGTCAACTGCGTTCGGGGCCGACGGATAAGACGCAAAGCGAAACGGCAGCTGGCGCTGTTTTGTCACCGAGCGCAGTTCACACCATGATTATGAAATAGCTTCAGAGCTCACGACTCTCACCGAACGGATGTTGCACGACCTGGACGCCAAGTCATTCGTGCTCCCCTCGCACCTTTCCTTCCTCTCTCTCTCTCTGGTGTTCCTGGTTCCTCTTCTGGCCCTGTGGCACAATCGATTCCCTCAGGCGTCCTCCTTGTGGCACAGCAAGCATCGTTGGTGTTGTTTTTCTGCCCCGACACGCTCCCAGAGAAACCACACAAAAAGGAACTGACAGCAAAACAGCCTCTTCGGACTCCTTCATGCTCCTTTTTTTATGTAAATAATCTGCGCCGCCCAGGAACACATCATTTTTTAGCGGCACCACTATTAACTGCATTTTCTTTTCCATGTTTTTTTCGTTCTTTTCTCCTTTCCTGTCAAAGTAAATGGGCTCATGCATAGAAGCCTCTTCTGTATTACTTCAAATTAACTTTCTTGTTCATTCTTTTCCTCCCCCTTTCTAGAGGGTTGATTTTCAAACGTGATGAGGGGCGATGCAAGGAGTGCGCCAGAAAGGGTTCCTTCGTCTGCCCCTCTTTCTTGTCTGTTCCTAGTTTCTCCTCCTCGCATCCGATTTTTTACATTCTCCATTAGCTTCAGCAACGCTACACCCTGATATTTCTGTGCTGCGCTTGTTGCATTCGAATTCTAATTAAAAGACCTGCACCAAATGGAGGCCGTCTGAAAGACGGGAATGCAATTCGCATGCCTTTCATCTTGCCGGTTCTGTTTTTTCTCGTTGGCACATTTGTCTTTGTCGAGTGCACCCTGCGCGAAATGAAGGAAGCCCAGCGCGGACGTCGTCGAATCGATAGAAAGAGAACGAGGCGTTGAATCGCAAGTTTTCCGCGAAATGAAAACGAAAGCCGAAGCTGCGGCTGCGGTGACGGGACAGGGGTTTCTTCGAGCGCATCTATATTAACGCTTTACGCCAGCAGGCATACTGCCGCAATAAAAGGAAAAAAACGTCAACGAGGTCACCTGCTATGGTCTTTCAAGCGAAACTGCGGACAGACGCAAGCTGGCCTGTACCGACAGTTGAATGAGAAAGGGGCCATATTAATTCACGGCAAGCGGAGCTTTTATGAACGGCAAAGAGTGAAACAGAGGGACCGCCACCTCCGGCCGGTATATGTATCCAGCTCCTGCCGAGTGCGTCGTCGCCTTCGCGCTGACAGTCAGCAACACATCAGATCTACTGTCTGCGCCTTATGTACCTGCAAACAGGCCCTCGGTGGCAAACAGCGGTGCTGCCTTCTTCCTCGTGACGTCATCTCTGCTAAGCCCGCCACCTGGACATATTAAAGCAGCGGACAGCCGCCGGACGCCTGGGATTTGCGGCCACTGGTGGCACGTGTTAAGTCGCTTTCCCTGCCTCGTTATAGGCATGGTTTTGTCTTTTTTAATAGCTAGTTGTTAGTACCTTGTGGCCGCTGATGCCGTTTCGGTCTGTTGGACGTTAGCACCTTGTAAGCGCAGCCTGCAAAATGGGCATTGATGTCAACACGTACCGCGCTCGTATTGATACCTTTTTACCATGTTCACATCGCTGCATTGCAATAACCGTTCGAGCAAATGCAGTTTCTGCGCTGTCAAGAGCTTTTTATGTGCTAGCATCTGTATGGTTAGCCCTGCTCCTCCATTTTGCTGTAGGCCAATCCTAGGCCTAAGGTAAATGACGTTCTTAACCTGCTGAAAGGCTATATTGCTGAAAGCGACCAAAATTTCAAGGCCACAGCAGCCGCATTGGAAGACATTAAGCGCGAAGTTTTTGACATCCAATCTCGGATTGGTGCCATTGAACTCAACACGAGTACTGCATCCAGCATTAAGAAAAACGTCTGTTCTGTTCATGGGACGATTAATGAAGTAATTTCATTAATCGTTTAGGAATGTTTGTTCAGGGACGATTAATGAATGTAGTTCGGCAGCGGTGCAGCATTGAGCATCATTCGTGATTTGCAACCTTTCGCTACTGCAGGAAACAGCCGTTTCGTCGGTTACAAGCCAGCCGCACAGCTGTTCAAGGCAAACTTCGCAAAATCAAGATAGCGACACTTGGACCATCATCTCGGCAGCAAAGAAACGAAGTCACGTGGCTGGAAGGCAACGGCGCCTGCACGCTTAAATGCAAGGACGCACCAATGGAAGCCTAAGTTCGGCAGCAGTGCCGCTGTGAGCATCGTTCCTGATTTGCTAGAGCAGGTGAGAGAACTGATTTCCTAATTACTTGCTTCACTCCTCCTGTTCAAAGCACTGCTGCCGAACTTAGTGCCACTGCGATTGTTTTTGCATAGCGATGGGCAAAGAGAGTGATAGGGATCCTAAGGATGCCAGAGATAGGCTAGACGTCAGTATTTAAGGGAACTCACAAGACAACTTCAAAGTTTTAAGCTTGACATGAGAACTGAGCTGAGGGATACAAAGGATACTATTCAAGATCGTGCGATGAAGTCGCGGGCGTTAGCAAAGACATCGGGCACTAAGGACAGAAATTAGAGATAAGCAAGCTGCGTTGAAAACAGAAAATGACAGCAAAGGGTGAACGAGCTTGAGCAGTATCCAAGATCCAACAACCTGGAAATTAGAGGAATACCCTGGAATGGGTGATGCAGTCGACAGTGCCAAAAAAGGTAGATGAGGAAGTCGGCGAAACGGTTAAGAAAAGGGACGTCAATGCTTGCCACTGGGTGTCAATACAAAAACCTGAAGTTACGGACGTTGTAGTTCGTTTCGTGCAAAGGAACAAGCGAAATTAATTGCTTTCTAAGGCAAGCAAAGAGAAAATTCGCACCGATGAACTCGGGCTCGCGGAAAGCGATCCTATCTACGTGAACGAACACCTCACGCCTCGTAATAAGGTGCTGATGGCGCAGTAAAGGATTAAAGAATTAAGGAGGCGGAGTGGAAATTTCTGTGGACTGGGAAGGGAAATATTCCAGCCCGAAAAGATGAAAGGTCGCTTATCATTCGCACTGTTTCCTCAGATGACCTAGCATTGATTGCTGCATCACCACGACCCTTACATTAGTAGGTTTTACCCTCTGCTTATGTGTATACTTTTTCACGCGGCCCTTCGCCAAGGCTCTTATGATATTCGGAGCTTCAATGCTAAGTTTTCCTAGAGTAATGCGCTTTTAGGCAATCACATACATTCGAGAAGTATAGCATATAAGGTAGATGCAATAAGTGCATTGCTGGAATCGACAAGAGAACAATTTGAT
The DNA here is from genome assembly GCF_052857255.1 of Amblyomma americanum. Lineage (NCBI taxonomy): Eukaryota > Metazoa > Arthropoda > Arachnida > Ixodida > Ixodidae > Amblyomma > Amblyomma americanum. The sequence continues at coordinate 169,674,081 of NC_135502.1, forward strand.
CCGTTACTTTTCTCTGAAACCTGGCTGACTAAGAATTAACATGCCCCGGTTTTCAACAGCTATCGTTCGCTGCAGCTTAGGACAGCAAGCAAAAATAGGCGGTGACGTGTGCGCGTGCGTGCGTGTGCGTGCGTGCGTTTGCGTGTGCGTGCGTGTGCGTGTGTGTGTGTGTGTGTCAAGAATTGTATCACTTTTAATATTGTAGAGGAAATTCCAAGGATAACCTGTGACGTGAAATGCTCAACCATGCGAATGGGCAGACTCACAGCGTCTGTAATGTACAGGCCCCCAAATGGCAATCTGCATATGTCTAACGCTTTTTTAGAAGAACTGCTTGAGCTTTCCTCTGAGCGCAACGGAACTTGTTTCGTTATGGGAGATGTGAATGTAGATATGAGCTCAGGGGAGACTTGTCCACAGGAAATAACAAATATATTGTCATGCCACGTCTGTCGAATCTACTCCACACTTCCAGCGAGGGGGCGTCAGCAACTAGTGCCACGGTTCTACACATTTGTGCGTCGAGCTTAACTGAAGATGACATAACAGCTGGTGTTCTCACTAACGACATCAGTGACCATGTGGCGTTTTTTTTCGCAAACATCACGGTAGTGGATAGAGCTGTGTGTCAAAAACCACGGTTTTGTCGTAAGATAAATTACCATATGCTAGAACACTGCGATGCCCAGTTACAACCTTAGACAGGCAAGAAATTTATGGAAATAAAGACGCGAACAAGGCATACAACCCTTTTAAACAGTATATACTTGCTTGTTACGATTTAGCATTTCCGAAAAATGTTCACATCAGGAACAAAAAGGTCCAAAAACCTTGGATTGAACCCTGTTTGCACGAGCGCATAAATGTGAAAAATGGCATGTACCACAACTTCGTAAGCACCCGCAGTGAAAATCTGCTCGGTGCATTCAACAAATACCGAAATGAGTTCCAAAGCGAGCTTAGAAAGACTAAAATACTTTATTATGAGCGTCTTTTCTACGATATACGCAATGACCCCTAAAAAATATGGGAAACAGTGAACACGATAACAGAAAAAAAGACATCAGACGCCAGCACCCAAGTTAAATGGCAACTAAATTCAAAGAAAAGAACTAGCTAATGCATTGAACGAACACTTCACGCAAACTCCAGCGGATCCGACAAGAAAAACATAGTAGCATCTGCGATACAGCAGTGATCTCACCAATTTCAAACACTACCTTTTTCCAACCAATGGATTCGGCTGTGGTCGCATAAATTGTTCTTGATATTAAGAATCATGTAGCAGCAGGTGTGCATGGAATTGCTTCGGGACCGGTCAAAGAAGTCGTGTTTGAGGTGCCACATATATCGTAGCTGCATGCTACCGCCCTCCAAACCGTCGTCCTGATTTTATCGATCATTTCCCCAATGCAGTAGAATACATTTTCGCTACATACACCCAAAGCATCATACTATTAACTGGATGATGTGTTCTGTCACTTCCGGAGACGGTTGCCATGAATATTCGCACGTACTTCATACTATGACCAAGTTCCATCTAACTCAGCTGCAACAGGAGCCTACCCGAGGTGATCACGTTCTAGATTTATTATTTACTAACCTCGACACTCGTTCCCGCACCTACGTACTCGAAGGAATAAGCGATCACAAAGTCTTTCAGTTTAGTGCTCCTGTACCTTCCAATCAAGCAGATTACGACCAAACGCATGCCAAACTGCCCGAAATGTGACCATGAAAAAATTAGCCGCATGCTAAGAGGCTTTGCGCAAATTTTCGAAACCACCTTTGAGACTCGTACGGCAAATGAAAATTGTCTGCTATTTCGCGATAGGTTGAAAGAAATCGAGCATGCCTGCATCCCAAAAATGCACATAAAATCAAGAACTGAGATTCACAAAAGACGTTAAGAAATAAATGCCTTAGCAAAAAGAAAAGAGCGTACCACGGAGCAAGGGAGGTGAACTGACAACGCCTGGCAAAATCTTCTGTGACGGAAATCGCCATTAAGGAGGCTAAAAACAATTTCTTAACCACACTTTACCCCAATTGCTAACTAGCAACCCTGCAAAATTCTGGAATGTTATTTACCCTAGAAATAAACATGAGTATTTTGTATTGAAAGATGTGGATGGGCATGTGGTACCTCTAGAGGCAATGCCTGACTTATTTAACGAGCATTTCAGAAAAACGTTTGCGACCGAATCTGCGCCTTTTAAATTTCCTGAACCTCTCGAACACCTAATTCTTCATACATCAAAACCGGTCGTTATTAACGCAGCTCGTGCTGCCCGTGCTATTGAGCGACTATCACATAATTGTAGTATGGTCCCGACGGTATTAACAATAAACACTCTAAAACTTACCGCCCACATGTCGGCTACCTTACAAACTTTTATATTTAAGCAGTCTTTAGATACGAGATGCATTCCCGATGACTAGAAAACTGGTTGACTAACGTTGCTTTGTTGCAATCTGCTTGAACATATTCTTTATTCGCACATAATGACACATATAATCGACAATAGTCTGCGTATTAACAATCAGTTATCCCAACTCATAACAGATCTTCATAAATCGGTACAAGAATTAATATATACTGACGCCATACTATAGATTTTTAAAAAGCTTTTGATCGCGTTCCTCATTAAAGACTAATGAAGAAAGCTAACAACCTCCAACTGCACCGCGATATCACCCGCTGGATTGAAAAATCCTGAAGTAATCGCTCCCAGCGCGTAAAATAAAAGAATATTCATCTAAAAGTTCACGCGTCATATCGGGAGTTGCAAAGGGATATGTCTTAAGGCCTTACTATCTTTAATTTATATCAGTGGCATAGCACCTAACATATCATCTAATCTGCTACTCTTCGCTGACGACTGCGTATTTTAAAGAAATATAGTTGCCCCCCTTGACACAGTTATTCTAGTGCCCGACTTAATGCATCTAAATGAGCGATGTCAACTACGCCAGATGGAGATTAATATGAAAAAAAAAACGCTAATGACATTTTCCACGCCCACTAATAAGCCTGCAAATGTGTACACAATTAAAGACAAAATATTTGACAGAACAGATTGTTTCAAGTACCTCGTTGCCTATTTGAGCTCTGATTTAAGCTGGAGCGCCCACATAAATCACACCACTAACAAAGCATTTCAGACACTGGCATTCATTAAACGTCGTTCATATATTGCCAACTCCGAGACAAAGCTCCACGCGTATACTACTCTCATAAGGTCAGCTTCGGAGTATGCCTCTATAATATGAAATCCAAGCAGCGTTTCATTAATGAACCGTCGTGAGTCCGTCCAAAATAAAGCTGTCAGGTTCATTCTTTCGGCATACTCACCTCATCGAAGTGTGTAGTTGCTAAAGCAAGCTCTCAATATTCCCGACGTTATCAAGTTATCTCGTTTATCGTTCTTTCATCGTTTATACTATACAGCGAGTCCTCATTTACAGCTGATCGCGTCGCTCCTGCCCATCATATTTCCTCCCGGACTGAAAATTCCGGCAAAGTACTACCCATCTTTGCACGAACGTTGAAATGTCCGACCTCACCCTTACTATCATCTACGGAAGATTGGAACTCGTAGCCAACTGACATAGTTACTAAAACTGATCTATCACATTTAAAACAAAACTTTCAACGCACCTCGGTTGCTAACCGCACCGCAATATTTTTTCAGTGTCGTCTCTTTAAGAATTAAGTGCGGTGTACTGAACCCATGCATCCCTTGGCGAATGCAGAGCTGTTTACTTGCCATTCATATGTACACTTCTTTAATGTATCTGTTAACTAACGTATATACGTAAAGATTATGTATTATGCTATTTTATGCCCTTCCTCTGCCATATGCAATGTCCACTTGGCCATTTAGGGTATTTAAATAAATAAAGGAATCAAACTGCATGAGAGTGGATGTTACATCTCACAGGGACTTTAGTGTTTGCCGCAGACGAGCATCGCCGAGCCTTGCTAGACGAGCAGCGGATCACATGGCGTGCCGCCACTGCTGACAGTTACCGACAGGAATTTACCCAATGGAAGCAGCGATGGCGTAGAGGCAAACCATTCGCCTCGCGTGCAAGACCGGGGTTGGAATCCCGGTGCCGCGCAGTTTTCCACCGTGTTTGAAATTGCACAAGCAGGCCTGGGGTGCGGCCTGATATCGGTGACCAGAACCGACAACGCACTCCCTCACCAGAACAGGATTTGGCCACCCTGGTGTGGTACTTGGCCACAACCTTCTCCAAACAAACCAATTAACCAGCGGCCCTCAGTCCCCAGCGGCTGCGGAGCAACTGACCAAGGTGGCGGTCAGACCTGAGACGCAGCGTAGGGTGCTAAGAATCTCTGGCTGCGGACAGGCCGCCATTGGAATCTGCACCTGGCAACATTTAACGCTAGAACCCTATCCAGTGAGGCTAGCATAACAGTGCTGTTCGAGGAACTAGCGGGAATTAAATGGGATATCATAGGGCTTAGTGACTTTAGGAGGACAGGAGAGGCGTATACGGTATTACAGTGCGGGCACATACTGTGCTATCGCGGATTAGCGGATACACGAGAACAAGGAGTGGGATTTCTGAACAATCAGGATGTCGCTGCCAACGTACAGCAGTTCTATAATATCAACGATAGGGTGGTAGCTGTCGTAACTAGGCTCAATAGCAGGTACAAGCTGAAGGTGGTGGAGGCCTACGCGCCTAGATACAGCAATGATGACCAGATCGTTGAGAGCCTATATGAATACATGGAATCGGCAATGAACGATGTAAAATAACAGTACACTGTACTGATAGGAGACTTAAATGCGAAGGTAGGCAACAAGCAGGCTGATGACCAGGTGGTAGGCGACTAAGGCATAGACTCTAGGAATAGCAGGGGAGAGTTATTAGTGGAATTCGAAGATAAGGGGGATTTAATTTACGGATAATGAATACTGTCTTCAGCAATGAAGAGAACAGGAAGCGGACCTGGAAGAGCCCCAGTGGTGAGACATAAAATGAAATAGACATCATACTATGCGCCAACGATGCAATCGTGAAGGATGTTGAGATCCTCGGAAACATCCCTTGTAGCGACCACGGAATGGTAAGGCCTCGAATTAGCCTAGGCTTTAAGAGGGAAGAGAAGAAACTAGCGAAGCGCAAGCCAATTAACGAGTTAGCAGTAAGAGGGAAAATACAGGCATTCAGGATATCGCTGCAGAACAGATATTGGGCTCTAACTGAGGACGACGACCTTAATGTTCAAAGCAATGAACGATAATCTCACTACTATCATTACGGAGTGCGCCGTATAAGTAGGCGTATAGGATGGTCCGACAGGATACCGGCAAGCTATCTCAGGAGACGAAAGATCTGATTAAGAAACGCCAAACCATGAGCGCGTCTAAACCTACAAATAGAAGAGAACTAGAAGAGATGTCGAAGTTAATAAATAAGCACAAGGTAGCCGACATAAGGAAGTTTAATGTGGAGAGAATCGAGCATGCTGTAAAAAAACGAAGGAACGGAGGAGGAATTCAGTCAAGAAAGCATTAGGGGCGATGCAAAGGCGAAAAGCAGTGGGTGAAGATCAAGCAACAGCACGTCTGTTGAAGGACGGAGGAGAGATTTGCTAGAAAAACTAACCACCCTGTATACGCATTGCCTTATTGGCCTCGACCGTACCGGAAGCTTGAAAGAACGCAAACATTATCTTGATTCATAAGAAAGGAGACGTCAAGGACTTGAAAACTTAGAGACCGATCAACTTACTGTCCATTTCCGAAGAGGTATTTACTAAGATTACCGCTAATAGAGTCACGGCAACCTTATCTTAGACTTCAATCAATCAAATGATCAGGCAGGCTTTCGTAAAGAATATTCCACAATAGGTCACATTGAAATGCTTTAAATACGTCTCGCGTTTCCAGACCTTATAACTATGCAGCATTCGTTCCATCCCGGTCTACTACGAAGTTGCCTATAGAAGGCCATATGTGCAATTTGCCTAATGCATTGGTTAAGTTTAGAATGAAAAAGGTTCCACGTAGTCAACATATTCTTCCTCAGTAAGTGCGAGTGCATGTGCGCAGGCATGCATGTATATACCGATTCTGCTGCTGCATAAGACTAATCGGATCCCTTGGATTGTACCTAAGGAGTATTCATGAGAACCTGATACCTGATCTAATATCTGCTGCGGGTCCTTGGACCCAAGTTATTAAACTTATTTTTGGAATACGGCGGAGTGCTTAGCTTGAACTGTGGCGCGGGTCGGTCCGGTATTGTACTGCTTCCGGAATCGGCCCGGGGTAGTAGTAGTAGTAGTAAAGACGTTTATTCGACCATAATTTATAGGCCGAGCATGTCGACCGCCTGGGCGACCAGAAGCCGCTGTTCTTCTTCCTCTTCAGCGCCAAGCCAGTCGAGCCAGGTGGTGATGGATAGAAAGGGTGGGGGGAAGGAACCCGACTGCTGAGCAGCCGGGCAATAGAAGAGGCAATGGGCGAGGTCCGCATAGATGCAGGGGCAGTTGGGACAGGAAGGGTCCGATCGATAGCGATAGAGGAAGAGGCGGGACGGGGTGATAACTGCATTCATCTGAATGTGCCGAAGAAGGCGAGACTCCGGCACCGTGAGTGATGGATGAGGAGGAGGGTAAAGGCGTTTGTCGAGGCGGAGCTCAAGGTAGACCTCTTTTATGGTGCGGCGAAGGGTGAGCCTCCCACCGTCCTCCGAGGGCTTGGGCCAGGGGATCAACGGTGCCCGGAAAAGTGTGTCGCGGGCGAGCTGATGAGCCAGCTCATTGCCGTCAATCCCTGAATGCCCAGGGACCCAGCGGAGGAAAACGATGGAAGGCTGCAGTGCGGAGACCGCTCGTTCGACCTCCTGTTGGAGAGAAGGGGTCAGGGTGCGTTTCTGTATGTGGTGTATAGCGGCTTGTGAGTCTGAATAGACTGTGTACTCTTGGAGAGAGGGAAGGAGGGCAAATGACTGGAGGGCATGCGCAATGGCGAGGACCTCGAGGGACAATGCGTCTGGAGGGTGTAGATACGGCCCGCTGGTGTGGGTTTCAGGAGCAGGGAGGTGTGGATGGTACAGGGCGTAGCCGCAGGAACCTCGAGGAGCCACGAAGGAGGCATCCGTGTAAGCTACACCCTGGGTATCAAAGAGAGGAGAATGGTGCTGTGCGGCCGCATGACGACGTCCGGCGTGCAGGACGGGGGACATGTTGGTCGGGAGGGGAAGGATACGAAGATTGGGAGCGGGGGTGGGAATAGGAGAGGTAAACGGGGAGATTGGAATGGGTGAGATACCCGCTTGAGTCAATAACCACTGACCCTGACGGGTAAGGGAAAGCCGGGCAAGTTGCAAGTCACGATGGAGACTGGGGTATATTAGCGCGCACCTTTTCTATCTTTGCTCTCCTATCCCTTAACTCTCCTACTTTCATTACGCGGCAGCGAGCGTGGCTTGGCTTGAGCCAGTAGGCAGGCCCGTGCTCCTTCCTTTTCTTTCTTATCAGCAACAGCAGCAGTATTCATGAGAGTTGAGTGCACTGCCTGCATTAGTGTCGTCGTTTGTGCTTTGTTAGTGCAACCAGGGCTGCCTCACTACTCGTTAGAAGGCACGTTGACTCAAGGAAGGACCCGCCGCGGTGGCCCAGTGGTTAGGCGCTCGGCTACTGATCCGGAGTTCCCGGGTTCGAACCCGACCGCGGTGGCTGCGTTTCGATGGAGGCGAAACGCTAAGGGGCTGTTCTGTATGGTGCGAGATTGTCAGCATACACTGCTAAAGCAGTTAGGTCGCAGCACCTTTCATGGTCATCAGGGGGAGACGCCCGGTATAGAAGAGCTAGGGCATGCCTGTGAGCGGCTTCGTTTCCTCCGGGTAGTTACTGGTGACCGGAAAACAAGATGACTGAGGCTTGGCTGGGTGAATGCTTAATCAGCAATGACAGCCATGACCTGTGAATTAATCCATTATTGAAGTTGCGACAGGCGTCCGGGGAATCAGTGAGCACCACGCTTTGGGGTTAGATGCTATGGGTAATGCAATAGCTGCTTCCTCTGCGTGAGTGGGGTTGGATTTTTTCATCGAGGCGCAGTTCATCATCGATCCTGAAGGCGTTGAGACTACAATAGCCATCACTCCATTCTTTGGTCCTGCGGCGCATACGCAAAGGGTGTTAGGTTGCTCGTCCCATTTCTTATGCAGGGCTTCCCCTCTTGCTTTTGTCCTTCCAATGTTATATACGGGATGCATGTTCCGCGGAATGGGGTACACGTTGAGGCGTCTCCTCACATCGCGTGGTACCTCTTCCCTTTGATCTATCGTATAGGGCAGATTAATATGGATATTTTCAAGCAGATCTCTACCTGGTTTTGTGAGTGCGAGCCTATTGAGTTGTGAGAGCCATTGTGCTTACCGCATCTCTTTGAGGGTATTATGCACTCCTAGAGCCATGAGCTTTGCCGTTGGCGAGGTGTTTGTTAGCCACAGTGCCGTCTTCTAGGCTTTTCTGGTCAGTGTCTCCAACTTTTCAATTTCCGACCTGGAGAGGTTAGAGAATGCCGTCCCGTACATTATCCGAGAGATCACGAAAGCTTGCACTAAGCGGATGGCGTCCCTTAATTCCTTCATGCCATGGTGCTTATTTCTGATACGATGTATCATCCGGAGGATTTTCTCGGTGGATGTTGTAAGCTTCTTCAGAGTGGTGGTGTTCTGTTGCCCCTGCGGGATATACAGTCCTAGAATCTGGATCTTCGTGGGTTTCGGTACTGAGTGGTTGTCTATATACACCATGATGTTTGCGCCAGGGGTCTGCCAGATCTACAGGGGGTCTGCGCCACTATCTGCCAGGCCTTTTTTCTGAAATTCCGAGCATCAAACACACATTGTATGCGGATGATATCTCTGTCTGGTGCAATTGGGGGGGAGGCGCCGAGATAGAGCAGCGTCTTCAAGCAGCAGCGGACACAGTGGACCGGTTCGCCAGGGAGAGAGGCCTGCAGTGTGCGCCGGAAAAGTCCGAGTTGCTCATTCTGAAGAACCTGAGGACACCCCCGGCCATGTCATGAAATCAAACAAGATGTGCCTGAGCACGTCTCAAGTCACAGTAGAAGGTAGACGATCCTAGCGCATTTTTGTGCATGAGGTGGCGCTGCTGTCTTTTAAGGTTATTTTTAAAAACGGTACGCGATAAGAAAAAAAAAGACTTCATTTTTAATAATATTACCTGGTAAAAAATAAACAAAACTTTTATTTCGAATCATAGCGCCACAAAGACCGCTTATTTTGAATAAGCACACGCTCTCTATCTTCCAGTATGTCAACATACAGAAGATAGCTATAACGACTGCACAGCTGCCATAGTCTTCCATAAAGTCAGCAATAAAATTCCAATAAGGAAGGGCGTCAGGCAAGGAGACACGATCTCGCCAATTCTATTCACCGCCTGTTTACAGGAGGTATTCCAAGGCCTGAATTGAGAACAGTTGGGGATAAGAGTTAATGGAGAATACATAAATAATACGTGATTCGCTGATGACATCATTGCCTTGCTGAGTTACTCAGGAGATGAATTTCAAAGCATGATCAAAGATTTAGACATGCAGAGCAGAACGGTGTATCTAAAAATTAACATGCAGTAAGCCAAAGTATTGTTCAACAGCCTAGCAAGGGAACCGCAATTCACAACTGGAAGCGAAGTGCTGGAAGTGGTAAGGGAATACTTCTACTTCGGGCAGGTAGTGAGAGCTGATCCGGATCGTGAGAGGGAAATAACTAGAAGGATAAGAACAGGGTGGAGGGCATATGGCAGGTTTTCTGATCATGAATGGCAGTTTACCAGTATCCCTCGAGACAAAAGCATACAACACTTGTATCTTGGCGGTGCTCACCTACGGGGAAGAAACGTGGTGGCTAACGAAGAGGGTTAAGCTTAAGTTAAGGGCAACGCAGCGAGCCATGGAAATAAAAATGAAAGGTTTAACGTTAAGCGACCGGAAGCGGGCAGACTGGATCAAGGAACAAACTCGGGTTAACGACTTTCTAGTCGAAATCAAGAGAAAGAAATTGGCATTGGGCAGTCCATGTAATGCGATGGCAAGATAACCGCTGTTCCTAAACGGTGACGGAGTGGATTCCAGGAGAAAGCAAGCGTAACAGGGGATGGCAGAAAGGTAGGTGGACGGATGAGATTATGAAGTTCGCAGGCGTAAGGTGGGCGCAGCTGGCAAAGAGAGGGTTAATTGGAAAGACATGGGACAGGCCTTTGCCCTGCAGCGGCCGTAGTCAGGCTGACGATGATGCTGCGATGATGATTTGCCTAATAAGTAATTTTTGTCATTTGTTTATCATGCGAAGTCTTTTCCCCTACATACCCTGAAAGTGCAGATTCCTCGTGTGCTGAGGCTGTGGCACCGGACTAGTGATTATGACACAGGTGGGGGTTGTAAAAAGCTAGCGATAATAAACCGGTGAAAAACAGATGCACCTAATTATTCGTGAGCGAAATAAATTGCGGATTTCTTTAGTTGGTGGCTATGAATTTGTTGCTAAAGTAAAATGAAGCAAGCCTTGCTTTCACGTGCGCCAGTGTTGACAGATTACTTTTTGTAGCTCTGTAGCTGGTTATACATGGCATCTCTGATACGGCCCAAACTAGAAGAGGCTTCTATTATCTGGAACCCCTTTGCTAAAAACAATATTGATATATTGGAAAGAATCCAGCGCCCAGCCAGTCGTTTTATACATTCTCTATACGTTCGCACGATTTCTGTATCTGCTGTAGTGACATCCAATCAAATTCATACCTTCCATTCAAAGGCACAAGATCTTATGCCTAAAATTTCTGCAGCAGTTATTAAACCATAAAATAGCTCTGGGCCCCAACCAAGTATTAAACGCCGCTTACTACAAGGCAGACACGACATACTCGTTCGCTTCCTTCAACGCCCAACTTTTCACGGACGAGGGCATTCCAATATTCCCTTTTTCCTCGAACTGTTACTGATTAGAATAACTTACCCGATAACTTTATTCTATCTCTGAGTATGATTAAGACAGATATTCTAAACACCACGGGATTAATAGCCAAAACATGTTTGCTTTTTATTATTTCTTGTGCATGTATTTCATGCCTGTGTGCAATTCTCGGTGTTGAATTCATGAAATTTTTATTTTTCAATTTTTTTTTGCTGTCAAGCAGTATTTGATGCCTGTACATCTGTACTTCGCGCTTTTTTTTCAATGTTACAAGCATCCCAGTATCTCTTCTGCTGCATAAATTCTACTCCTACGCTATACCACTAACTGTGCAAATATTTCTGTCGTTTTTTTATGTTTGCTTTAAAACTGCTCTCTCTTTATTTTTCATGCAATCCCTTCCTACTTTGGCTTCGGCCTGCAGTATTTCGTAACTAAATAAATTGATTAACGTGAAAAAGTTATAACGGTGAATTGTTTAGTTAGATCGTGCATGACCACTTAAAATCCCGCAGCAGAGAAGAACAAGACAAAAAAAAAAGAAGCACACAGACGTGGACGCACTGCGGTACTACGGCACCTCGTCCACGTCTGTGTGCCTCTTCCCTGCTGCTGGTTTTCAAGTAAAAAGCTAAACATTCAAATTCTTTAGAGCACGCCAATTTAACTCTCTCTGGTGAATAGTACGATCAGACTGATCACAAGGCACATAAATGTACCCTGTGAGAAATGCGTTCGCTCATTACAAGCGCGCAGCGAATGCATGCTGTTTTCCGGGCAAGAGGTTGAGATTACGCCAGACAGGCGTATCGCTGAAACGATGCCCAGCAGACCAGGACAAGTGATTTTTTTTTCCATGTTCGCATTTAAAGGGCGCATACATTTGCATCGCGTGGCTTATTGCGGCTTTCTAGGCGCAGTACACCTAACGTACAGCCTGGAAAGACTGGCGCAGTCCGGTCCGGTCAATTCCATCTCGTGCACAAAGATAATGAGTACACTGCAACAGCATTACCGGGCAGACACAGAGAAAACGAAGCACTGTGAAGTTTGCGAAATCGAGCAGTGCGCGTAAAAGACTTTCGGGGCAGCATGACAATGCGCGATATCTACAAGCACCGTGGATCCGAAATTCAGGCAAAAGATGCTCGTGTGGTGTGCGACGTCAGTGCACGTTAAAGATCCCCGGGTTATCGACATTAAGCCGAGGGCCTCCACTACGGTACCTCTTCCTTCCTTTCTTCTTTCACTCCCTTCTTTACCCTTCCCTTACGGCGCGGTTCGGTTGTCCACCGAGGTATGACTATGTAAGATCCTACAGCACATTATTTATAAACAAATTATGGAGTTTCTTGAAGCAACTAATCTTCTATCAAGGGCTCAACACGGGTTTCGTAAAGCGCTTAGTGCAATGACTCAATTAACCGAATTCGCACATGACATTCGTCTCAGCATAGATGCCGGTAACCAAATAGATGCCATATTCATCGATTTCTCTAAAGCTTTTGACACGGTCCTTCATTCTAAATTGTTATGCAATCTAAAAGTCATTCTCAATAACTCTCAACTCGTTGATTGGATTGCCGATTTCCTCTCGCACCGCTGCCAGTCTGTTCGCTTCAATTCCGTCGATTCTTCTTTAGCCACAGGTGTTCCCCAGGGCTTTGTCCATGGCGCTTTGTTGTTTTTACTCTATATTAATGATGTGCCTGACAGTATAGCCTCAAAGATCCGTCTATACGCCGATGATTGCGTATTGTACCACAATATTAACTCTGTCAGTGATCACTTCCTTCTGAATGAGTCTTTTGGTATGTTCTGTGACTGGTGCGATACGTGGCACATGAGCATCAATTTCAGCAAAACTGTTGCAATGTCTTTCACCAACCCCCTATCACCGTCTAATTATGACTATTCATATGTGTCAAAACACATAGATTACATGAAAGCTAAAGCTCTTAAAAGGGTAGGTTACTTGAGGCGCACAGAACGAAATGCTCCTAAAGAGGCCAAATTGCTCATATACAAAACTATAATTCGTCCTATTCTTGAATACTTTCAAATGTGTGGAATCCATATAAGCAATGTGAAATTGATCAAACAGAATCTGTACAATTAAAAGATGTAAGATTTATTTTCCGCCGCTACGACTTTCATTTTTCACCCCCATCTGCGATGTCTTACCAAAATTTAGGTCCGCTCGCATCCCGCCGAAAATTCGAATCCTTAAAACTTCACTCAACAGTGCATTCTGCTAATTGCCTTTCAGAGGGTAAGCATATCTAGTTTTCAAAAACATCTACAACAAGGAGCCATCACGATCATAATATCCAACCTTTTTTTGCCCGTAATAACGTTTTCAAATACAGCTTTTTTCAGCGTACTGTGGAGAGTCCGAACTCTTTGCATGGCAACATTCGTGCATTATCAATTTCTGATTTTGCGTCGGCAACTGAGTCGTAGCATTGTATGGCCTTGTGTGCAGCGTTTATATTTGTGATCCTTGTCATGTACCACTTTATGCGTGAAATTTTGCCACATCTTATGTACCCACTTCTGCTATAGCTCCTAGAATGGGGCTGCAGTGTTTTCAAATAAATAAATAAATATGTGAGACAGTTACTGCGTCATTTCCTCTCCTCAAACACCAATTTTCACTTTTTTTTTCTTCGACTACTATGAATTCATACTACAAAGCGCTCACAAGCAACGTAACGTCGCGACAAAGAATACAGCGTTCACAAATGCGAATGCAGTAACACAGCCTCTCGAGATGGATTCGCTGTGGCAGTAAACAGCGCGGCCAGCCTGGCAGATTATCAGCATGTTTACTTAGTAAAGAGCGCTCATAGATAATTTTAAAATGACAGGCTGCATTTTGGTGCGAAAGTCCGTTCGACGATAGGCGCGGGTACGCGGTCTTGTGTGGTGCGTTATTTTAAGCCATCACCTGCTTCCCGATATAGCCTGTTCATTGTCAGAAGCAAACAGAAGCGGCGACCCACTCACAACTTGGCTCTGCGTGCGCCGGCTCGGCTTGCCGCATCGAGTTCCTTTTTCCTGTGTCAGCGCATCAAAAGGCGGGGGTTCTGTCGCATTTGCAAACAGTGCCCCTGTTTTTCACATTACGAGCACACGGGTGCCTTAGCGTTTTTCCTCCATAAAAACGCGACGGCTGCGTTTTTATGGAGGAAAAACGCTAAGGCGCCCGTGTGCTCTGCGATGTCAGTGCACGTTAAAGATCCCCAGGTGGTCGAAATTATTCCGGAGCCCTCCACTACGGCACCTCTTTCTTCCTTTCTTCTTTCACTCCCTCCTTCATCCCTTCCCTTACGGCGCGGTTCAGGTGTCCAACGATATATGAGACAGATACTGCGCCATTTCCATTCCACCAAAAACCAATTATTATTATTAGTCATAACTGAATGTGGGGGGAGACAGAACTACAACAAACGCAGTAAGCTACAGCGCATAAATTGAACACGACCTGAACTTTCATTTTTCTCGTCGAACAGACACAATCTAGGGGAAAAAAATAAAATTTGGTCTTAAGGAAAGGAAATCACGCAGTAACTGTCTCGCAAATCTCGGTGAACACCCGAACTGTGCCGAGAGGCAAGAAATAGAGGAGGAGTGAAAGAAGAAAGGTAGAAAGAAGTACCGAAGCGGAGGGCGCCGGAATAATTTCGAGTGCCCTCCACTGCTGTACTATGGCTGCCGAGCGAAGGCGTCGCACGAGCGCGTTCGTGGGGGAAGTTTTGGAGCTGCCAGCTAAGCAGAAGTGCGATCTTTTACGTCACTGAAGGCTCACATGACAATTGATTCGCGACTAATCAATACCCCGCACGATGTAAGCCATCAAAACACAAGCGCATCGCAAAAGCGCGCCGCAGCGGACGGGGAAAGCGGAAGACGTGGTCTGCCTACGCTTCACGGGCGTGTCGTCAGGCGGCGCGGAAATCGTCATGCGCAAGGCATCGTGTAAGCACTCGCCCTGTACCGTGGAGTATCTCAGTATTACCTAGAGGGAATTGTCGCGCCACCATATATGCGAGTTCCTTAAAGAACACTCCATCCACCTTCTCAGGAGTGGCGAGAAGGCGAGGCTCTGTATTTGGCTTGGCTAGTGATGTGCCTAAAACACGGATTCTGTCTCGAAATCGGAAGCTGCGATGCGGTGCGACGCGCTCCTTTGTGCGCAGTTTACATTACTTTGATGCTAGCATTAGGGTGGTATTTCTCGGAAATACTTGGAAATACACGTTCCATGCTGACCACTATCCGAACCAAATGCTAAACCCCGTCTTACCAGCATTCCTGCCCCTCTCCATGGTGCACCAAGCTCAGCAGCGCCTTCTTTTCCTACATGTAATGTCGCGGAACTCCTGCACTGCTACATAATCCCCCACTGCCTTCTCTGCGCTGTTTCGTCGACCTGCCAAAAAGCCAGAGTAAAGGTAGTGGAAAAGCCGGAGTCTGCCGCGCGTATCTGGCGTAAAGCCGGAAATGTCGGCAGAGGCACTGGATTGAGCCAATGGCGCTCCCCGAGAGCACAAGGATACGACGTGTGCTTCGATGGATCTTCGCGGTCGTCTCCTCGTTTGCGGCTTGGCAGCGGCCTGGAAAGTCGCGGTCTGGCACAAAAGCTTCTCGGCGCGACCCCTGGGCTTTGAAAGAAAAATATGCAGTAACTGGGGAATTGGATGACACAGGCTGACGGGCCTTGTGCTACGCAAACTGCCCGACGAGGAGGCGGTTCGCAGAGACGGATAACAGCGGTCGGTGCGGGCCACCACTGTCTCCGCCACACGGCGGAAGGGCGCGCCATCTTTCGCACCCCGCTCGCAGTCGCGAAAGGGCACGCAGGCCGTTACAGGCGCCCTTTCGTGCGCCGTGAGCAAAGCGCATCACTTGCGTCATTCCGACGCCCATGAGGGAGCGTCGCTTCCGCGTCGCTTTATTTTTGCTCCGCTGACAGCAGGGGCAAAGCGAAGCAACGCGGAACCGCAAACGGCCGCCGCCCATGTTTCTTATTTTTCCTCGCTATTTTTCTCTTCGCGAAGGGAGCTCAGCTCAGCTGGGCTGCCGCGTGTTTTTCCTCGCGTTCGGGAGCACACCTTTGCTCCCGCCTGCTCTGTCCGCCGACTGTTTGTTTCGGTTCCCTCTGCCTAACGCAGACTCCCTCCTTCTTTCGTTTGCGGTATTTCATTGTTTCCTCCGAACCGCGCTCTTTCATGTGTTTTTTTTTTGTCTCCCTTCGTGCACGCTTGAGTGGTCCGCGTGAAAAGCGGGCCCCGACTGGCGGCGCTCCTCAAGGATCCCAGCTGCAGCACCCGGCGGTGAAAAAACAACGGCGCGCTAAGAACAGGGCCGGCCCCGCTGCGCGCATAGCTGGTCTTTAAAGACGCGCGCCCGATAAAAGCGGCTAAACGAAAAAAGAGTGCAGGGGCCCAACAAAGGGTAAATAGGTGTGGGCGCGAAGGAACAAAAGGAATGCGCGGCGCCCCTCCGAAAGGGTTCGAGGTCCCAATCTCTGGGCGCGCTCTCACGGCGGCTGTGGTTTGCATGGGAGAAGGGGGAGGGGGGGGGGGGGGAAGAGACGCGGAAACGCCCGACAAAAGTCGACCCAAGTGGCTTCTCTGCGTGCGCCTCGGTGAAGACTTCAACGGATGTTGTCGCCAGTGCATCCCATCCTGAAGGCTGCAATGCTCATCACGAGCTTACTTACTCATAACAAGGCATTTACTCACAACAAGGCATTCACTCCTGACATCCTCGATACTTTTTCACGACTGCGAAAAGTCCATCTACGTCGGATAACGAAGCGATTTCTTTCTGCAGTCGCTCCTGTCGAACACTAAATTTTAAGCACTCAATTCTTTTTTCGGTGCATCTGGAAGATTGCTGCCTAAAGTGCTGGATTCCGCAACGGTTTGGTTGTAAATGCTGTAGACGACTTTTACTGAGAATTTTTCCATCTGTGCGTGCGCCCGTTTTGATGTAAGCCGGTGCTGGAAACCATGATCATCTAAACCGACGGCGATCGCACGTTTGCAGAAGTGATGTGGCAAACAATCATATAAACATCACCACCAAACAGTAATTATACATTTTTAATATAGAGTAGCATGCATTGCAATTTCCACACCGAAGGCTATTACGCCCAATGGTGTGCCACGATCGTCGATGAAACATTTACTGGACCTTGGTTGCCGCTTCGGCCAAGGAACGCAAAACACGATGGCTCCATTTTGAGACAAAAGCTAAAAACACATCTTCTTCAATGCAAAGGGTGCGTTGCTATTCATCGAAGGACGCACTGGAGCAAGCGTGAAAAAGATGAACACTGCTGCAAAAAATAGACACCACGCTATATGAGTGATATATTACCGTTATGAAATAAACAGTTGGACGAAAACTCGGCGGGTGGCATTGCAGACGCCGACCACAACATAGAAAAGAATTGTTGTTAAATTGTTAGCACCTTTAAAACATTAGGAATCTGGTTTACGGAAAAACTGCTCTCGGATACACATATTGATCATATATGCCTTAAGGTTGCTCGTGTAGTTGGCGTACTATCACGTTATCGCCATTTTTTCTCTAACTCAATTAAACTGCTTCTGTTTAAAACCCTCTTCATGTCACATTTGCATTACTGCAACTTAGTTTGGGGAGCTGCTCCAACGACCACTCTTCAACATATTTACCTCCTTGAAAAGAAGGTCTTAAGAATTGTTTTTAACCAACCTTACGATTATCCTTCCGCAGCCCTTTTTCACAATAGTAACGTGCCGAGGATATTTAGTCTCTATGATATACGCCTGTCTTTGCGCTACAAACAGGAAACACGGGACAAAATTTCAACAATATCTCAAATTGCTAACCTTGAGCTCCTTGTGCCTACATACCCGCTACGCCGTCTGCGGCACTCCACCCTTAACACGCCACGAACTAACTACGGGATACCGATGCTTAGATATCTTCCCGCATTACTCAATCGTCTCTTTGATGCAGGCATTGACACTAATAAATGCATCAATGCTGACCTCCGCGCGTTCTTTCACTAAATCATTCTCTTTTTTTATGATTTGTGGTTCTTACGTATACGGTCAAAATATGCAGGCTCGTTTAATGCTTATCGTAACCCGTCAGCACGTCAATATCATGCTGTCTTCAATCATGTATGTTGAAAATTGTTCTTTTATGCGTTGTCAATGTGTTCACTGCTGTGAAATTAAGTGCTATAATCTCTGCGCATATAGAATGTTTAAATAATGATTTCAGTGCATGCTTTGAATTTTGTATATTACTTGTTCTTTATGTTATATCGCGCGCTCAGTTTGTGTTTCCGTGGGCAGCATAGGCACCCCTCAGGGTTCGGTACTTTCCCCTATTCTCTTCAACGTGGCCATGATACGGCTCCCGAAGAGACTGGAGGGGATAGATGGCTTGAATTTCTGCATGTATGCGGACGATATCACCATGTGGATGACCCGTGGCCACGACGCGCACATCGAAAGTACGCTACAGAAGGCCATAAATGAGGTCGAAAACTATGTCAGCCGTAGGGGCTTGCAATGCTCGCCGCAGAAGTCTGAACTTCTTTTTTATAGACCTCTGCATCAAAGACAAACTAGAACCATCCCTAACATCAAATTACAAACTCAAGGGGCGGAGATTCCTCATGTTGAAAAAATCAGAATTTTAGGAATGATTATACAAAGCAACGGGTATAACGGTGATGCAATAACTAAGATGGAAAACTGCGCGCAACAAACTATGCGGCTCATACAGCGTATTGCCAACAGAAGACACGGCATGAAAGAGCATAATCTCCTACGGCTGGTACAGGCGTTCGTAGTAAGCCGTATCTCGTATGCTGCCCCCTTCCTTGATCTTAAAGTTTCAGAAAAGGAAAAAATAAATGGAATTATCAGGCGATGCACGAAACAAGCTCTAGGATTGCCCATCCGTACATCCACTCACCGCCTCCTAGAGCTGGGAATGCATAATACCCTGGAAGAAATTACGGAAGCAGTGAGAACGTCCCAAATCGAACGCTTAGCCGGGACCACAACCGGCAGGGCCATTCTAGAAAAACTCAATCTTAGCCGAGATAACAGAACAACCGCCAAAGTTGACATGCTCGGAAAAATTCGAGACAATATAGTTGTACCCCCATTACCCAGGAATATGCATCCTATTCATCACTCAGTGCGCCGGGCCAAGCGGGCAGAGGCGCTAGAGAAACGCTTCCGCTCCTACAAAGACGAGGACGTGGTCTACGTGGATGCCGCTGAGTATGGTAAGAACACGATGACCGTCGCGGTCGTCAATAATAAACAACTCCTCAAAATAAGTGCCTCCATACTCTCGGGTAACCCAGAGACTGCAGAGGAAGCTGCCATAGCACTGGCTTGTGTAGGCACAAAAGCGAGATACATCATCAGTGACTCCAAAGTTGCCATACTAAATTTCAGCAGGGGCCGGGTCTCCCCTCTTACGAATACAATTCTAAGCCGTCATGTAATAGACCGGAAAATTACGCTAGTCTGGACACCAGCACATGCATCCCTGCCTGGTAATGAGACGGCCCACGAGTTCGCCCGAGGCTTTTCTTTCCGGGCGGACCCGAGCGAGGTGGTCTTTACAGACAGGGATCGCATGGTGACCTACAGAGAAATTACACAACACTATCGTTTGCAACGAGCTAGACTTCCTCCAGCGGATAGATCCTTGTCCAGATACCAAGCCATCAACTGGCGCCGGTTACAAACTTACACATTTCCAAACCCGGCCCTCTGGAGTCTTATGTACCCAGGGCAATTTTCAGAAAAATGCGCGAACTGCGAACTTAGGGCCACCTTGGACCACATACTATGGGAATGTCCTCATGCTCCCCGGGAGGGACGAGGTATTAACACAAAAGATCAATGGGAGACCTTACTACTGAGCTCCGACCCGGCGACTCAGTTACAACTCGTCCGACTGGCCGAAGCCGCCGCCGAGAGTCAAGACCTTTCGGCCGTCGTCTAGGCGGGTAGCCCTCTGGCTACCCTCTTTCTGTTGGATATTAAAAGTTTTCCTATCCTATTTGTGTTTCCGCTGTTCATTCACAGTATGTGAATCATGCCTTAGGTTGATGTATGCCTTTCTTGTTTCCACGTGACCAATGGCGCCACTGTTGCTGGATGTTGTGGGCCTCGGGAGCTTGTCAAGGTACGACTTTTTTTCCCGGGGCCCACTGCTCTCTGTAGCAAGAAATAAATGAACTGAAACTGAAACAATATAGACATTACGGCTCACCCTAGCCAGAGTTCCCGGCTTCGATCCCGACCGCGGCGGCTGCGTTTCGCCTCCACCGAAACGCTAAGGCGCCCGTGTGCTGTGCGATGTCAGTGCACATTAAAGATCCCCAGGTGGTCGAAATTATTCCGGAGCCCTCCACTACGGCACTTCTTTCTTCCTTTCTTCTTTCACTCCCTCCTTTATCCATTCCCTTACGGCGCGGTTCAAGTGTCCGCCGATATGTGAGACAGATACCGCGCCATTTATTTCCCCAAAAACCAATTTTCCAATTTCTATACTGTCCTCTATTCCTGTCCCCTCACCTCTCTCATTTCATTTCTCCATTCTGCCTGCTGTCCTTTATTTCCGCTGCCCCAGCTCAGGTGCTTCAGTATCGATGGCAGATGCCGGGGCTAGCAAAAATCTTTTCCTTCCTTTTTACTATTATTTTTAATAAAACCACTACCACCACCACCAATTTCTATACGGCAGCCTAGTTCACAGTAAAAACGAGAAGCGGGTGCGCGCTTATGTATGCTTGAAAAGGGGGCGCAGGGAGCGTGCGTAATCAGTTGCCAGATTTCCGCAATCTCGGTTCAAGGTGTGACAGGTCGTTTGTATCGTCAAAGATTCCAGGGGAAAGCGGGGGAATTTCTTCTTTTCTTTCGCTAGAACGCGTGCCTTGCCCCAGTCGATAACGTGCTGTTTTGATATGTGGTGTTCGGCGATAGCACTGTAATCCACTTTGCTGTTTTTAACGTCGTTTTCATGATATTTTAGGCGCCTTTCGAAGTTAAAAGTTTCGCCAATGTAGACGCAGTCGCAGTCGGAGCAGGGAATGCTGTAAACTGCGCCGGGATATTTTTTTGTTTTGGAATAACGTCTTTTATGTTGACCAAAGCAAGTCGCAATTTTCTGGCCGGAACGTGGCCAACGTTAACACTGAAGGTGCGCAGAATGCTTGCCAACACCTCGCTGATTCCGGGGGTCTAGCGAACAGCGGCACTGTGAACTGTGAACAAGGCTCCCGTATGGGAGCCGGAAAGTCTTTTGTGTATTTCTTTCTGTGCTGTGCTCGGCGTTTGCAGTGTCACGTTTTATTTTACCTTTATGTGGTCGCTTGGCGTACTACATTATTAATGGCACTGTTGCAACGCAAGGTGCCCGTTTACGCGATTTTCAATGTCAAATTAAAATTTTAAATCCTCGTTTTTTCGTTAAGCAGTGCTCAACTCTCAAAATGTGAGGCACGGTCGTATAATTTCCACCGCAAAGCTCGTGGCACTTACTGGTCAGTGGTTGGTCCCTGTAGGGTTCGGCGCGCTGTCGCATCTTTTTGTACATGTGTTGCGAATTTCCACGAGAGGGCAGCGACCTAGCTGCGCGTCCGGTTTTGTTTTATTGCGCGTCCGGTTTTGTTTTAAACTCGTGGGTAAGGGAAACGCTGACATCAGTTTTGAGCTTTCCTATTCGTCAAAACTGATGAGCCGCAGTTAGCAGTTTATTTTTACGTGTGGAAAGGGGCGCGGGCATCTTCGGGGTGTACCCGCGAAGGGAGCCGCGCCCGGGGGCTTTTTGTCTCTAGCTACTCCTAGCTGGGAGCCGCTCGGTCTGGCCGAGTGCGGAGGGAGTGACCGTTGAGAGCTGGTGCGAGACGCGCCAGTGTGACTGTTGGGACGCGGTGTCCCTCGCCTCTGTGCAGGCGGTCGGCTAGACCGGCCGCGGATAGCTGTGGCCGTATACTGACTTTTGTTTGTACCCATCTGTAAATAGCCTGTATAAAAGTTCGTTTCTCACTAAATCGCTTCGCCTGCATTTCCCGCAGCCCGGTGCTGGGCTATAGCCCAGCACCGGGCTGCGGACGCACACCTATATACACCGGACGCACACCTATATATAGGTGTGCGTCCCTGCTGCGTCTTATTCCTTACGCCGTTTTATGTTTTAAAGTCATGTCCGCCCACCTTCACACTCTTAGCCATCCCTAGATTAGCATGGTAAGGCGGTCCTGCCTGGCCCAGGAGAACTGCAGGAGCAGACGGAGACGACAGAAGAGGAAAACACGTCGTCATGAAGCCAATTCACCAACTAAACAGATGCTGACGGTCAGCGCTTGTCCGGTTTGCTTGGCACTGTTTGCTAATGAAGATGCATGCAATTATATCCGCACGGCCAGCTCATGAAAAACATGTGACTGAGTAAATAAAGCTAATTGCTAATGTATATCTGGTGCCGCTTCCTTGCTCTAACATGCATTTAGATGCATTAATAACCGCCTGTACATGTGAGCAGGGTCGTCCTTGAAAACTATACGTCGGCCACACCTTCGTTCACACTGCCGAGCTTGCAGGCGTGCAGCCTCCTGACCAGACAGACACGCTGAGTGGCCAGCCCAAGGAACTCCACTCCCCCGAGAGCTGGAGGGAGTCCTGCTTGTGACAAGCACGAGGGTTACTTTCTGTCCGTGGACCACCTGCGATGGCGAGTGAACAACGGCGCCGTTGCTTTCCTCACAAGCCCCGCGGTGACGAAACGCATGGGATCGCCTCGTGCGGGCCCTTTTTTTCACTTCTTAATGCTCATGCCTCAGTGCGTATACAGCAGAGAGAAGAGGTGGTGTGCACCAGTGAGCACCGTCGCGACGCCCTTCGACGTTCTCGCCAAGTACGAGCCCCACGGATCAAAGTGCATGGCACACCTCTGGATAAAAACAGTCACCTCGTCGCCCGTCTTAACAACAAGCACAGCGTAATAAACACCAGTTCAACCGGAGTTGAGACGCTCTCCTTGGAGCAGACAAAAAAATTCATCGCATTGCATTCAACGCTAAGAAACGGCTACAACGGTCACTCATCAAATTTGCAGCAAACAGTTGACGTTTGCGGTTCTATACGCAGCCTTTGTTTACAAAGAACATATATCTGTTCTTGGTAATTTTCATTCAAGCCAACCTATCCCAAGAGCCCTGATGCCAACCATAGAAGTGGATGCGATTGTATCCCAGCTTTTTGTATGTAAGCATTTTGTGATCTGTACTAAATTTTTCCGCCAATGACATCGTTTCCTTGCTGAAACCGAAGCAGCGCGAGAGGCGAAATTCACTTACCCAATATGCACCAGCAGCAAGTGAACAACACCACCTGGTGATCAACGCATATAAATGCACTTCGAATCACTACAAGGAACAAGAAACTCACCAGCAAAAATTTGTTGTCTGTACTTGATTGATATACGAACTCCCACTCCCAATGGCACCCTCAGCGCGTTCTTGCTAGCCGCAGTGGTATCCACCTGGTGACGCTGCGAGACAGCCAACTGTTACTCTGCGCCCCAAATAAAGGGCGTACTAATCTGGCAACGGTCATCTTCCCAGTATTAAGATGGACGCCACAGACAGCATTCTGCGACGTTTCTGCGGGATGAAAGCGTGAAAATATTCTCTTTCGGTGGTCTACGGAGCAGACAGTAGATTGTTCTGCGTCGCCTCTTCCCATGGAAGCATTTTGGGCGACATTAGTCTGGCGCAGAGCTTCCTCTCCGCACTTCACCGCCTGGCATCCTTGGCTAACAGCCCGTGTTCGAAGTACTTCAAAACGAATCGAACAAAGCCTAAAGTTTTCGAACAGTTGTCAACATGCGGCAGCAATTCCATATTAAGCAAGGCGCAGTTTATGTTGGAGGACTGTTCAAAATACAGGGCGCACTCCGACACCGTACTATATATGATGTCGCCGCGACGGGTATGTGCGGGATGGAGGGTTCAGTGCCGCGACGCGGTCCATTCGAGTGGCGTCCATAATGCTCCTACACGCGGACTCCACAATTGGACGATGCGGTCAGGTTTAGCGATGCGGCCCTGGAGCTGTGAAGGTGACCAGGCAGCTCTTCTGATCATCGCCAGAAGGTCGGCAGAAGCCTCCCGAGCCCTGGACTCACAGGGAGCTCTCGCCCCTCCTATTTGAGGTGTGGAGGCAGCTCATTCGCTGTCGTCACCTTAGCAAAAGATAATATTCTGATACATGTGACATTACCGTGGTAGATTTAATATTTCCTGTGTGTTCCGTACCAGGTACTGAAGATCAGTGCTGCCTCTTTTGATAGGCATAGTTTATAACTGCATAATACATAGCGCCCTACCACAGCGCATAAATTTTTTCCAAGATTTTTCGTATCGTGCGAAAATTCAGAAATATTCGAAACGTATTCCATGCGATTCTATCACTCTTCGAACCGTATTATACTCGGTTCTTAGCAGCACTATTCGTAATCTCTCCGGCTGCAATGTCCCAATTAGACTAAGAAAAGGGTTAAGAGGCTTCTCTCTCGACATTATTACTTCCGTCACTCGTTCCACTAAGGCAGAAGACGGCTGTAAACATTTTCGGCCTTTCCGTAGTTTGCACAAACGTAATACGAAGAGCCACCACGCAACACATGCAGAACTGAACTACTTCGTAATTTTAAGAAGATGGGGGAGGGCTGCGCCCGGTAACGACACCCGACTGCGTTATACTGCACTCTAGGCCCTCTCGGCATGACGCGAACAGATTAGCAATTTTCGGCGCTCTGCTGTGATTTGTGCACTGTTTTGGATCCCGCTGACAGGCTGACTGTGGCGGAGCACTATTTGCCTGTCCTGCTTGCGGACTCCAGCATAAAAGTTGAGGCTCGAACGGTTGCTCTCTACACCGTAGCAACTGTCGACACTCCCGTGACACCCTATTCCATCGCCACACACTAAGTATGAGGGCGATGCACCCTCTGAGAGACGTGTGCGACGCTGGTGGGAAGACGTCAAAGCCTGGCCTCGCATCCAAGCGCAGGAGGGACAAGGATGTGCAGTGGTCACAAAGGGGAGAGCATGTCTTCGTGAGTCAGTGTGTACGCCTCCTGCATGGGAAGCCAGCGGCACGACGCCGTCAAGCGGCGGCCAAACACAATTAAAGAAATCAAAAGAGCAGCGCCGGGGTCGCCATTCATCAAGCGGACCGAGCCACCATTTATCACGTGCGCGCCGACTTCTCTCCCTACGAGCGGCGCTCTAAATTTTTTTTTTGTCCCCTTTCGGGCGTCCGCTTCGCAGACGAGCGGCCCCGTATTAAAAGCAGTCACCGCAGCCTCGATCATCAATAAAATTAGAGCACAGCCCCAGCGGCCAATGGCGGCGGCTTTTCCAGCCGGGGTTCGGCGGCTGCGAAGCGCTCTCCGCCCGCGAGTCCATCTTTTTCCTCTTCCCTTTGCACACTGCTCGTTGGCTGCACAGTATCTCAGCTGAACAACCCCGGCGGAGCAACCCCCTCGGGTGGAGAAGGCGGAGGAGGGGCACTGCCGCTGTGCCGGCCCTCTAGCAGGGGGAAAATGACCGGGACCAAGGGCCAGTCAAGCTGACTAGATCAGCATACTTCCCAGGATCTCCGGCTGTCTTCATGTTTTCTGTACATGACCATCAGAATATTCATTCACTCATTCATTCATTCATTCAGCCACAGCGGTGGCGCAGGGATTATGGTGCTCAGCTGCTGACCCGAAACACGCGGGTTCGATACCGGCCATTGTGGTCTCATTTCGACGGAGGCGAAATGCCAGAGGCCCGCATGCAGTGAGACGTCAGTTCACGTTAAGAAACCCCCGGTGGTCGAAATTACTCGGAGCCCTCCACTACGGCGACCCTCATGTAAGGATCGACGCGCCGAACCGCGTCATTTTCTCCGTTGAGTGGTCCGCCTGCACATTCAGACGCTGCTGTCGTCAGACTTTTGCTGTGAAAATATTTTTGGAAGGGCTGCCACACGCAGGCTAATGAGACAGATAAATGATTGCGTGATCTTTTTTGGTTGCAGCAGTGCAGACACAGCATGCGAACATGAGGTTTCAACACTGCAGTGGAACACTCGCAGGATATCAGGCAAATCTAAAGAAAGATGATTTGCCTCGACCAGAAGGGCCTATGTAAATACGAGGTGGTCTATGTTTTAGAAACAAAGTCACCCGCAACGCAAGACTAACTGGCCCATGTCAACCGCAAAGGGTTGTGCTAGACTGCACCTAGGCCTTATTATGGCATTAGTGTACGCTGACTTGGAGCTTTCTTTAACCGAGGAGGAGGGGGGGGGTGATTTAATAGTGTCATGCGAGTTCCATATCAATTCTTATTTTTTCTGCATTCGCAATGCCGTTCGCTGTCGCTGGAATCAGTCAGAAAGACGCCTAGATGAAAGATTTAGATAGCACTGAACAAAAATAATTGGTCCATAGTGGCCTTACCTCATTACACGGCTTACTATCCGAACAAACAAGCACAAGGAAGACACTGTGGGGAACAAGACGGGCAAATTGGCCTCGCTGTCTGTACCTGTACACACAGTTAGAAATCCGTAATCGTTTATTGTAGCAGAAGGGTAATAAAATCTATGGGGATAAAAAGCGCAAAGGGGTGCAAGCTTATCAGTTAAAACTCGAGAGACAATAAGTGGCTTGTTTCGATCGAACCAGTATGTAGGAATGAGAATCGCTGGCTCTTGCTTACCTAATCTCCTGGTTTTGTTATTGATCCGCTGGAGATATTCTCCACAGTCGGGGCCGTTGGTTTTAGATTCCCTTCAAGGCGCGCGTCGACCATCAATCGCGGTTTTCAAATGCCAAAGAGCGATTTCATCATTTTTTCCCGTTTATTTCCACGCACCCTCGATAAAAGCAAACATTTGACGGATGCGATGTTGCTCCATCGAAAACTAAAATCCGAAAATTGTTCGCACCACGCATGCCACTGATTTTAGTTTTCGATGGAGCAACATCGCATCCGTCAAATGGTTGCCTTTATCTGCAAAATTCTCGAATGCATCTCTCTGGCGAACATTCCGTACAATGGAACGCGGTCGCCGTTCGACTGTCGCAGCGGCAACCGCACGCTTCGCGGCTAACTTGTCGCCAGATGATTTCGCCAATGAAGCAGCGCGAAAGTTCTTCCCTAAATACGATGCTGTGCCTTCTTCATACGCTTGTTTAAATATGGCAGGCATCCCAGCGCATGTATATCAAATGCCATCTGATGTCGACGTAGATGGAATTGCGTGTCCATTCTCTATGCCTGAGTTGCTGGCTGCAATAGATGATGCGAAAGGGAAAACAGCGCCCGGCCCGGACAGTATTCAGTACGAGGTGTACAAGAACCTGAGTAGCGCTGCACTCCCTCAACTACTTGACATCATAAACAAAGTATGGTTGGATGGCGTAGTGCCCGAGAGCTGGAAATCCGCTGTCGTGATTCCTATCCCGAAACCAGGAAAGCCTCCGACGGACCTCGCCAGCTTGCGACCTATCTCCTTAACTCCTACGCTGTGCAAGCTGGCGGAGAAAATGCTAGCCACACGACTGTCATGGTGACTAGAGCAGCACGGTTTTTATCACCCAGCACAAATAGGCTTTCGTCCATATATTGGTACAGAGGACGGGTTGGCTGTCTTAGCATCTGCAGTTTTGTCATCTACCCGCAGCCGCAATGTGCGTACTGTTTTAGCAAAGGACGTTGAAAAGGCATATGATAACATCAGTCATGCAGCCATTCTGATCTCTATTGACATGCTTCATCTCCCTCCGAGAGTGCGTAGTTTTGTCCAATCATTTTTGGAAGGCAGAAAATTTTCAATACGCCTCAGCGGCGAAGCGGTCGGATCATTTGTTCCTCTCTGCGGCGTTCCCCAGGGATCAGTATTTTCGCCGACGTTATTTAATATTGCTTTCATCCCGCTGGCTTGGCGCTTACATGACATCCGTGACATAAAATTTCTTCAGTACGCAGACGACATCACGGTGTGGAGTACCCACCAAGATCTCCGTATTCAGGAGGCTGCCCATCAATCTGCCTTGGATGTTACCTCTAATTACGCATCATCCATCGGACTTCAGCTATCCGTGCATAGAACAACATACACGTCAGTCGCCAACCGCTGGGGATGCCGTAAACTTGCTGCAAGTCCAATCCGCCTTTGTCTGTCAGGAACCCCACTACAGGAAAGTCCGAGTGTAAAAATCCTAAGCTTAATGATTCACCAATCAGGATCAGCGACTGCATGGCTTTCTCAGGCAAAAAGGCAAGCTATTCAGACTTTGGGTTTGATTAGAAGAATTGCCCCTAAAACTGGTGGAGCAGGCTCGTTCGTTGCACGGCAATTGGTGAGGGCAGTTCTGCAGCCACGTATTGTATATCAAGCCCAGTTTCAACATCTTACAAGAACCCAATCGGATCGCCTTGAAGCCGTGAACCGAGAGGCTATGAGGACCATTACGTGCCTTCCACGCATCACACCGGTCATAGCTTTACAAGAGAATGCGCAGCTCAATACCATCGATGAGCTGGTGCAGCAGCGCCGTGAAGCGCGCAGCCTTAAGGCCAGTCTATCGCACTCCACGCATGCACTGAGGACTTATGCAACGTCAAACTCCATTCTTCAGCCGCCAACGCCAGTTCTTCCCCTATAGAAGTTTGTACTGCTCAGCGACAACAAGCCCACAGATAATCGCCGGCCAACATCTGCTCATTCGGCATCATTGCTTCGCCAGAAATTTGAGGAACAAGATGCTTGCCTGCCTGAAGGATCCATTATTGTCTACGTAGACGCAAGTATACAAGACTGCAAAGCAACAACAGCTATCTACTGCCCGTGCAGACCTGCCCCGAATCAAACCTCTTGATTTCAGCTTACGGAACCCCCTTCCTCCTTTTGTGCTGAGCTCGTTGCAGTTCAAGAAACACTCTGCTCTGTGGCCGACTTAACTATGCTCCCTGCGGCCCGCGTTGTCATCCGCACTGACGCCCTTCAAGTTGTCCGGTTGCTACGACGTGTTAGCCGCTGTCCCACGATATGTCAGGACATCCACCGGCTCGCGGCACGCATCCCGCAGCCAGTACGTATTGAGTGGGTCCCACGGGACCTGCTAACCTATCAAAGGCTGGCAGATTTAGCGACCAGCCTTGCGAATCCAAACTCATCACCGCCTCGGCTCCTTCATTTGGAGAATTTTGCCCTCCTTTCATCAAGAAAGGAACTCCTCCGGCGCCGCACACGTGCTCTCATCCCTCCGTGTGCGGTAACCCTCCCCCGCGGTCTTACCCGTGCAGAGGAGGTTGCGCTTAAGAGGGTCCGGGTCGGGGTTGCCCTCACACCAGCCATCACTCGGAAGTGGCCTCAGTACCGAGAACTGTTTCCTCGGCCAGGGTGTCCGGTATGTAAGCACGAGGACATTGAGGCCGACATTCATCACTTACTGTGAGACTGCCCAGGTTTCAAGCCTACAAGGATCCGGCACCTGATGATAGCAGGTCTTTCACCAAGCAACCCTTCTTCATACATTGCCTGGACGCAGGGACCGTACCATCGTTCTCTACTGGACTTCATCAAATCAGCTAACCTTTTTCCATTCATTTAGATCATTCATCACACCTTCACCCATCATTGATGCCCTGGGGCAATAAATTTCGCTTTCAAAAAAAAAAACTAATATCAAGCGCGAGTTGATTGTGAAACAAACGCCCTTCCGCATATATAGGCTGACCCCGGAAGTAGTGCACCGTAGCGCTGGCATGGCGGAGGTGAAAAGCACACCGCCTGCCAAAGAGCGTGCCGTGTAGTCCGCCTCACTGCGCCAGGCTGAGTCTTGTCCAGGTGATGCATTTCCCTCTCTCTTCTTGGTTGTTTCCTCCCTCGCCGCGAGATGGCCCTACAGGTGGCAGCACGTCGCTGCGCTAGTGCGCACCGGCAGCCGGCTGTTCGCTTCCAAGCTCACGGAGGCTCCGAATTAAACACGCCCGCTGCAATGAATCAGTCATCTACTGCTTAAAATCTTGCCATTTTGCACACACAAAAAAAAGCGTAGAATCGACGACCGGTACGCGAGAGAAGCGCGGATTGCAGTAAAATAGGGGACCGGAACGCAACCACATCACCCCTTTTTAGTGGTTTGTTCACTAGGTTACGCATGCGTTTGCCTTTTATCGCGCTCATGTGCTTGCTATTATTGCATCATACCTGTCCGGTGGTGTTTTTGTTCGCCGTTTCACCAGTGTGCGCGCCACTGCCCATCTCTGTGTAGCGTCGTGTCCAGCTAGTGCATTCCACCTGGTGAGGTGTCCCTGCGGCGACCATTCGGCACGCACTTTGTTCTGGCTGCGTATGCGTTCTGCCTACTATATTTTTGTAGAACGCCGCCACGATGGCTCAGTGGTTATGGCGCTCAGCTGCTGGCCCGAAACACGCGGCCTCGATGCATCTTGAAAGCGCGCAAAAAAGACAAGGGACGAGAAAGAAACCAACAGGACAGAGCGCGGAACTTCAACTGGTTTATTACAACGGTGCGTCACATATATCCAATCATCGCAATCACACTGTAACCTGACAAACGATCATCACGTAACATTGGTGCGTAGACGCGTACGTGACATCATGCTATCCAGATATGAAACTCGTTATCGGACAAGTTTACCGAGGTTTTGCTGACACACGAGCCGGATTCCTTCTTAATACAGTAGGCCTCCTACACTTCTCTGCTTAGTTTAGACCCGAACTTGTTCAGGATAGTGGTATCGCGGAACCGAGGCGGGCAACCGCGGCAGAGGCGACAATGGTCGGCCACATGCCTTCCCCCCGCCAATGCGCCTACTCCTGCGTGGTGCTCCTGAAGTCTGACGTTTATAGAACATCCAGTTCGTCCAATGTAGCTTTTGCCACAGGACAGGGGCATACGGTAAACGACCCCCTTTTGCACAGGACAAGTCTGTCTGCGTGCTTGACACTGCATTCTTCCTTGGGCTTTCCCTGCACCTTATTGCACAGACCGGCCAGTTTT
The DNA here is from genome assembly GCF_052857255.1 of Amblyomma americanum. Lineage (NCBI taxonomy): Eukaryota > Metazoa > Arthropoda > Arachnida > Ixodida > Ixodidae > Amblyomma > Amblyomma americanum. Next base: position 169,705,206 of record NC_135502.1, read on the forward strand.
TGGGGTGCGGTGAAGACCACCGGCACGTCACCTTTCTGAGTCGCTTTTTTCAAGCGAAGCGAGATCTGGTGGTAGCATGGGATGGCAACGGGTCTCTTTCGTTGCGCTTCTTCCCTGCGGCGGTGCTCAGGTACGCCCCTAGCTTCACTGGCAAGGGCCTCTAGCACAGAGGTGATTAACTCCCCGGGGAAACCAGCACTGGTCAGCCTTTTTTGCTGACCAGTGCTTCCGCAAATATTTTTTTTTTATTACGTTGAAGTGTACGCTACGACTTAGTCGCTGCCAAGACGCTGCAAAAGATTGTTCACGAGTGTGGTTAGTGTTGCGCAAGACTCAGAGACTGAATATTAGCACCGTAATCATCTAACAGTGACTTGAGTCTTATAATAATAATTGTTTTTTTGTGGAAAGGAAATGGCGCAGTATCTGGCTCATATATCGTTGGACACCTGAACCGCGCCGTAAGGGAAGGGATAAAGGAGGGAGTGAAGAAAGAAAGGAAGAAAGAGGTGCCGTAGTGGAGGGCTCCGGAATAATTTAGACCACCTGGGGATCTTTAACGTGCACTGACATCGCACAGCACACGGGCGCCTTGGCGTTTTTCCTCCATAAAAACGCAGCCGCCGCGGTCGGGTCTTAATAATAGTAATAATTGGTTTTTTGGGGGAAAGGAAATGGCGCAGTATCTGTCTCATATATTTTCGGACACCTGAACCGCGCCGTAAGGGAAGGGATAAAGGAGGGAGTGAAAGAAGAAAGGAAGAATAGGTGCCGTAGTGGAGGGCTCCGGAATAATTTCGACCACCTGGGGATCTTTAACGTGCACTGACATCGCACAGCACACGGGCGCCTTAGCGTTTTTCCTCCATAAAAACGCAGCCGCCGCGGTCGGGTTCGAACCCGGGAACTCCGGATCAGTAGTCGAGCGCCCTAACCACTGAGCCACCGCGGCGGGGCTCGGGTCTTATGCAAAACATAATTCTGGGACATTTGCAAACAGGCGGCAGAAACAAATCCATCAATATTAATTTACTGTTCCTTAAGGAATGCATTGTCATCGTATTCATGCGACTGTCAATATCTATTACTACTCGCCAAGTAAACACTCCCACGCAAGGAGGAAGCCACATAGTTAAGCGCGTATGATATTCAGTGATTTTAGATTGCTCCCCACAGGCTGAGGCGTCACAGATTGATCGTCATATTGTTCGTTGAATTTTTATCTCTGAGAAACAATGCGCTTGCGCGGTAGAGAGCACTAGCACTTTCTCCAACAGAAACGTTACTAGGCTCACAATGGGGTGCATTAATCTAGTTTGACCACGCAACATGGGCATTATCTGAACAGTCAAACATTTTCGCAGTTCTCTCGAGTGAAACTTGTTCAGTACTGCGGTGTGACGGGTGCGCAGCAGCCTCCAAGTTTAACAGCAAAAAATGTGAACGCCTTACATGTACTACCAGCAACAAATGAGACATGCAAAAGAGAACTCTTGAAGAACTCTTGAAGAGGAAATGCAAGCAGAAGAACTCTTGAAGAGGAAATGCAAGCAAAGTTGGTTAGCACTTCTCAAGGACAGCCATCGCGCGTTCGAATTGAAATTGCCTCGCTTATAAAGTACCAAGCTTCAGTTCGATTTTGATTTGCTGCAGATAGTACCTCTTTCAAGATCGATTAAAGTAGCGCGAAGAAAGTATTCATACAGTTTGATAATGCATATAGTGGTCACAAAATGGCCCGTTCGGCTGCATTCTCTTTGGCAGCAGTCTTCAAGGTGATTTGAGCGCAAGTATCTATTGGATCCCAAACATATTTGACGAGAACCTAGTTATCTCAAACAGGACGCCTTTTTATCCCAACTAGCGAACACAGTCACTAATATTGCTCAAAGTAGTGGGCTGGGCACAACGTCACCCTTCAATTTCATGCAGGCACATTCCGCCACAACCAGTAAAATCGTTTTCTTTCGCGAGTTTTTAGCGTCGTGTGCAACCCCGGAAATTAAATGAGCCAGCGATCCCCTTCCCATCTCCGGCCGTTAATCTGGCAAAGTATGGAACTTGGGTGCTAAACTTACCATACCCTGAGACACTTTGTACGCACAGCAAGACCAGCTTTTGGGCAGATTGGTGACTTTTTTGAGACATAATAGCAGTGCGAACACCGCAGGAGGAAGGCCGTGTCTGTATACGTGCTCCTTCCTTATGTTGTTGTGGTGATCGCAAAAAGTTGCACAACTTTGTGCATAATTGCAATAAGTGCCCGTCATCCGTTTGCGCTGCAAAACCAGCGAAATTGGCTGCGTTAAGGTAACTGAAGCATTTACGCAGAAGCACATACTTGTCCGAAGACGGAAAGCGAGTCGCGCACGAAAGGGTTGCTCCCCTCGAACCGCTCCGAAGTGATAATAATAATAATTGGTTTTTTGGGGAAAGGAAATGGCGCAGTATCTGTCTCATATATCGTTGGACACCTGAACCGCGCCGTAAAGGAAGGGATAAAGAAGGGAGTGAAAGGAGAAAGGAAGAAGAGGTGCCGTAGTGGAGGGCTCCGGAATAATTTCGACCACCTGGGGATCTTTAACGTGCACTGACATCGCACAGCACACGGGCGCCTTAGCGTTTTTCCTCCATAAAAACGCAGCCGCCGCGGTCGGGTTCGAACCCGGGAACTCCGGATCAGTAGTCGAGCGCCCTAACCACTGAGCCACCGCGGCGGGGCCTCCGAAGTGAGCGAGCATCGATTTCCTGCTGAAGGGATCTGGTGGACAAATCTTACCCAGATGGCGCAAATCTCAGGCTCTAGCGGTTCTCCACACCTCTTTGTTGTTGAATTTGCCCGCTGCTTTCGTCCAGGCGTAAGCTCCTAAACGCGCTGGTGTTGCCGAGCAAGACCGTTGCAGAGTCAGGAAATCTTGAGTTACGCTAACAAATGCAGTAAGGTAAAAATTAGTGCGAAACTGCAAGGAGCGAAATCTTGGCTCTTTAAAGAAGCACGCACTAAAAGAATAATCGTTGATAAGCCACAAAACTAGTTCGAATGCAGAAAGCAGGAGCCTTCGGCTCGTTTAATTTGAACGAAACAAACAAACAAAAAACCAAGTTTAAAGAAACTGCACAACAGCAGAAAAGAAGCACGCAAAACAAAGCACTGCTGCACATATGACACGTAAGGAAATGCGCGCCCAAAACAAGCGTTCCGGATCGCGCAAGAGGCGCCAGGAATGTGTATACTCTGTAACGCAATAGGTGCTCTTTAAATGCGCATGCATTAGTGCAGCAACTGATATTAAGGCCACACTTCCCGTTTCTGTGACCTCAACCTCGGTGGCGGAGTGGCGCACTGGCTGAAACGCGATAAGGTGATTGGTCCGACCACAGTGACGTCAAGAGTTAAGTAATGACAACGCGCTGCGTTGATTGGTCCGCCCACCATGACATCACTGAGGTCGATTCATCTAGGCTTTCCTCCAAAAACTGTAGAGAGGTTCTGTGATTCGCGTTCTCCCCTCCGGGCAGGTTCGTTAGTCACGCGGTCCAGAGAGCAACCACCAGGGCAGCTAGGAACACCATAACACAACATCAAAAGTGTCAAGCAGCAAGAAGAAAGGAGACAGTAAAAAAACACAGGACGGTAGCTGAGTGCCTGCCCACTTTTTCTCTCCTTCCTCTCATCTGGAGAGTGTGTTTCCTTCTCTCCACCCGTTGCCTCACACCCTCTATTTTCGTCCTCTCTCCTAAAAGCGTCCTCCTTTCTCCACTGGCACTGCGGCCGCCGACGCAGGCGCAAATCTCAGGAACTAACTATAATAAGAGCTAACGCTGTAAAATATATACACAATGTTATTCGCTTCCGCGAACAGCTGTCGATGAACCCCATGTTGCACAGGCGTGCTAACCGTCCTATGAGTTTTGTTTGCTGCACGAGCACTTGAGGCATTAGGGCCCTCAAGGAGCTAGTGCAAAGTGTTGTACATGTCCGCCGCGAGCGCCTCGGGGTGCTTTCTCAGGAGGCTGTCAGCCACGCTGCGCGAATGACGACCACCAGGAGCGACAGACATGCGCACTCAACGCAGGGCGACTCGAAGGCAGCAAACAGCGCCGCTCTGGGTCCCACGGGGCTTCTGCTGACGCTGTCAACACGACGCTGACGGACAGGGCACATTAAAACGAATCCGAAACATTTGCTGCTCCATCGAAAACGAAGCGCCAGGATTAACACGGCCACTTACGAAAAGTGAAAAAATGGCTGCCACGCCAAAGATGACCCTGTCGGAAGGTTCATGGCTGGCAACGCTGCATCGATGGGAAAGCGCGCCGCATAGTCCAAGCGGATATGCTGCTTTGCGTGGGCATCCGTCTTCGCTCAGCACTTCGTTTGCGCTGCCCACCGCGGTCGCTCAGTGGTTGGTTAGCCCGCTCGGCAGCTGAGGCCGCGTTTCGATCGAGCTTAAATGCAAAAGAAGGATGTGCGGTGTAAGCGGAGGTCCACATTGGCCCTCCAAAGCGGAATTTTTTGCTCTCCTCCTTCTTTCACTCCTTCGTGGGCTCTTCCCCTCCGGCGCGGTTCAGGTGCCCACCGAGAAGTTGTTACAAGTGCTCCGGCTGACTTTTCCTGGTAACTCGCCTCCGCTGCTGACATCTGCGCGTGATCGGGCCCTTGCGCTGTTCGCAACCCTTCGTAGCTGCTTTACACTGGCTTCCGCGCCTGCCACCTTCATTTCTTCTCCCGGGACGCCCATCAAGTGAGGGCGCCTTTCCTCCTCTCACTCCGTCGCTGGCGCGACAAGAAGGGCTTACTCGGAGCGGCATATCCCAGCTAACCCTGGTTCAAGGTATACGCTATACTGACACAATATGGAAAGCCTACACTCCCGGACAAGATCTGCCCTGAATGCAACAAAAGGCTATTCTAGTGCCATACTGAAGTGTTCGGCCTAGAGTGAGAGCTTGCTCCGAAAGGCCAAGCGCCGAAGAGATGGTAAGCTTCACTTTCGCTGGCTGCCGCCCATCAAGAAGACAGAAATGGGCCAGCATCACTTAAATCAATGCAACGGAAAGTTGACCTACTTGTTACTGGTTCTCTCGAGCGCAACAAGAGGAAGAAGGAGTGCCATTGCACGACACGTTGCAGGTGGCGACGGGGCTAGGTGTGTGAAGTAATGCGCAAATGTATCGGAACAAAAGTGCGAGCATGTGAGCAAGTCTGCGCGCGGTTAGTGAAGTACATAGCATCCTAACCGCTGAGAGCTCCGTTATGTGATGAAACAGGCTCTTTTGTGGTTATCACAGAACGCATTTATGTCGAGAAGGCATCGGCGGCTGTAACGGCCTGCAAGCCTAAATTTACCAAGAAGCGAGCCGTTTATTTGCTCAAGAAGTGTAACATCGAAGCCGTGTAAGCGAAGATGAAGGATGCGAGACATTTGAACCCCGATTTGTGTTTCACTGCCACGACACATCAAAAATGGATCCCATTTCGCGCACTCGTCTCGGAAAAGCACCCGTGGCAGCATGAAATTTCAGCGTTTCTACAAAAGGATCTCAGGTCCCTCAACGTCGTTAACCTCTTCCTGATAGCGAATCGTGACGATTCTACTGGAGCACAACCCGCAAAGGAGCACAGCACTGGGCGTCCAGATGGACGACATGTATCCCGCCTACGATAGACTGATCGAGTGCATCACGCAGTTCATCACCGAGGACGACGATGATCTCGCATTCAGCAGCGCCTCTGGGATTTTGCTCGAAAGACTCTTGGGGCTTCTTTTCTCCTCTTATCTTACATCAATCTTTCGGTGCTGAAACAAGATTTACGTAGGGGGTATTCATGCCATCCAGGATCTCCCCCGTCCGCAGCGACATATAGTTCGGAAGAATAAATAGGACGATCGAGTCAGACCTATAATGCACAATGGTGTATATCATAATTTTCCGCTAGGTTGCCGCTGTGCGCGAATCTGGCCACATGAGATCAACAATAGACATTTTGGTGACAATACTCATCCTCCGCAATAGAATTGCCGAAAGATAACCGGTTTCTTGAGTTCAAGTCACGTGTGCTGGCAATCGCCCCAACCGTTTTCACGTTTCGGTATCAGCGCCGCGTGTCGTCTTTCTGCTCTCGACATGCAGAGCGCGTCATTTAGCCCCGCACCTCGTGCGTTTCAGTGTCGGCTTTTCCTCATAAAGAGATAACACTTTTACAGCTTCGCTCCGCCGGAGATCACTGGTGCAGAAATGCAGTGTGGCCACATCTTCAGCGAGGAAACGCTGTGCTGCACGTGAATGTATACTCTGGATGACTGCGCTGCTTTATTAGCGCTCTTAACGTGACAGAGAGAGAGAAACAACTTTATAGCCATAGAATGCCGGGATTAAAGGCAGGTGGGCCTGGTGCGGACCTCAGGTGGGGGAGACTTCCTCAGTCCACAAAACGAGTGCCAGTCGGATGGTCTTGTCTGGCCTTCTCAGGAGTTGGCTCCATCCCTCCTCGGAGAGAGCAGGTTTCGCGTGCAAATCCAGAGGATATATGCGCTTTGGTGGCGATTTCTCCCTGGTTACAATTCTGGCAGGCGGGGTCGTATTCCCCGTCTGTGATGAGTATAGTCTAGAATGGTTAAGGATTGAATGTGTCTGTAACCTGCGGAGCATGGTGGCTTGCGCTCGATTTAAGTCAGGGTGAGGAGGAGGGATATGGCATCTTATCTCTCTGTAGAGGTTAGCAATTTCGGCAAAAGTATGGGGAGCCCCGGAGTTGAGTTTTCCCTTCAGGTGGCATTGATAGGAAACACCTTGTTGATGATGAAATTGGGGTTTCTTGATGACTTGGTGGTTCTAACTCGCAAACATTCACGTTACTCGATGAAAGGAGGTCAACTATTTATTTACCACATTAATAAAACAAGCAAAAACGAGCAACGACAAAACTAGAGTCACTAAATAAAGACTTAGAGTACCGGCACTCTTTTCTCCTATTGTTCTGTGCCGCCGCCACGGTCATTGGTCAGTTTGCATGACGTGATATTTGTTTACACTGCGACGGTTCATGGGGGCTGCCATTTTGTGGCTTATGCGTTTTCAGTCGGGCAACTGTGGTAGTCCTACTGCTGCGACGCTGCGAGTGCTGCCGGTGACCGACTCAGTCGCCAGGGATTCCGCGCCTCGCAGCATTTCAGCTGCACAAGAGCATACGAGGATGCCGTTTTGCTGCGTTGTTGGCTGCTTCCACTCGCAGAATGATGGAAAACGCTTACCGTTTGCATCTGAGCGGCTCCATGCCGTACGGCTACGATCCCCGCCGCCGCGCAGGGTGGCTAACAGCGTTGTTTACAAAATGACCGGGCCAAAGTTAGCGGCGAGGTCGCCGAACCGGCAATCTGGCAACAATGATAAACAACAAAATGGCCGCCGCTGCTTACCGCCGTGCTGCAGTGACGGTACTCTAAGTCTTTATTTAGTGACTCTAGACAAAACTATTTACAACGTGACTAAATCGTTGATCAAACGAATTCAGCCCCAGTTCAACCCACAGCGGTTACTTTTAACCCCTCTATCTCCAACCTTAGTGCGGCAGCAACCAATGAGCTAGCAAGTGACTCTCCTCACCAATCAATGGTTAGGGAAAGGGAAATAAGGTTTCCGCCAACTACTTGCAGATTGGGGAAAGAATATCGACTAAACATTTGTCTGGGAAAGGAAAGCCAAAACTCTGCAATTCCCTCGACCAGCCAAACATTTGGGAAATGAGAGATTGCTAGCAAACACAAACAGCACAAACATCCCTACTACTCCCCGCTGCACAGAAGTTACTACATTCCTAACCTTGACATCTGTCTTCTCTTTCGCACACGTGCATGCGAGACAAACGGTTGCCGAAGGAACTATCACTTAAGACGCTTGGTTCTTTACAGAAAAAGAAAAAAACAGAAGTCAAGGTAATAAGCGCTTCACGGTCGCTTGGTCCTACGAGGTACCTCTCCCGTATGCCCGAAGCCTCAGAAACCCCTTGGCGCCGCACACATGTCGACCACCGTGCCTGCCTGAGCTTCTTCAAAACGGGTTATGCCCTTGACGGCGCGATGAACACAACAACATCCGCGTCAAGAAGGAGAGACGGGGACGGAACGGGTCCCTTTGTTGGCGACACGCTGACCACACTACAGCCGCCGCCGAGCCCCAGTCGGGCGTCCCTCGGAGGCAAAGTGGCTCCACAAACGCGGCGTTCCTCGCGACCAAGAATCTGAACGGCGCCACGCAAATTGCAGCGAACTTCACACTCGACAAGAGCGTCTGGATCCCTGGACCCGGCCTCCCGGTTGGTTAGGCCTCGGGCTAGTCGGCCGACACCTTTGTTTGCGGAGTTTCCCGCGTGGCCGGGTACCCAGACTTGGTTGATCTTATGGCTGGGGTCGCAGCCGGGAAGGATGCGTGCAGCACGGTGTCAAAGCCTGCCGAGTAGTTTGACAGCAATGTAACAGTAATTTTACTAAGGTGACAGTTTAGACTTCTTTTTTTTCATCGGAATGCAAACTGCAGCGGGAGCGGTGTATGATAGACGAAGTAGTAAGAAACGTAGAACACAGCCTCCGAAGGTCACGGCGAAGGCAAAATCTATAAGCGTCCCCGACCGCATACTCTACAGCCGAGGCCTATAAACAACGGCGACGTAGCACACCTGTGACGCGTAGCGGGGAAGCCAACGTCATCCCTTTGCATCTGCCCTCATACCGTTAGAAAGCACTTTGTCTTTTGGCGATAAATGTGAACGCGCTTAGCGGCTAACAAAGCGCCTTCTAGTGGCACAACTGTATTTTCCGTGACCGAAGCTAATGCTGCGCCGTAGACGGCAGGTAAACCTGCCACCAGTCTTGTACAAGTAATTTTTTGTAACAAATTACAGTCTTTGAATTTGTAATGAATTATTACTTCACGTAAGCTGTAGCGTTTTCGGAAATCCAATTATTATTTTTTTTGCTGTATATTACTAGTCGACTCTTAGATTTCGTTTTCAAAAAGAAGTTGTAACTAACCCTCCGCGGTTAGGGCGCTCGGCTACTGATCCGGAGTACCCGGATTCGATCCCGATCGCGGTGGCCGCGTTTCGATGGAGGCGAAACGCTAAGGCGCCCGTGTGCTGTGCGATGTCAGTGCACGTTAAAGATCCCCAGCTGGTCGAAATTATTCCGGAGCACTCCACTACGACACCTCTTTCTTCCTTTCTTCTTTCAATCCCTCCTTTACGCCTTCCCTTACGGCGCGGTTCAGGTGACCGCCGAAGAGCGAGACAGATACTGCGCCATTTCCTTTCCCTCAAAACTAATTTTCAATTTTCAAGTTGTAACCAGTGGTATAACTTCGACAACGTGAACTCTGTGGCAAACACAAATGTAGCACGAAATTCCTTCCTGTTAGAGCAGCCACGGTCGAGCTGCAGGAAAGCCGCGCGTATGAGGGCGTCTGCATTTGCAAACCCGATTGAGCGGATTGCTTGAGGTAATGGGACCCCGTAGAATATCTGTTACGGGTCCCAATTGGATTTATTGTTCAAGAGATTACGATTCGATGGTTCCCTTTGCTCAACTAGTGGCCTGGAATTGTGAACGCCTTTTCAAGCATGTCTGTTTGATTGTTAATTATACGGAGCCGGCTCCCTAGGGGGTGTGTGTGTGTGTGTGTGTGTGTGTGTGTGTGTGTGTGTGTGTGTGTGCGTGTGCGTGTGCGTGTGCGTGTGTGTGTGTGTGTGTGTGTGTGTGTGTGTGTGTGTGTGTGTGTGTGTGTGTGTGTGTGTGTGTGTGTGTGTGTGTGTGTGTGTGTGTGTGTGCACACGTTCTGTGCGGATCTGATTGTACACAATAAACTTCTCTTTGTGGACTTACCTTTGGAAATGAGGCGGAGAGTTTGAAGGTTGCTTCACTTCCGCCACCGGTTGGCCCGGTATTGCACTGCCTCCTGGATCGGCCTTGGTCTTTATACCGCGCGTCTGTACTATCCTTTCTTTGTATCCCATCTTTAAACTCTCCTACTATCTGCACGTGGTAGCGACTGTGGCTCGGCTTGAGCCAGTGGGCAGGCCTGTGCACTTTCTTTCTTCCTGGCAACAACAGACAGACAGATTCCACTGTTGCGAACGTTATGTTTCGTAGAACGACGGTTTTCCGTGCGTCGACCTCTGAGACCAATTCCTCGCTTTTGCGGAAACGTGCGGACTTATTTACGACCGTCTGCGCCCTTCGAGGAGGGCGCCCCTCTACTGCGTGCCAGCCGCTCTCCCTGGAGAGAGCATCGCTCAGCGCCTGAGCCCTCGAGTGGCGAGAGGGGATGTGTCGAGACAACCACGAAGGTGCCTGTCGCAAAACGAACCTCGTACGCATCGAACCTTTTCTGCAAGCTCTCTTTTTACCCAGCAATAAATTCAGTTATTCCACGTTCAATTAATTGTTGGCGCGGTTGGTGATTTTTCAACGAACGTCAACGTATTCGCGACAGTCACCGTGTTCCGCGCTTCGCATTCCCCGCTGACGGCACAACGACATGCCAGTCTTCGTATGCTAAACAACGCACTTTCATGTGGCGCGTACTACATTGCGATACTGTTCAGCGTCGCTACTCTTGTGTGTGCACAATGAAAAGAGCGAAAAATGCCGAAGGAAACTTGGAGAAACTACTGCAGCTGAAGTAAACGATATATGTACTGCGACGGACTATAGATGAAGCAAGCAGCACAAATTTATCTACAGAGTAAGTTAGTGCTAAGCCAAAAAAAAAGGATGAAAAATAGCATAATATTAAACGACTACTTCTCTGTAATTGTTCAGTTACATTCCAGGGGCTCTAATTCACCACTGTATTCAGTTACACGCAGTACTTGTAGGTGTAATCGGTTATTTGTTCTCTGTAACGTGTGCAAGAATTCCGGCCACAACTGAGCCCCGTGAAAGTTACGTTATCCCATAGCTACTGTGGAGGATGCCGCTGGATGTGGAGCGGCATGACAACAACGCTTGCCTGCATTTTTATGCAGGCCTGCATTTTTATGCAGTTAACTCTTTTTGTATAGACAAGAATGTTTCCCATTGCTTTACTACGGAAGTCGTAACTAATCCATGTGCGCGAAGGACAAACTTTATAGCATAAAGATTTTGGTACACAGCGGAATAATTGAACATCGCCTTACAATATTCCACAGTTACCTAACAATTTTTAAAAAATTCAGGCGGGCATTTTGTTGACCTAAAGTGCGGTGAGGCGAAAGCCTTTAACGCGGTGTTGCTGCTTGTGTCAGTGATGTGTGATGTTGGTTAGAGAGTATACACAATTGTTTCTGAATCCTAAATGCTGGAGACACTGGAGGGCGTTTGGGCGGGATTCGTCTTATTTGACGCCTTTCCGCGAACACTCTCCAAAGTCCTTACGCTAGACAAAAATTATTGTGGGACTGTAAAAAGAATGAAAAATAAAGTGTTCCTGCTCGTGCCATTAGCGCGCTCGGCTGCGGTACGGAAGGATGGTTGTTCGAATCCAATCGTGCACAAGGATTTTTTTTTCTTATCGAGTTAATTTAGTCATCGGTGGGATATGACTTGAGGCCGGACATGACCTGAGACCGGACAAGGTCATGGCCGCAAGTGTGAGCCATTAAAGGTTTTCGCCTTAAAATTAATGCCCCTGGACTTATCGCCAGTGTCAGAATTGATATCGCTCGCACGAAACTGCTTGCAACAGCCCCAACAATGGGCGCTGAAGGCCTCTTTCAGTGTAGCGCATCTCGAGGAAGACAGAGAAAATATAGTACGAAGTCTGAATCCGTCATGACGCCATATAAAAGAGTCTTGGCACTGTTGTCACGACGCACCATATAGCCTGCTTTTCCTGCACTACACCTGCACTTTACGTCCGTGTAAACATGAACCTTGTTTCAGCCGCGTAGAGGTCAGTTGAGGGACGAGCCCCACGAATTCTGGCTTAGTTGTGTCTAAGGGACTGGAGATGTGCCTCCGTCGCTGAAGAGATTGTGTTGTATAGTAGAACTGAAAGGAATTTATTTAAAATGCATCCACCCTCAGGGTCAGATGAAACGCTAACAGCACAGTTGAAACGTGAACGCAAGATGACGAAAATTGATGCTGTCGTGGAAAAGGCGCTGTCTGATAACGCACCGCGCCACCGTAGTGAAAATCAAGTCCTGCTAGTCATCGATTACAATATCATTTTTCCCTCCACGCTTCGGCTTTCGTGTTCGAAGCACATACACCCAAGAAAGGAGGACAAAAGGCGCAATGCCTGACAAAGGCCTTCCTCCCGCGTGAAGAAAGAAAGAGGGGAACAGTTTGTTGCTGGAGACACGCAGCGGATGGGCTGACGCAACAAGTGCGGTCAGCACCAACAACATCGAATTTCCCATGGGACCAGACTTTGAGCAACAACTTTTGGCGCAGAGCTTTGCTTTGGACACCTTACCATCGCCTGCTAACGCGAGAGCAGGCCTCACTCTTACACTGGTCGGCATGGCTGCACATAATCTGCCGTGTCGCGCCCCCTCTATGCTTGATTTGGGCTGATCTGCAGAAATTTCCTTTTGTCTTTGCGTGATCAGTGCTGTGTAAACTGAAAAGGTAAGAAGTGCACCGGCCCAGCATCGTTCGGTATCCGAAAACTGAAAGCCGCATTGTAGAAAGACTGCTCCTGGAGTGGGTTACGAAATTTCGCAGGCTGGTTGGCTCAAAGGCAGCGGACGGGGCAATTTGAGACACACAGTAGGACGAAGAGCAAAACGAAAAAAGCGCTGCCTAGTTAATTTGCGCGACATCATGTGCAAGAACATAGGTGACTCCAAAGAGAATCACAACATGCGCGCCGAGAACAATGAACAAAAGAAAACAAATGCTAAGTATAAGAGGAAGAAAACGATTAAGCTTCCCCCGGAAGTCACCGCTTTTTGCGCATCCAGCCTCGATTATTCGTTGCCTATCTTTCACGATTCCTTGCAACCACTGCGATGTCACTACACCAGAGCACGCACTGATTCTTCTGCATATTTGCTTGTTCAATGTCTCCGCAGTGAATGCCCGGGTGACCAGAATTTACTTGTGAAACTTTCCAACCGTGTTCTTTTAACCTTTCATTAGGACACCATCCAGACTGCCCCACATATTGGTCACAGCAGGACAGCGGAGTGCAATGAAGCACAGCCTCAGCACAAGCGATGAAGCACTGTTTGTGTTTCGTGGTTCCCTTAGTCTGCTTGCAATTTTTGTTAACAGCTCGGTACAAGCCAGTTACACGATCAAGCACCGAGAACACAACATCGGCGCCTGCTATTTTTCCAAATTTTTCTAGGATGTGCGCGGTGCCACGCAGATAAGGAATCACCGAGACACGTTTGCGACACGTGTCTTGATTCCAAGTCGTCGCACGTCTTCCTTAGGGTAGACTCAGTCACGGATGTCACAAGTTCCGGTGGGTAGCCGGACAAAAGCAGCGTTTTCACCTTGTCTACATAACCCGCCGCGTTAACTCAGTGGTTAGGGCGCTCGACTACTGATCCGGAGTTCCCGGGTTCGAACCCGACCGCGGCGGATGCGTTTTTATGGAGGAAAAACGCTAAGGCACCCGTGTGCTGTGCGATGTCAGCGCACGCTAAAGATCCCCAGGTAGTCGAAATTATTCCAAAGCCCTCCACTACGGCACCTATCTCTTCCTTTCTTCTTTCACTACCTCCTTTATCCCTTCCCTTACGGCGCGGTTCAGGTGTCCAACGATATATGAGACAGATACTGCGCCTTTTCCTTTCCCCCAAAACTAATTATTACTATTATCACCTTGTCTACAAAGCTGGAATGCAGCCTATTTCGTTAGTGAGCGTCTGAAGCATGACAGAATGATACCTGCTTGGATATTGAAAGACGCCAGTTCCATCCGGGAAGCGGAGGTCGAATTTCGATGGAGGCGAAATGCTAGAGGCCCGTGCACTGTGCGATGTCAGTGCACGTTAAAGAATCCCATGTGGTCGACATTTCCGGAGCCTTTCACAACGGCGTCCTTCATAGCATGAGTCGGTTTTGGACGTTAAATCCCCATAAAACCTCTTTTCATTTTTTTTTTTAAGGACATGGTCCAAACAGCAGCAGTGCCTTATCTGCGTATTCTGGTAATATTTTGACCCTTGCGCTAGTTTTAAATGTACCAAGTGAAGAAATCTACAGTAATTATATCCGATGATTTGGAGTGCTTCCCATAATCAAAAAGAAAGGCCGTAGTGGCGACTTATAACGAGCCGCGGCTACAGTTGTAAGGGCGTTCCTCTGTGACACCACCAGCTCGACGGCACTATAGTAGCCGTATATTGTCTCCCCAGTCTAAGCAGTAACAGGACTTAAAATCAGTGTCAAATGTGGTAAGCTGCGCCAAATGAAAGCTTTTGTTTCCGTACGCGGCACATACCGTTCAGTGTCCGAGCAACTTTAGGTGCCAGTTTCTTATTGTGACCGTCGCAGGGAATAAATCCGCCCGGGGCCTTCAAAAACCTAATAGTACCTTTACACAGTCGCTGGGAAGGTTAGGATGACTAGTTGAAATACGTCTCGCGTTTCCAGACCTTAAATGTGCACTCAAAAGGAACCAGAACTCGTCTTTTTACCGCGGGAACTCTTTATATACGTTCCGGGCATTCTTAGAAACTTCGAATTATTGCTCTGTACGGCCGATTTCCCTAATTAAATCACTATAAACGTCCCGGCTCCCGCCTTTTTTTGAACTGAACGCGGTAGGTAGGCGGAGTCAACCAACGCGTGGAGTGCTTTTCAGCCAGTCCAGTGGCGGCTTGGCTTTCGCTTTTATTTTTTTTTTTAGGTTTCAGTGAATAAACATTTTCAGTCACAGACAATATAGCCGCAAATTACGCCGACGGAAATAAAAATACACGTGGACTCTTTGATTTACGTATCACTCCGCCGATGGCATAGCAGCAAGCCGCCACGGTACTGGCTGACCTGTTGGTTGACTCCTCCTACCTACCGCGTTGAGTTCAAAAATAAAAAAAAAGCGGGAGCCGGGATGTTTAATCTGATTTAATTAGGGCAGTCCGCCGCACATGACAATATTTCGAAGTTTCTAAGAATGCCCGGAAAGTGCAGATAGAGTTCCCGCGGTAAAAAGACGAGTTCAGATTCCTCTTGAGTGCACCTTTAACTATTCAGCCTTCATTTCATCCCGGTTTTCTACGAAGTAGCCTATAGAAGGCCATATGTGCAATTTGCCTAATGCATTGGTTGCTTCCATTGGTTAAGTAGGTCACGGTAAGTTTTGAATGAAAAAGGTTCCGCGTAGTCAACATATTCTTCCTCACTGAGTACGCGTGCGTGTGTACAGGCATGCATGTATGTACCGATTCTGCTGCGGCGGAAGACTAATCGGGTGCCTTCGATTGCGGAGAGTTGAAACGCCTTCATCCTAAGGAGTATTCATGAGAGTTGGGTGCACTGTCTGCGTTAGTGTCGTCGTTTGTGCTTTGTTAGTGCCACCAGGGCTGCCTCACTACTCGTTAGAAGGCACGTTGGCGCAAGGAAGAAAGGGTAAATGCACCGGCCTTGTCCTGAAAGCAAACAAGATGTGCCTGAGCGCGTCTCAAGTCACAGTGGAAGGGAGACGAGCCTAGCGCAGTTTGCTTCATGGAGTGGCGCTACCGTCCGTTAGGGTTATTATTTAAAAACGGTACACGATAAAAAAAAAGACTTTATTTTTAATAATGGTACCCGGTAAAAAATAAGCAAAAATTTCAATTCGAATCATGGCGCGCCATAAAGAGCGCTTATTTTGAATAACGTTCGGTATGAGCGGCGGGCGGGGAATTACGGGAATATCAAGTCCACGTGATATGAAAACATATGAAAAGCCATCCGCTTCTGCATATGTTTTCCGTGTGTTTCCCACAATAGTTTCCTACATCTTCCATATGAGTTCCACGATGTGCATGACGTCGAGTGGCGGCATTTCGACGCAGGCGAAATGCGAAAACGGCCGCGTGCTGTGTAAGGAAGGTGCTGTGCAATGCCTCCTCTACGGCTTCTCCCACAGCTCATGTTTCGCGACACTAAGCCTCACGTCTCACGGGTCATAGAGAGTCCATCCGAATTTCGATTTTCCACTTGCATTGTCCGCATAGCCCCTATACACACCGCATATTCCATTACGGCCTCAAAATGCGCTATACGGAAAGAATCACGGGAATTCTTAAATGAAACGTTTCAGCAGGATTAAAAAACATAAAACTGAGTAAGGGACAGGACATAGGAGAGAAGCAAACAGAACGAGCTCGTCCCCGGCTCAGTTGTATATTCTGTAATCATGTACTATCCCCCCCCCCCCCCCCCCCCCCCCCCGTCGCTCAGTGTTGGAATTCGTTCGAGCAGGGTTGCCTACAGGCGGTCACCTACCTCTAGGTCCTTACACATCCTTCGGCCGTGCGGTCTGGGGTCGACGAAGGCGTGCGGAGGGAGCGAGCGTACGAGGAGCTCCGCCGACTCTGCCAGCCGTCGGATCTGGGCCTCGACCAGCACGGGCGTCGGCGGCGTCAGGGGCCGCCCGGCCGATTCCGACGCCTCCCCGCCGGAGCCCAGAAGTCCCTGCGCCGCCGCCGCAACAAGCTCACGATAAGCTACACGGTAGATTGCAGTGCTGCATCGTATGCGTGAACACTGTGTCATCGAGCAATCTCCCATCCGCGTGCGAGCCTCGCCTCCGCAACACTATACGCCTTAACGGCGCTTAAACAGCGAAACTAATCTCGCGTTGCTCAAGTTTGTTTTGTTTTTCCACACTCGTCCTGCACCTTGCACTCTTTTCATCAGAGCTAAGCGGTGCTTGCCACGTCGATTTCTACTCAGCCACAACCGGAAGGCTGCTCTTCAGCTAGGCTGCAGGGTGGGCAAAAGCGACATTCAATTCCTGGTGCTTTTGCCAATGGCTCGTGGATAACTGTGATCCGCGCCTATGCCTGTACCCGCGGCATATAAAAGTGCGTCCATACGAGAGACTTGCTCAGTTCGTCTCAACCCACCCTAATACCCTCTTTACACGGGCAGCCTTAACTACGGTTAAGCTTAACTGCAGTTAAAGCGTTTAACCGCGGTTAGAGTTAACTGCAGTTCGCCGCGCTTACACACAGTTTAGCCATCTCGGTTAGTGCGACGGAACAGATCATGTGATATTCGCCTCATTGAAGTTAAAACGTCGCCCACTGAGGCGTATTATTAAACAGGGCTACGTTGAAAAGAACACATAAGAGGAAAAACGTTGTTTCTTGAGCTAAGGCCGGCTTAAAAATTTTTTCTTTGTGGTTGTGGTTGTCGTTAGACGAAATCTAAAAACAAGTTCTAAACAATGATCACAGTCGACTTCGTAGCCGACTGCGCGTTCTACTTTGGCTACTTCAGCCTCTTTTCCCCGTGACTGCTCGCTGCGACGCATCACTGCTCACTGCTTTCGTTGTTTATTTTCATGGCTTTCTCTTTGCAGTGAGTGCTGTGCTTGTGTAGTTAAGATCCTTGGACGTCTTGCGTGTCAAGCCTATGTTGGCCCTTAGCAGGCCTGTCGTGAACGAGGGCGACGCTCAATTTTGGGCTGCGCTCGTGGCGCATCAAGCAGCGCTACAACGCCTGCGCGTACAGATGCTCGCGCTGAGCGCTGAAATTGTCATGCTGGAAGAGACGAGGAGGTGACACCGGGGGCGGCCGAAGCTCTTTTTGTTGCCGGCGGCGCACCTGTCCGTCCGTGAGCGAAATCTGTCGGCGTACCCGCGCCCAGACTCATGGTACGAGACCACGATTCCGCACCTTCCGGACAGCGGACTCCGGGAAAGCTTTCGGATCAACCGCGGCACATTCCGGTACACGGTGGCTGTTTGTGGAAGCATGAGCCGGCAAGATACCAACATGCGGAAAACTATTCCGCTGGTGAAACGCGTGGCGATCGGCTTGTACCGCCTCGCAGCATCAGCAGTTGAGCGGACTGCTGCCAGCTTGTTTGGCGTGAGCACTGCGTCAGTTAATTTAATATTTCACGAATTTTGAAGCGTGGTTGTGGAGCAGTTGGAAGCACGATTTGTGCATTTCCCAACACCAGCTGAGCTTCACGAGCACATGTGTAATTTCACAGCACTCTGTGGTTTCCCTCAAGGTGTCGGTGCAGTGGATGGCTGTCATATCGAGGTGTGCCCCCCAAAGCAAGAAGCTGCTGAATAATACAATTTTAAGGGGTGGTACAATGTCACTCTACTTGCTGTCGTCGACCACACATACAGTTTCCTATGCGTGAATGTTGGGAGCCCTGGTAGGGACAATGACCCGGCACTGTTTCAGAAGTCTCGACTGCCAGCTACTCTGGCTAATGAGCTGTTCTGACAAGAAAGATAGCTCATTGAAGGTGTGGGATTTGGCACAATTCTTCTTGGTGATCAAGCTTTCCCCTTGCAGACGCACCTGATGAAGCTGTACCCCTTCCAGGTGCCTCTGGGTCCCCCTCACAGACCTTTAACTACCGGCTGCCGAGTGCCAGACGTGTTGTCGAAAATGCTTTTGGACTTGTCAAGGCATGCTTTAGAATGGTGTTGAAAGGCCTTGAGTGTGACACCCACAATGTCAGTTATGTGATCCGTGCTGCTTGTGTGCTGTACAACATTTGTGAGCAGCTCAGTGACCGCTGTGATTCAAGCTAGTTTGGTGTGGTGCAGAGCGCTGATGAAAGGCGGCCTCAGCCGGTGTGCACAAGCAACCGGGAAGAGACGACAGGTGCGGCCATCAGGACGCCCTGGCCAAGCACCTTGCCTTGAGCTAGAACCCAGTTCATGGGAAACTCAAGAGCAGCTCAGAAGGGCACTTTTACCAAGAGGGAACAGCCCTGAACAGAGCTACACACACATTATTGAAGGAGCAGACACTGGGATCGGCTCACCTTAAATGGCTACCATTGCACACACATGATGCATACTCCCTACTGGGGTGAAGGTTATGAGGGTTACAACTAGTGTAATCTTCGTAACCTACGTGCTCTTCATAAAATAGGTTTGGTTTATAGAGGTTAACGTTCAAAAGCAGCTTGGGCTATGAGTGATGCCGTAGTGAAGGGCTGCAGAATTTTCGACCACATGGGGATCATTAACATGCACTGACACTGCACAGTACACAAATGTCTTGCTTTACACCTCCATTGAAAAGCCGCCGTCGTGGCCAGGCTTTCAGAAAATAGTCTTGCATTATATAGCTAATCTTAATTATTGGTTCTTGTTAAACTACAAAACGAAGTGGTTTGCACCAACTACTAGTACTCCTTATGACAAGCAAACCTTCACCTACATGCAACAATCTCTAATGATCTAATAATGAAGATTTCATTACTTCCTGTAAACAAATTTATTTCTTCAAACAGTTTTGCTCACAGACGATAGTAAAATGCCAGCATGAGTTTTCAATTTTTATATGATTCATTCTTGTTGAGCACTGCTGTTTATGTTGCTGTTTCATTGCCATTGTACTACCTTTTTCATTGTTGTGTTTGTGTCACATGGTCTCCGTATTGGCAGCTATTCTATCACTTGCTGTTTGCTTATAATTTTCGTGTATAACTGGCCGTCGTCTTGCCACGTTGCCAATCAGCAACTTGTTGGTACCTTGTCAAGTAGTACAAGCTTTTAGTGTAGTCGAGGGTTCGACGGCATACCGTCTGGTCAGGAATCATGGCTTGATGAGGTTCACTGGTCACTGACCAAGGTCAACAAGAAATGACGTTTCTGGAGCGCTACGGCTCCCTTGTGATGAGGTTCACTGGCCACTGACCAAGGTCAACAAGAAATGACGTTTCGGGAGCGCTACGGCTCCCTTGTGAAGGGAGCCGTAGCGCTCCCGAAACGTCATTTTTTGTTGACCTTGGTCAGTGACCAGTGAACCTCATCAAGACAAGCTTTTAGTTTTGTACTCCTACTTCTGAAAGCAGAAGTACTTGCTGAGGCGTTAGTTGGTTTATCATAAAGTTGAATGGCACAAAGGAACAAAAAGGAAGACACAGCAGTGGCGCTTTTTCTGTCTCTGTGTCTTCCTGTGTTTGTTCCGTTGCACCATTCAACTTTATTCTGAAAGCAGTATAGTGAATGAAATGAATTCACTATATAGACCTTTCCAATAAGGTCTCCCTGGGTATCACCATATTTTTAAGCTAGGCTGTTGCATGCACCTGATGCTAGCCCAATGGAAGCGGATACCTCTGACCAAAAAAGTTGTTGGTACTTGCAGTCATATTACAGTGAACATTTTGTACCTAGTCGAAGATTAAGCAATAGTTGCGAGAAATTTTTTCCTTTTGCTCATGAAGGTAACGAAATCATGTCGGTCACAGGTGGAAGCTTCATATTTTTGCACACATAATCCACACACAAAGCAAACACAAAAATGTGACGTAAATGTGACCGAATAATGAGAGCTGTAAAAGACTTACAGTGTGATAAATTTCATTACATTCCCATCCCAACTCGTTAAACCAAAGTACGCTTTCTGTGAACAATTTTGTCATTATTATTTTGCTGTTGTCAAAATTCCCCACTGTTCTGTAACTTGCCCGCCCTGCCCCCCCCCCCCCCCCCACCTAAAAAAAAAACAGTTATGTTGCAAGAAAAATATCAGCCTTGTTGCAAACAGTTCCTGGTGAACATGCAACAGCCATTGGTTCTGAGCGCAGAAGCAGGTGAAGTGTTACTGCGAGAGCAGCAGCAGTGTACTTCCAACAGACTTGTTTGGTTACTGCACTTGTGTACCCCTGCAGTGTATGAATGGGCTCTGTTAATAACTAATATTGCAAGCTATTGCGGTAGCCAGCCCGCGCAATACAATTCACTGTTTAAAACACTACACAAAACTTTCAGCAGCAAAAGATTTCATCTCATCACATGCTGTAATATCAAATAACTTCCAGTTGTTTTGATCACTCTTTCTTGAGCAAGTCATTATTTTCTTTGTTGTCTAGAAATTTTGCAAGCAGTTGCACCATGCTTGCATTTATGGCAGTCGCTTCCTTCTGGAGGCGCACCATTATCTTGCGCATTTTGTGTGCCTTGCAGTCGGCCTTTGCTGCTGCCTCGCTTTCTCCTTTGTGGAGGGCAACTAGCTGCTCTATAGCAGATTTTTGTCGCTTGTGGCGGCTCTTTTGGGGTTCCCTTCTTTTGGTGCTTGTGTCAGCACCGGCACTGCTGCTTGCCCCTGCTGTGGCACTGCTGCTTACGCCATCACTGGCTCTGCTTGTGTCGCTGCTGCTGTTGCCTGTGCTTTGCAGTACAGGTACTGCAGCACTGGCACTGCAAATGGGGGAGCTGGCCGCAAGTTGTGAGAGGTCGTCTCTTCTACTTCCTTCAGGCAGGCTGTCCTCCCATGACAGGAGCACTTCCGAGCCGTCTGGTGCCTAATTGACAACTGGCAGCTGCACATGATGAAACATACAAGACAACATGTTATCATCTCAGAAAAGAGGTTAAATGTGTCCTAATGTAATGAATTACAAAAACTCTAACTTATGATGGCCAAACTGGAAAGAAGGCAGCGGTTCAAATTTTTGTTTTCCTGAACATAACTAAATAGATATATGAAGATCCAGCCATGTACATCAGCATTCCCTAGCCCCAACTTTCACATGAACCAATGGGTTCAGTTCAGTTTTTTCCTGAATACTGTTGCGGAGTGCAATCGCCTTTAGGTTTATGTGACTCGAAATAATTTGTGAAGGAGTTGGAGGATTTTTGTACAGCTCCTGGTGTCGGTGTTGAGATGAATGTTGGATTTTATGTCCTTTAAATGACTTGTGGATGTTGCGGCTTATGGTTTTATGGTTTTTATAATTGTGTGCCCTCCTGCTTGGGCCAAAGTTATGGCTCGCAGTATGTGCAAATAAATAAATGAACAGCTGAACAAGACAGTATACCAAGCTCATCAAAGTCAATAACAAGCACTATGTTAAACAATTGCAAGCATGTGGGGCATGGTTGACCAAGGGTAAACCGAGCTGATGAAGTTGAGTTGAACAGAAGTACATGGAAGGTGAAGTGCGAACTCTGGCACGACAAGGCGCTGCGATTTGAAGACGCAAGTGCCACTTCCGCTCTCCATTGCCATTAATGCCCATGGTTGTTAGAGCCCCCCCCCCGCTGAGTCTGTTCAATGGTTCCAAAGGAAATATTGCTGGGTTAGTTGGTTCATCATTCAAGGCTTAAAAACAGCCCGAAAATGGGATGACACAGAAAGAAGGAATAGACAGCACTGAACTTGCAATTTAGTGTATTTTGTGTAAAATGGCAATAAATACAGAAAGCATGCATAAAGAGCTTATAGATAAAAACGCAATACAATACAGATATTACTTATATGCTTGAACGAAGACAGCACAAGAAAGAACAACCACAGAAGAGGACATGACACAAAGAACGCTTTTCTGTGGTTGTCCTTTTTTACGCTGTCATTCATTCCAAGTATGAATCACCAACTAGCCCACCACTTTGTTTTATTATATTACTTGGGCATTACAGACATCTTAGAAATTTATTATTTTCTTTGCTACTTCCCTTCAGTGTCCCTGTAGAGAAACAACAGTTCACAATAACAGCTTATATTCCACAGGTTGCTGTATTACTCCACTGTATTCAAGCCCAGTTGCTAATGGAATCAATAGACGAATATGAGTATCTACAAGAGAGAAGGATGAAGGTGAAGCTGCATGTGCCCAGGTGTGAAAGATGAATTGTCATAGGGCACTAGCAATATTAATATGTCACACAAATAAAGGCACCGAAATTCTGGTGCATACCATAACTTCATCTTACCAGAAACTTAAGTCGTATCTGTCCGTAGTGTGTGCCTTTCGACATATGATTCCCACCTGAAAAAAAAAGGACGTAACCTAAACCAGCATTGCACATTGAACTCCCTGTACAACAAAGCGGTCTTTGCTCTGGCATGGTAACATTAAGTATATGAGGAGACAACCAGCTAACTACCGATATGTAGAATTGCTAGCAAAAAACAAGGATTTATGGACGAGCAGTCGGAGTTGCTTGGCTAGTTGGTTCACGTTTCATGACAAAGAACAACAGCATAAGGCAAAAATGTAGACGTGGCCCTGTGCCCATGTTTGTGGGAGTGGTTTACACAACTGCTTGAGTCTGTTCTTCATTCTCTATGAGTATAAGTTCCGCACTGAGAAAGGAGCAGCAATAGAATTCTGAAGTGATCTGAACGACAGATTACACGCAATGGTATAAATCACAAATTACCTCTAAACTTTCCTCGATTCGCCCATCATCGTTGATGGGAAGGCAGCCAAGGAAACTGGAGCTGCCAGTAGAAGATCCATGGGACGCCAGGCGACCCAGTTGAAGTGCCTGTCCGTCTCAACTGCCTGGACAAATAAAAATGATGTGAGCTATTAAATGTGTCACTCAAAAACATTTAAAGGTTGTGATCGCAGCATTTCTCTCAGTGGATTATGCTTCACTGTACACATTCTCAATGCAAGAATACAACTTCATAGATAAGTGTCTAATGCATATGCACAGGTACTGGTGAAATTAATGCATGCAATTTACATTTGCCGTGTGGCTAAACTACATCCTGCTAGTTGCTGCTTTGCAATTGAAGCCACGACTGTGCATTATGGTTCAACTATTGTCATTCTAGCAATGTCTTACTTGGTTAATTTTTAGATTTATTTCTTTCATATATCTTTCCAAGACTGCACTGTGTATACTATCCCAAATGCTGCTAGTACACAGTAAAGCCTGGTAAAGAAATATGAAATAAATCTAGAAATTCAGTTAACTACATTGTTGCTCTAGCAGGTAGCCAGAAAGAGCGACGCGTACAGCAATGCTGTCAGCGCTGCAGCTCGCAATTTGCAAATAAAAACGACGAACAACACGTGTGTAACGAGGAAAACAAAGTTTGCATGCAGCGCCGTGCACGCATGCACGAGCGAAGATTCTGCTGCGTATGCTGCTCCTGCCTGAGGACATTACTCTGGAGCCCTTACAACCTCAACAATGCATTCTCAAGATCGTCTTCGACACTCGAGAGCTGCGCGGCGACGGCGAAGAGAATCGACGCGTTGCTCCAGCGACAACAAATGCTACTGTCGCACATGCGAGGCTGACGTAAGCAGTTCAGCTGCACTATGAAAACAGCGCCAAGAACCCGATGGCACGAGCATCGTTCGGTAAAGGTCGCACTTACCATATTTCTTGTTGAGGTTTTCCATTTTCAACTTCACTTGTTTGCTGGTGTATGGGCCTTAATTGTCCCGGCGGCAGCCCGGCGTTCAGTTCCGCTACAATCGCAGCATATATCCTAGCGTTGCGCGTGTTACCGCATCAGATCCGTATCAGAAGCGTATCAGGGCCGCGGTTGTTGAATCAAGCCAGATGACACAACTCTGGAAGGACGAGTCGTTCGATGTTGCTGCTGCCAGCAACGTTTCTAGATTACCTGGTCAGTTTGCAAACTCCGCTGGGGTTCGGCGGCCAAACGCGGCCCCTTTCCGCTCCCGCTCGCGAGGTGGCGCTTCCGACGCTGTTGGCCCGGTCCACCCGGTCTCGTCGTACGAGCCGTTGTTATAAAGCCCTCGCGCCGTGTTTCACGGCACTTTTACGTTGAAGGAACATATTTCCGAAGGTAGTGCACAAGCATTATGTTGAATGCGCGGCTGCTACGTGGTATTCAGACCGCGAGAGCGGCCCTGGGCGACACAGATACAACCTGGATGCCTGAATTGTTAGCTAATGCTAAGAGGGACCCCTATCCAGCTGTGAAGATGAACCTAGATCTTGCTCGTTCGTCGGGTATCGTTCTTTATTTATTTAGCTTTGTACAAAATTACTCTTTCTTTGCAGCGAGCTCCGAAACGGTAGAAGAATCGCACGTTGCCGAAAATATTAAAACCTAAAGCCAAGAATCATTGGATTGAACCAAAACTGTCATCGCTTGCATACATGCTTTTTAAAAGGAAAATAAAGCACTACCCGTCGGAAACCTCGCTGTTACTAAGGGCTTAGAACGCGAAAAATAACGGGAATAGCAAAAGTAAGATTGGAAACAATTTATTGAATCCATATAGGAACAAATATCTACATCGTACTGGTATCCACTTTTAAAGGACCAAAGAGTTACAAGAGACGCGCTTTTTTGTTCGCGACAGCCACCTTCTCCTTGCTTTCTAGTCGGTGGTTAACATCTCTGGAAAAAAAGTGCATTCTTGTCACAATAATGAACTTCAATATCTGACAAGTGAATGCCGACATGTGCTCAGCACAGCCCAAGCGAGCAAGGTTGCATTTTTCTAGCTCTTTCAGCACTTTCCAGAATATGTTCATGCACAGGCCAGCTTAGTCTAATGTAGCAGAAACTACTTCATTAACAGTTTTCATGATCGTAAACATCTTAACTGTTGGATGCTTCATGCAACCTTCCTTAAAGCTCCTGTAAGTTGTAAGGTATGCATCAGAGCCAACAACGGGCAATGGACTGCTTATGTCTTTTAGGCACAGAAGGCATGCTGTGAGTTTCTCAAATTTGTGGACTACATATCCACTTAAGTAGTAGACAACAGCATGGCCCACATCTCCTTTGAAGTAGCAGTGGTCATCGTCCTGCTGATCAGGCGTCCTGGCAGGATCTGATGTCATCTCTATTAGCTTTTGTTGAATGGAGCCATGTAAAGAAGCCTGCTTAATGCGGTGAACCGCTCTTGTCATCTTCAGTGTGTCCTGGACACCGACGAGCACATTCCCTGCCACACCTTGCACACTACCACGTAAAGCAGTCTTTATCGGTGTGTACAAACTGAGAAGGCGAAATATTTGGGTGAAGTTGACCACTGTAGGGTGTGATTCATCCCCTCCAAATGAACGGACAAGTCCGAAGTGACGCTGGAAAAGATATATAGTTTGTTAGCTACCAATGACCTTCATCACTCATAGCTCTACACTCATATAAAACAGAAGCAAGCACATCCTCACCTCCAAGGGGTCCTGGTTTAACTTTGCTGTTAAAACATAGTGGGCACCCTGATCCAGAAGGAACTCGATGATATCAAGTACCGACAGCAAAGTGACACGGAGGGATTCTGTCGTTAGTTGCGATGCAAAAAGCTTGAGACCTTCCTCCATGGAGTTCTTTTCTGTGACGTTCAGCATGTCCAAAAAGCCTTTGATGACCTGAATGAATCGAGTTAAAATGTCAGCATTTGATAAATGTCAACATGCATGAATTAATAGGCACAGAGGGAAGGTGTTTTGGCTTGCCTGTATTTCCTTCGAGTGACGTTTGATGCCTCTTTCAGGCAGCTTAATATTCAAAGCATCGAATAAGTCATTGACAATTTTGGTGAGTGCTTCTGTGCCCTCGGAACCAATCATGCCTTCGGCATTACCTTCTCTGTATATGCGAATGCCAATAGCTGTCCCACGGCTGAATAACTGTAAAAAATGCATTGATGCATTAGTTAAAGAAATAACCAAGAAATGATTATACGCTGCCTTCTAGAGAGTACAACCTGGGTAGCAAGATGGACGCTGATCTCCTGTAGGTTGTCTGGGGCAACATGTGCTTTTGTCAGCTTCGGCACAACTCTTGTGTGCTTGTTCCTTTCGGCTTCGTACAGCGCAACATAGTGTGAGAAGTTGATCTGATGATCACCGGCCTGAAAGAGGGAAACACATCAGTCGTTGCACATCATTGTAACTGCATGTACACATTTCCTCTTACCATTCCATATGTGTGCTTTTTCAAATGATTTCGAATGCATTTGACGACATGTGGAACATCACAGATGATCTTCTGCGAAGGCTCCCAGGGGTGCTCAATGTAGTTGCGTGGTGACATCATATTTCCCGATATTCCCAGGTTCGTCCACATGGAACGGTTGTTGCCTGCTCCATCGCTTACAACCGCAAGCACTGAAGCATCATGCTTGTGCAGCTGCAGCACAGCATTCAACAGGAGCTGTGCGAGGATCCGCCCAGGTGCTGCTCCTCTTGTGGCAAAACATGCTATAGGCTGAACCCAGCCCTCAAAAAGTGGCACAAACATCAATACCAGCGCATGATCAGCGAATTGGCCAGTGGCTGCACCTGTCACATCACCATAATCAACAAATCCATCCATTTGGGCAGGACGCTTTGCTCAAAGCAACAGATTGCTTGAGTTTTATCTCGTCAAGCAGTAGCACTGCAAACCTTCTGAGCTGGCTCTTCTCATGAAAATGGTCTCGGATATTCTTCAGTGCTACCTCATTGAAGCCGTACCTGCAGGGTATGCCACTGATGATTTGATGGAGGCGTGCTCTTGTAGGAAGTGGCAAAAGCTGCATATCAGATAGTAATTTGTAAGCCTTCGGACTTGAAATCTGCAGCAGAAGGCATGTCATCAACCACTCTTCTGTGCACCTCCTCCCATTTTTTGATTTTGCCTTTGCTGCTTCAAAAGCAGTCCTGAAAGCCAGATGCTGTTTCGCTGGAAGAATGTCAAGTGCACGTTCCACGCTTGCTTCTGTCATATTCTGAAGTTGTTTCTTCATGGTGGCCACTTCTTTCTTCAGCTTTTCTTTTTGAGTTGTAGCTAGTATTGCCCTTCTGCGCAAGGACTTCACTTTGGTGCTCTTAGACTTCAAAGTGTTGGTTTTCATACGACGCCGTGAAAAGAGATTGGGGCAGACTCCTGCATTCCTGGCAGGTTGCAGTCTGACTGAGTGTTGTGCATGATTTGCGGTGCCATGTTTCACCGTCATTAATGGCCACAGCTGATGATAATACATGCGGGTAATTATGAGCAGGGCAACCTTCACAAAAGTTAGCCTTTCAATGCCCGCAAGTAGGCACTTTAAGTCATCGCATGTCTTCATTTCAACATCCACATCATTTGCATATGCAACTGGTGGCACACGTCGACCCTTGGCACTGACTGATACGGTCCGGCGTTTTGACACTGCCACAGCCCTGTCAATTTCCAGAATGCCTTCCGTCACTATCAGCTTGTACACAACGACTGTAGTGCCAACCACTTCAAGCGACCAACCCTGCATTCGCTGGCCTGCTGCTGCCATGCAAGACAACTCATCAAACAGCGGTGTGTTATTATCTAGCACAACACTGTTGTCCCTGCCGTCACTGCTTTCGGTAGAATCGCATGTGTTCGATGGCATCGTTTCTTCATCATTTTCCCTTTGCTCTTTTCGGCGCCTGAGCCGAAGTGGTGGACGCACGGCAGGGGCCTTGCGTTTTAGTGCTGGTTTGGACAAGTATTTAGGGCAATTCGGAAATATGCATGGCACAGCATCGTCCTTAAGAGCCCACTTGTCACGCGGTATTATGACTACGTCGCCATGAACGTTGTGCACGAAGTTTTTCAGGATATCTTCCTCGTGAAAGTGGAGGTCGCATACAGCACAACAGTTGGACAGCTCCTTATCCTGTCTTGGTGTAGCCCGTTGCCACTGTTTAAGGCGCGCAGCATCAGCGGGCAGCTTAAAAAAATGCCTTTTTTCGGGCGCGGATTTCGTAGAATCGTAGCCACTTCGGCAACCAGTCACAAAGCAACGCGGCATTTCTTGTCACATTCAGGACCTGTCATAGGCCCACACGACACACACGTGCGCGACGGTCAGTATGAAACTTGGCCGCACATTACATAGATGCGCTGATCTTGCCTTGATTTCGGAGCGGACAGACCAAGCTAGACAGCTGCGCCGCACGATCCGCAAGACGCGCACGCAGCTCGGGCGCACGGACGCTTCTGTGTTGAGTTGAGGCGGGAGCACACGCCGCACGAGCAACGTCCCTAGAAACCCACTATGCTAAATCTTATTAAGACACACACACACACACACAGTAGAGCGATCAACATTCAGCACAGTTGAAGGCAACAAAGAAACGACCGGCACAACAACGCTTCGCCGCTGACTTCACCAGCGTGGGTGCCGAGAGGCCGGTCAAAGAGCGACGAGCGCGCCCCCGCTTGGCGGGACAGGGAAGGGTGACACCCGCGGCGCCGGAGTTTGCAAACTGAAAAGGTAATCTAGTAACGTAATCTAGTAACGTTGGCTGCCACGGACGCCGCCATCTTGTCGGTTAATGTAGCAAACGGGGGGCAGCAAGCTCGGTTCGGGTAACCGTGGCTAGGTGGCGTAACTGCAGTTTCGTCTGTCGTGTGAGCGCGGCAAACTATAGTTACGGGGAACCGTAGTTACCTTAACTGGTTAAGGTCGCCAGTGTAAATGCGGTATAATAAATAGTAATAACACTGCTGGGAATGGAAGAAGGTGAAAACCTAAAGGTAACCTGCCAGCCAGTGCAAAGAAAAGTAAAGGGAAGAAGGCGGTCTGAGCCTCTACGGCTTCCTGGTGGCCGACACAGAGAGCGGTGAGGCTGAGCCATAGACGGAACAGTATTAGTTCCGCGCGTGCAAAAAGCTTTTGAGTGTATACGAAACGGGCGCCCGTCTTTTCCGCGACACTTCAGCCGAGTGTGGCAGTAGTAGCGTCCGAAGAGTATAACGCAATGTAGCATTATTTAGCAACGATCAGCAAAGGCGCTTCAAAGCTGAGCCGATGAAATTTTTTCCTGTAACGTAAGTGACAGCGAAGACTCTCTGAACAGCCTTATTTTGTTTTTGTTCTTCGAGCAGTAAGACAATTACAATGTACAATCATTATCATCAACCTAACTACGCCCACTGTATACGACCTCCAATTAAACCTGTCCGGTGCCAGATGTGACCTCCTTATCCCCGCAGACGTCCTGTCTGTTCCGCTAACCTAACCCCCTGGCCTTCTTGTTACTCTTGCCCTCTGTTAGATCCCACTCCATCACCTCAAGATACTATGGGTTATCTTGCTTTCGTATCACACGCCCTGCCCTTGCCCATTGCTTCCCGAATAGGACACCACCCACTCTGCTCTCTTTCTCTTTCGTAACGATACACCCACCATTTTCCTTACCATGGCTCGCTGCGCTGACCTTAATCATAGTTCGACTTTTCGTTAGCCACAGGTGAGCACCAGTAAAATACATCGGTTATGTACTTTCCTCTTGAGGAACATTCGAAAACTGCTGCTATTAAGCACACCGCAGCGGTGGCACGGTCGCTAGATCATCTGTCTCGCGTACCGGAGGTGCGGCGTTCGACGCCCAATGTCGCCAGGTACCCACCAGTGATACAATGGGTACAAGCTTTCCCCCGGCCTGGTGCTCTTCTTCTCTGCGGTTAAATGCTTGGTAAGTGAGCCTGTGACCCCATCTTGTGTAGATTTTTTTAAAAATCTTGCACCACGGCGCTCATCTAAAAAGCTGCTCTAGCCCCATTAAAATTCATCATCATCAGCTATTCACCACTTGACAGTTCCTGTGAAACGCACTGCACTCAATTCTAATTGTTAGTTATTTCACTCACTTGGTCCGGATCTGCGTTCACAAACTGCCCAAAGTATATGAATTTCTTTACCACTTACAATGCTTAATTGCTTACCGTAAACTGTTGTTGTCTTCCGAGACTTTTGAACACTACTTTAGGTTTTTTCATATCCATTTCTAGACGCATCGTGCTTTGCCTCTCTACGTCCTCGATCATTCTTTGCTATTTAGCCCATGAGTTACTTAGGAAGAAAAATCGGAGATTGCTAAGGTATGATGCACCAAATTTATCAACTCTACCCAATCACGTTATTTTAATACGCCCCCGTAATGAGAATGAGGAAATGTAAAAGCCGACACAAACTTTGCTTCCGCTGGTTTCGTTACTATGACAACAAAAATTCTTGCCCGGCTTTCCCTTACCCGTCAGGGTCCGTGGTTATGGCTCAGGCGGGTCTCTCCCCCATTCCCCATCTCCACCTTTACCTCTCGTATTCCCATCCTGGCTCCCGACTGCCGTATCCTCCCCCTCCCGACCAACATGTCCCCCGTCCTGTACGCTGGCCGTAGCCATGCGGCCTCTCTTTGATGCCTGTTGTGGCCACAATGATGCCTTTTGTGGCTCCTTGAGGTTCCTGTGGCACGCCCTATAACATGCCCACCTTTCCGCACCTGAAACCCACACCAGCGGGCCGTACCTGCGCCCTCCGGACGCATTGTCCCTCGAGGTCCTCGCCATTGCGCATGCCCTCCAGTCATTTGCGCTCCTTCCCTCTCTCCCAGAGTACACAGTTTATTCAAGCTCTTATGCCGCCATCCGCCACATACAGAACCGCACCCTGCCCCCTGCACTAGAGCAGCAGGTCGAACGAGAGATCTCCACACTACAGCC